>NC_048307.1:8126704-8426704 GCF_013100865.1 Trachemys scripta elegans | reverse complement strand
GGGAAATGGTAGAAGGCCCATAATTTGGGACACTGGAACCTAGACTGGACAATACGCTGGAAAATGAAGAGTAGGAGATAGTGCTACGTTGGGAGGGAGATGGAGCTGATGTCCCTATCAGCTCCTTTCCACCTCTAAATATTCTGGGCTAAACTCCACCCTGGTGTGAGAGGGGGGCCATTCAGCTGAAGCCACTGGCATGGTGCCTTAGTGAATTTGGCCATGTAATTCTATCTACATTTTCAGCTCTCCCTCCTCTCATTATCACATGAGAACTGATCATCAACTTTATCTTTCCACTGAGCATAGCAGGAAAATAGCAAACTATTTCTAGATTCCTGTGGGCAAAAATCTATGTCTGGGCACCCTGCTGAACTGTAGTCAGTAGTGCCAGGCAGCCCACTTGGCTGTGCGCTGGTAGCATGAATAACAAAGCCAGATCAGTAGCTACAAACTGACTAACTACTTCCAAAGGTGGCGTAACGACATCAGCGTCAGGATAGCTCATCCAATGGCACTCTTCCTTCTGGACCAGAAAGCCTTGGAGTCAAGTCACACGCCTAGGAGCTCAGCTCTGATCTCACTCACACCAGGTTTAATGGGGGAACTGGAATGGAATTTCTCCCGCTTGACACTGGTGTGGGATCAGAATGAAGCCCAAGGATAATATAACCAGTGCTGATGCTTTGGGAGTATGGCACGGCTGGAGAAGCCAGGCTCATGTAATTAAACACTGGAATAGGCTTCCGGGGGAGGTTGTGCAAACAGGTTGGATAAATACCCATCAAGGATGGTCTAGGTTTCCTTGGTCCTTCCTTAGTGAGCTGGGATGATGTCTAAAGATCCCTTTCAGCCCAATATTTTTATGATTCTACATAAAGGAGCACTGCCAAATGCTATGCGGGGGGAAGGCTTGGTCTTGCCTGTTACACCCCTCCCATAATTACCCTGACAGGACACCCTCTGGCGTCCCGTGCCAGAATCATGATTCCATCTATCCCCAGCAGGATTCACAGACTCAACAGATAGTTCAGGATCAAAGCAGATCGAGCCTCAAGGTGAAGGGAAGAAATCTATCCCTCCCAGGCATTTCTTTTATTGACACTGTGCAAGAAGTGAAGTCTTTCTTCCTGATTCCAAAGAGCTCTGACTGAATTCCGCTCAGCATCCCCTCTGCTCCCCATCGTCAGTTGTAGAGGGATTTGCCCCCCCCCCCAGCCTTTGGAATTTCCATTTGATCCCGTTGTTTTTTTAATAGGATCATTTACTGAGCAACCTCTAATGATCAAACAGGTGCCTCGTGCAAAACGTGCTTGGGCAAAAATAAAAAGTGTGAGCTTAGGGGCTGGAAAACCCAGGCCCCCTTCCAGGCGTTCATTCAGTCATCCATTCCTCACAGTCCTTTTCGGCTCCTCTTGTTTCTCCCCGCCAAGACTTCTTAAATACTCCTCTCACTGGCAGATTGTTCTATGAACTGCGAAGTTGAAGCCCCCTAGGATTTTTGATTTGCCCTTAAAGTGAACGTTCAACCCCCACCGCCTCATTCCAGCTCTGAAGGCTGCAAGGGAATTCCAGTACCGATTTATTTCATCATGAGGACTGCTAATAGTCTAGGTGTGTGATCCACTCAGGCGTAAGATCCCAAGCTGCCTGCAGGGGGCAGCTGCTCCCTGGCCTTGGCCTATTATCCCAGAATCCACATAGTCATGGTAAAGATTCCTAGTTCTGCCTTTAAAAGCAAATGAAATTTACCTGTCAGAGAATCTGGGAGGCCAGCATCTCTCCAATCTCTCTCTCTCTCTCTCTCTCTCCCCCCCTTCCCTTTCCTTCTGGCACTGCTGCTCCGCTCATGAGTTGTTACTGTACTGAGTGCATTCGCAATAGGAGAGATGGTTGAGTTTAGGGCACATCCTTGCACCTCTCCTGCTGCATGTGGTGAGCTACACAGGCCAGAGGGCTGCCCCCATCACACCAGCTCTCCTCCATGGTGATGGTCGAGTCTCTGCACCTGGGGGCGGGGTACATGCATGCTATGCATGTCAGGCAGGAGCAAGGAGCGGGTTTGGATGAGTGTGTATGTCAGGGGGTTCCATGTTTGTATGTGGGGGGGTGTGCTCCCAGAGAAAGGTCATTAACCCTGCAATGTCCTGACTAAATGCGACAGTTGGCTTGGTGCTGGAGAGGAGAAAAACTCCTTCCAGCCCCTGTACTTGGTCATCCACTTTTCCTCTGCATGTGAGCAAGCGGTGCCGTAGTTACTCCGGATTCGGTAGGAGACAGGCCAGTTTGGGGTCTGCTTGAGGCTGCACATGCAGCTGAAAGATGTCATAGGAAGGCAGAAGAGTATAGAAGGGAGAAGGATGAGAGAGCTTAATATACCCCCCCCCCATTTTAACTCATGCTTGGCCTCGGCGTGTGCGTGCACTGCATGCAGCGTGTATGCACACGAGGTCTGTGCAGCGCTTCCTGAGCTCCAGCTGATGATGGCCGGGCAGCAGTGTGTGTGCGTCTGGAATATGGGGGGAGGGGTAAATTGGGCCCCTCGGAGAAAACAGCTCCCGAAGGAGCAATCAGCGTTATGAGAAAGGTGTGGAAACAAAAGACAACACTAGCTCCGGCTCTGGTGGGCCCTGTCATCACTTCCCAGCACTCTGGCAGTTGGTAAGAGCAGAAATATCACACATTGCCATAGGCAAGGGGAACCTGAACTACTCAGACAATTAACATTCACCACCAGTCCCTGCACACAGCCTGCTGGGCTGACACGTATCAGCATACCTACGGCCTGTTCGGAGCTAGGTATAGCCCTGCTCTCGGAGGGGTCTTGTCTGGCCTGTGCCCATCACCGTGGTATCTGAATGCTATGCCAATGCTTATGGCAATATCTATTTATGGCTGGGGATAGACACATCCCTATGGGCATATGCCAGTCATCCCAGCTACAGTGAATGATTGGCAATAGCACACCCCCCTGAGTGTGTTCCAGTTATACCATTAGCACCTAAGGGCTGATGAGGAGAATGATGCAGATGCCATGTGTGCTGTTGCCCACTCATAGCCAGCAGTGGGAGAAACACATATGAGGACATGGGCCAATCAGATCATCATGTGCATGTGGCTGCTTCCTCCGGGTGTGAGTATCACTTATGTTATAGGACACTGGGAGAAGAGTTTGGAGCAACAGGCCCTTCTTCTTGAAGTCTGGTGAAAGGTGCTGCATTAATGGCTCTGGAATCTGAATTACTCTCATTAGCCGTAGATTAGGAGCGGGGCTTTTTAAGTATTTATCCAAAGTGGCACAGTCAGTGAGCAAGAGAAAGACCCCGTCCCTTGGCTCCAATCACGTTTTAATTGTTTATCCACAGTGGAACAGCTTCACCACGAGAGACTGAGGGGAGGCCCCTGTCAGAGTATCCCGTAGCTCAGGGGTTAGAACAGCATCCTTGCCTCAGTTTCCCCCCCCCCCCATGGGGGTCCCCTTCACCTTCTCCACGTGGGTTGGTTTTGGTGATGCGGCATGGCCTGCTGGCCAAGTCATTAAACAAATTTAACCCTTCCAACAAAGAGTCCAAACTTCCCTCTGCCCCTGCTCTTCAGCCAGCCTTCTAGGCTCAGTTCTCAGCCCCTTCTAGGCTACAGTTAAAGCCTGTGCTGCTCCATTATAGAGCACTGACTTTCAGGCTGCTCCTGGAGTCCCTCTGGCAGCCTCTCATTCCCTGTTCTTTGCCCCGTTCCTCAGCCCTGCAAAGCTCCTCCTTGCCCCTTTAGCTGGAGCACTGACCCCCAGGGCTTTCTCCCTGGAGATCCTTTTTCCTAACAGGCTTCCCTCCCAGGGGACTCTGGTAACTTCTCCCCAGGACCTTGCTTCAGACCCACCATCACAACCTCCTACCAAAGCTTAGCCTACCTCCTGCCATTCCTCCCTCAATCTGACTTCTCACAGCCCTTTTTATGAGGCCCAGGTGTTCCTCTGGCTCACACCTGACCCCAATAGTCCCACCCCCTCTGGCTGAGAGGCAGTTACTTATAGATCAGGCTGAGAGGCAGTTATAGTCCCCTTAAAGGGGCCATTCACCCTGGGACAGGGCCCAAACGAAAACTCTGTTTCTGAGCATGGGCAGAGTGCGGGTGCAAATACAGCCCCAGAATCTGCAGCCTGAGTGCTCATCTCAGATGATAACGTGTGCCCCCCACCCCCTCTCAGCCTTTGCAACCGAGCTCTCAGCTCTCTGTAACACCCAGGGCAAAGTTCCTGGCTCCAGGAACTGGTTCCCAGTGGCTCTATTTACCTTTAGGTAATAATGTTAAATCAGTCTCTTGGCTCATTAGGGAGCCCTCCTATTAAATCTTCCCCTTGTCAGATCAATACTATTTCCCATGATGCAGTTTTGACACTAAATCCAGGAGACGGATTGATTCTGCGGTTCTGGATCCGTGGAGAAGAGCATCCTTCTTGATCCAATTAGAGCCAGCCCTGGGCTTCCTGAGTTTTTGATCTGTTGTCAGAGGAACAACAATAGCTACAAATGGAGGAGCTGCAGCAGATAGAAGCAACAAATGTGACAGTGAGGGGTGCTAGTGGGCTGTACAGTTGATGCCCATTTGTGGGTGAGCTTTGTGGGGGTGGTCTGTTGTCCAGGGTTTGGAGGGGACTGTGTCCCCCACTCCTTTTCTATTTCATGCACAACACTGGACCCATGGTATGACACACAAGCATAGGTCCATCCACCAAATAGCCATCCGATGGTGACTGTCAATAAAGGTTGGATCTGACCTGGAGGTGAAAGACTCCTCTCCCTGGTAAAAGTATGTTTTGAAAGGAGAAATCACAGGGCCATCACTTCTCAGCACATGATGAGGCTAATTAACTGGGAGCCATACAGGCAGAACACATTGTAGAATGGCACTACCAAGTCATGTGACAGGAAGCCAACAACACCTGTGGCTGGAAAAGCTCCCACCACGCCCATTATTGTCCCCCAACCTTGACTCATAGGGACCACGCCTAGGGGTGAGAGAGTAGGTCAGTCTCTGTGTTCCTGTAGTGGGGTTATCTGTGCGGTCAGCAGGCTCAGTGGTGAAGGCCTGCTGCTCCAATCTCTCTTTTAGTGCAGTGAGTCCAGAGCCCCTTCTATGGGGATTAGCTGGGTCAGCTTCCATGTCAGTAACCCCTTAGTGCTCCTCCCAGAAACAACTTCTGTCCTCCCCCTTGCCTGGGATGCTAGAGCTCTCCTTGTACTGCTCCTTTCCCCAGGAGCCTGCTCAACAGTGCCTGAGGAACGGAGCTGGTCTGGCCCAGGCCAGGACTGCTTCAGCCTTTCTCCTGCCTTGGCCTTAGCATGAGGTTTGTAAACCTCATCCCAGTCCCATTCAGTCCTGGCCTCTTCAATGAAACTGCCAACAAGATGTTCCAAATGTAGGGGTGGTTTTGGGCATAGACATTGCTACCCTGGGAGCTGGGCTGAGACCACATTATTGGTATCATGGTCACACCACAAGTGCTTCTTCAGGACCCAGGCTCAGAGGTCCCTCAAGCACCACCACTGCTGCCCAGACCGACCATCCTCAGGACAGTGAGCATTGATTGGTAGCGTCGTAACGCTGGCAGCCAATGGGAGTTCTTACAGAGACAAGGTGGGTGAGGTCGTATCTTTTATCTGGGTGAAAAAGACAAACTGTCGAGCTCCACAGAGCGCTTCTTTAGCTCCAGACCAGACGAGGAGCTCTGGGTAAGCTCGATACTTGCCTCTCTCACCAGCAGAAGTCGGGCCAATAAAAGATGTTGCCTCACCCACCTTGTCTCTCTGATATCCTGGGACCGACCTGGCTACAACAACATGGCAAACAGGCAGGCTCCAGAGATCCAGCCTGCTGGTCTCCCGACGTGCAGCCTCAGAGGTCACAAATAAAGGTGCTAAAGCCGGGGAAGCTGTGATTTGAGTGGCTTTTATCACCCCTCTCCCACTGGAATTGCCTTGGACTGTCTGGGCTGTGATCTGACTGCAGGGAAGCTCCTAATCCATCAGCCCATGGAGAGCTCTCTGGGGGAGACCCACTGTCTGCAGAGATGCCGTGCTGTGGCTGGTGGGGTACCCGTGGATAATCGTGGAGCTGCCTGTCAGGGCAGGCCAGGCCTTGTGACCCTGGGTCCTTCGCAACATGGCTTAAGTTCTGAGACTGCAAGGTTGATTCAGCTCCCAGGTTTCTGCTGCCAGAGCTCTGCTTTCTCAGCTGCAGCCATGGCCGGTTTCGCTACTCACTGGGGCGGGTCCTGCCTTTTATTTTTGACTCCAAGCTTGGCCTGAATTCCAGCTCTTTGGCCCCAGTGCTTCTGGCTGATCCCTGCGCACTGGTGCTGTGAGGTCCTGCGTGATCTCCTCCTGCCTTTCTCGGGGTCACGTCGGCTGAGACCACCAACCTCGTTTGCCCCAGTGGCCCTGAGTTGGAGTGCAGTGCTACAGGCAAAAGGTCAACATGGTGTCACCCGCCCCCCGCCTCTTCTCCAGCTTCTTGCCCCCCGAAACCCCCTAAGGCATGAATAGCAGGATCTCGGATGCTTATTCATCTGGCTTGGAGAAGCAGGGAGAGCGTGTGGGAGGCTACTGGAGAAGCATGGGTTGCAGCCCATTAGCTGCACTTACAGCTGAACAATTTTTTGTGTGGGGGGGTGGGGGCGGGTTGGGGGATGTTTAAAGGGTGAACCCTTCAGTTCCAAGCCTCACCCATCTTCCCACGCTTCTGAAATCTTCTGTGCTAAAGCTTATCTGTGGGATCAGAAAGATCTCTGGGGCCGGGACTTAGCTGAGACAAGAGATCGATCCCCTAACCCCAGAGGGGAAAGTGGAAGGAATGACCTCAGCTGCCCCATACTTCTTCCACCCTCAAAATTAAATGCTTTCTGAACCCAGAGCAACCTGACTGATGCGGAGTCCATGTGTTAATATCGCCTGGTTTCTAGATTGCTGCCCTGCAACAGCACAATCGTCTAAAGATATTTGGTGTGTTCCCCTCCCTGCATCCCCAGTGAAACCCGAAGATCCAACAGGCTCAGTCTCAGGCAGATCAGAGGGGTGGGTGTGGGGACCTGGGTGGCTATGTTTGGGTGTGGCCAGCTAGGAGTGTTTGGGGTGAGAGGGGACAAGTATGGATGAACATGGGTGCTTGACTGGGATGGAGTAGGTGTCTGGCTGAGTGAAAGGGGAAAATGAAATTACCCGTTCCAGGGGAGTCTCCTCTCCTGGCAGGAGATGATGGGGCAGCTGAGGGAGATGCCAGCAGCAGCTAGGGTGACCAGATGTCCCGATTTTATGGGTCTTTTTTTTGTATAGGCTCCTATTACCCCTCCCACCCTGTCCCGATTTTTCATATTTGCTGTCTGGTCACCCTAGCAGCAGCTGCCACAGTATGGGGCCATTGCAGGAGACATTGGAGGACCTTGCTTTGGGCCCAGTCAATTCTGGCTGCAGCCCGGCTTGAGAATCTTCTTTCTGATGGAGGCCCAAGAATCCTCCTCTGTCCTGAGATGGCTCAGTGCGTTGGCAGCCGCAAGCTAGACACAGGTGATATTTGGCATCCTCTCTGGGTGCTCCCTACTGTACCCAGAATTCTGGCTGCAGCAGCGACCCAATGGAGATGCTGGACAGCAGGCCCCAGAAGAGGGGTGGGGCAGGCAGCGTAGTAGTGGAAGTCTTCACCAGCAGTGGCCTGAAAGAAAGAAACCACTAGCAAACCCTAGATCCTTCCTCTGTGGGAGGAGATGTCACCTGACGGCTGCCACGTAGCGCAGATTCAACCAGGAGGCCTTGGTTAGCTTCACCAGCTGGAATTTATGGCACTGGAGGCCATGAGCTCTGTTCCCACGTCACAGACCAGTCTCCCCTTGGATAAGGGAAGCAAGCGGGGGAAGCCACTCATAGATTGAGTTCCCCTCCATCCAAGCCACCCACACTTTAGTAGTTTGGGGCCCATGCAGTCAAAAGCACTGGGGTGGGGTTCTCTCTGGCCCTGAGGATAGGTGGATCGGCCAGTCTGCTGTTTGCCAATGTCAGGGAGTACGATGAAGCCCTCCCTGAGTTAGGAGGCTAGGGATGGGGACGTAAAGCTGTTATCTTTGGCCTTCCTGGATCTTGTCCTAAGCAAGTGAAAAATACACCAAGTGAGTGCTGCCGGCAGACCAGAAATAACCAAGGCCCCAAACAGCTGAACTGCTTCAGAGGGTTGTTTTTTATTTTCCAGCCCTGGGAGTTGATCTTTTCATTCGGCTTTTCTCTCACGTGTATTTTTGCAGCGCACTTGCGGGAAAGCCCTTCCCTGCACTGTGACACAGCACCGCAGCTTGGGCTGAATGGCTGGGAGTGCACGTCACAAGGAGAGCAGTGTAGTTCCTTATGCCTCCCCAGCCCTGAGCGATAGCCGGTCACAGTCAGGCCAGGCAGCGCCAACTCCTCTGCCCCGGCAGTGAAGCGTGGCTGCAGTTCTTCGTGCTCTCTCTCCCTCTCTCTTACTCTGTGTTCCTGGCATCTCTGGCCCTGGCCCGGGAAGAGCATCCGCTAGCATTCTTAACACTGTGGGCCGGTGCCTAAGAGACACAGCGCTCACACCAGTGTTGTGCCACTGACGTCAGTGGCGTGACTCTGGATTTACTCTGGCGCGAGGTCTAGGCGTGAGGCTTTTAGTGCAGGATGGAAATGAGAGTGTTTCCCGCCCCACAATTAAACAACCACTTCGCCCGAGCCCAAGTCAGCTGGCTCGGGCCAGCCGTGGGTTTTTAATCGCAGTGCAGACATACCCATTAGGACTAGTGCCACAGAGCTCAAAATTTGAAGGCTGTTCATGGGAACCTCATGATAAGAAAATAAGGGCTTCCCCTGGCATGACCCTTCGCTGGATTGGATGAGCTGTTTGGGGGGAGAGGCTGGGAAAATAGTTAAAAATAGGGTCTGCCCCTGCTCAGTAAGGACAGCTGACTCCTGGGTTCTCCATATGGGGATTGAGAGGCATGCTGTTAGCCATGTGGTGTAAACACCCAACCATGGCCCTAGGTGGGATCAGCCCTTGGGCAGGTGAGAAAATACAAGCAGTGCACTCTTGCTCCAGTACCACAGAGGGACCCTGTAGGAGACCTCCTGGCCCGTCTTTCCCAATGTCAGCAGCGTCTGACAGTCCCTGAAGCAAGGGCATAGCATGACAGATGCTGTAGGGAGGAGGTGCCTCCTGCACACAGCCTCAGAGCCATGTGGATGAGTGACCGAACAGGAACGGAACGGAGCAAACACGGAGCGTTGGCGGTTGAGTTCTGGGGTTCAAGGCGGGGACCTCAAGTATCCTCAGCCTCTTCTGGTGGGGACCATAAACCAACCTATTGCTACAGATTCCAAACAGGTGCTTCAATGCCCAGGTACCCAATCTGCATGTGCAGCTGCAAAGTTTGCAGGTGAAAGCAGTGTCTGTTCAAACTGAACAGGCACTCACGAGAGACACCTTCTTTGGAAAATGGAGCCCTCCGTGAATTTAGGATGGGCTCTTTATTTTAAGCCCTAAAAGGGGCATTTGCCATCTGTCAAGAGCTGGAGAACAGAAGCCCTTGGTACCATCTGCCCATGGGACTGGTGAATCATCCCAGTTTCCAGTTACCCACAGTGTTTGCCTTGGGAGATCTCCAAGTTAGAGGGGAAAAAAAAACACCCAGGCATCTTTTCCCACACGATAATAAAAATGCATTTTTTTGACAAAAGCTAGTGTGAGCTCTGCTTTTACTCAGGCAGCGGGCTGGCTAAAAATAGCAAATGGGATCGCACTGGCTTCAAATGACAGAGCCAGATCCAGGGTTCTGGGGAGCTCGGTTGGGGTCGGGCAGCTGAGACTTTGTTCCACAATACCCGAGCCAGGAGGGAGAGGCCAGGTTCCACTTAGCCTCCTCTTTTGTTATTTCCCTAGAGTAGCATTCAGCTGGTAGGTGGAGGCGACTTGTGTAGGGTTCTCTCAGAGGCTGTGGTCCAAATTCCACCCTCCTGGGTGACTCCTCTGGAGTCAGACCGAGGCCCTGTGTCAGTTTCTGTGCGTGTGCACATCAGCTGGTGTGACGCTTCGCTTTCCCCGGCTAAGGCCATTGGCCTTGGAATCCACTCCACCCCGCATAGCACCAGGGCAGCCAGCTGTCATGCTCCTAGCTCAACCTTTTATGTATTTGAAAACTGTTATCATGTCCCCTCTCAGTCTTCTCTTCTCCAGACTAAACAAACCCATTTTTTTTCAATCTGCCCTCTTAGGTCCTGTTATCTAACCCTTTAATCATTTTTGTTGCTCTTCTCTCCTCCAATTTGTCTCATCTTTCCTGAAACGTGGCACCCAGAACTGGACACAATTCTCCAGTTGAGGCCTAATCAGCATGGAGTAGAGCGGAAGAATTACTTCTCATGTCTTGCTGATGTAAGTGGGCAGAGCTCCATTGAAGGTGGAGGATTTGGCCCAATTTTTTTAGACTAATTCTCGAATGAGCAACAGGGCAAGCTTGGTTTAGCATTACTGGGTGTTCCCAGAAGCCAAAGAAATTGGGATGGACAGAAACATCAAGTACACCTACGTCAGCACCTGCCATTGCTCCAGAGGGTGAGCCCCACAAGATCTGTCAGTAGTTCCACTGAAGATGGAAAATCAGGCCCATTCAGTTGTGCTTTTTCCCTGTGGACATGACATCACCTATGCTGCCACAATACACTTAATTCCCCATCCCAATGTCTATCTCAGGTACTTCTAATGCATCCATCAGTGTAGGATCAAGGATCTGAGTATTATAGTAAGACAACCCATGTAGAAACCTGGTGCTTGGTCTCTGCGCTCATAGAATCAGCATTAGCGCTAGTGGGAAAATGGGCTTTTTTCCACAGGAAATTTCAACAAAAACAAAAAATTCATTTTCAGCAGAAAATTTCTGCTTCTCTTGGAAAACTCTGAAAACCTTAAATGTTTTGGTTTTGGGCAAATATTTGTAGCTAAACCCCAAAAGTGTTAGGACCAAAAACTGCAAATCCCCCGCCCGCCCCAGTTTTTGACTGGACGTGTTTGTTTTTTTAAGGTTTTTTTTCCCTTTTCTGAAGAAAAATTGACCATTTCCAAGGCGAGCCGGCACCGTCTGTGGAAATGTTCATTTCATCCAAAACCCAGTTTTCTCTCGAAAAAAAGTGAAGAGGGAAAAAATGTTTGACCCGCCTTATTCAGCATGTGCTTCCAGTACCCTCGCAGGGCGAGCTAGGGCTTCGTAGAAGGCCTGAGAGGCACAGCAAGAGGGTTACGGGTGCTTCTCACCCTTCAGTCATCTGGAACTAACATTATCCTCACTGGAACGATGGGCCCAGCACAGCCCTTCGCTGCCAGAATGGTTCTGCTGTAGCCGTTCCAGATTATTTGGTCAGTGGCGGTGGAGAGCGGCCGGGCGTCCACGGGTGATCATGCCCAAAGGATCACTGGCTGTGCTCTTCCTGCTGCAAAGTGCTGATGCCAAGGACAGAATTACAGCAGGGCAGCTCGGGGTTTTGTGTTACTGATTTTTCAGGTGTCCACAGGAACAGGAAATTGGGATGGACACAAACGCTGGCCCATCAAGTCCTTGTCTTTCTTTTGCCAGGACCTGCCCAGACTTGTGCCGCGGGGAGCGGGATTTCCTGCTTGACATACCTAGGTCAGCATCTGGCATTGCTCAAGAGCACATGACCCAGTAATTTGCCAATGGCACCAAGGCCCAGCTGCTGATTCCCAGCTTTGGGATTCACTTGCTCTATCTGTATTAGGTTCACTTTGCCACTGGACTGGGGCAGTCCAAATGGATTCTGCAGACCTGGCTTTGACCCTGGACTCAGCAGCCACAGATGTTTAGTGGTGGGCTGAACCATTTGAACTCAGAGTGGCTACCCTCCACAGAGCCTGGCAATCCATTGCAGAGCAGAGGAGCGAGCGGCGGGCGGGGGGTCTCGGGGGAGAGGGGATGAAGGAGAGGAGCACCTAGGTGCTGAAACTAGGAGTGCGGGAGTGGGGGGCTGCCACACCCCCTGGCTTGAAGTGATTTCCATCACATACACGGTTTACAGTTTGGTTCAATGGCTCGCAGCACCCCCACAATACAAATTGTTCCAGCCCCCCTGGAGGAGCGACTCAATGAGCAGCAGGTGGTGGGGACCTTGGGGGAAAGGGCAGAGTGACGGCAGGGACTGGGGGGAAGGGCTGAGTGGGGGCAGGAAAAAGAGCAGCGCAGATGGGGCCATGGGAGAAGAGCAGGAGCAGGGCCTCAGGGCGGAGCGCAGGTGGGGCCATGGGCCAGGTGTCTGCACTCTCAAAGGTGGTGGGTCGGCGGCACATCTCCAAAGGGAGGTGCGCCGCATCCTGTTTGAGGAGACTTAGCCTCCCTTGGCTTATTATACACCACTGTCCCTGCCAGGGATAGTTCCCACTGAGGAAGGAAGGGATAAGTCACATGACAGTCAGCTGGAGTTAGCCTTAGAGCTGGTCAGAAAATGGGATTTCACTCCCATGGGAAATTCTGACATCTTCCTTCCAAATCAGGATGAGGAATTGAAATATCAAAACTTCCTGCAGAATGAAACGTTCTGAAAATTTGTTATTTGGAAACAAACCTTTTTTGGCATTTTTGATTGAAACAAAATATCCCAAGCATTTTGAAACACATATTTTTCTTTCCAAAATGGTTTATCTCGAACCGATGCTACAACTTAAAAAAATGACAGTGAAGTGGCATTGTCAGTCGAAACGCCAGTTCATATCGCCACTTGGAAATGCAAAACGTAATTGCATTTTTGAAATGTCGAGTCAAACCGAAAGAAATCTCTATGGAAAATAAAAAATATATATGTTCCATCAGAACCAACAGTTTCCAGTGGGACATGTCAATTTTGAGGAAACCACATTTTTCCATTGGGAAAATTTCTCAGTTGAAAAATGTCGACCAGCTCTGAGCTCAAGCACCCAGGCTGCCCACCACTTACTGAAACACAGCGTGACGAAGTTCATGCCATTCCAGAGTCACTAGCATGCAAGATCCACAACTGGTGTCAACTGGTGAAGTTCCCTTGACATTCAATGGAGCTCTGCTGATCTATCCTAGCAGAAGATCTGGCCCCACCTTGTTTACAAGGAGGTCTGGCCATCTCAGTCCCTACAAAGCAGGGGTTTGGTGGAGGTGGCGTGCGGACAACAGGGGAAGGGGGGCGGAGAATGACACTGGGGAGGTTAGGGAGACAGAGATGGCTCTGGAATGCTATCCCAGGATGGCACGGTGAGCACTCACTTCCTTTCCAGGCAGAGTGTCTGAGACTCTACATGGCCATACTCTGGACCGACCTGGTAAATTCATCGGTGCAGCAGGTGAGTTTTGTCTTTGCCCCAGTCTTTGTCTCCCCTCCAATGCTGTCGCACTCACCATGACATAGCCTATGGCGTCCGTCAGTTCATTTATCCCACTGGGTTGTTCCCTGCCCCTAGGAAGCCCCAAGATGGACAGGGTCTCAGCTGGCTCAGCCAGCCTGGGAGGATGAAGTCCTGCAGCAACAAACGCCCTAGCAGAAGGATTTCTTCTTGCTGAAAAGCTGCTTAGCAGCTTATGGAAACAATAAAAGTAGCATTATCTTCAGAGGCGAGGCAGATGGTTTGGATCATTGGTTTGACTCTTAAGCTGGATTTGAGCTACAGATATTCTGATTTTTAACATTTTTTGGCTGGTCAGGCTGTGGCACCATAATCCCCAGATTCAAGTTCCCTATAAATCCAGTTCTCTTCGACTCGGAGACTCTCTGTATGATGCTCTCCTGGGCACAACACAAAGATCTCTGTGGCTCTGAGGATGGGCCAGCCCACTGGCAGGGCTGTATGCTATGCCCTACCATGCCCACACCAAGTCGATAGCCAAGCATGCCCACATTTAGCCCTGACGCTCAAGGTTGGCCCTTACTTCACACCTGGGTCTTTTGTATTCATGACATTCTTACCTTCCTAGAATTCCACCTGGGCTTTTATTGGCATGAAGTATGCGTCTTCACTTCCTGTCCTAAACTGGTGCATGGTGGTACTGTCAAAGAGCTCTGGCTGGAATTTTTCATGCTGGCCAAGGGGATTCCTAGGAGAGACAATTTGCAGGAGTGCTTTGGGATCGAAGGTGCTGCATAAATGCATCAATGGCATTAATTGAGGCATGAACAGATTCCTCCATTGTCTTTAAAGGTGCTTGTTTTCATCTTTTGTCCCATGCCTCAGGAGGCCTCCTGGACTTTCCCCTGCCATATGAGTGGTGTTCTCAGCTTGAAATGCTCCTACTGTCTCCTGCTGATACCATTTAGCTTGTTCTCGCCTTCGCCCCCTCACTGCTTCATTCTGGCAATGCCTTATGGAGCGATTTTCCAGAGGAAGTCTTGCTCGTTCAGAACATGGCAGTGGGACAGGTTCCCACCAGCCCAGCTCCTCACACACAGCACTGGTTGCTCGGAACGTTTCACATTCATTTCAACCTACAGGCTGCCACATGGCGAACGCCCTGATGCATTTAACCTTGATTGCCCAGTTCTAGGCTCTCTTCTCCCCAGTGCACCATGGGTAGTGAGTTATTAACTGCTCCTAAATACCAGCAGATGATGGCAGGTGCCAAAGTGTTTGTCTGGTGCAGCCCTGCGGATCTGTTGTTCAGGTTGGCCAAGCACATCTGTGTGTATAGCGAAAAACTGGGGAGTTTCCATTGCCTTGGAGAGGTCCTTAAAAGCACCTGCTCTGAACACCCCAACCTTTGAAGGAGGGTGGGGAAAGTGTGAATGGGGATTTTTCAGAATTTGGCTATTGCAAGTGGCCCCCATCTCTACACTGGGCTGAACCCCCACCCCCTAGATTAACCCTTCCTTTCCCAAAATCCAGAAAAAAATCTGTGGTCTGAGCCCATCTCTAGTCTCCAAAGCCCGGCTGTCGGCAGGAAAGTGACTTTGTTAGAACAGGAGCCAACTCTCCTATTCTCCCTGTAGTGCTTCGGGGGTGATTTTCCTTCACTTTTGCAAGTGACTCCTGGCCTTTGCCCACTGCCAGCATTGCTGGCCCAGCTCCCAGGCTGGGAAACTGAGCTGTGTTCATTGCGTTCCTGAGCATGGGAGGACTCAGCCATTGGGGACGGTTTGCTGAAGGTGCGTAAAGCTAAGGAGAGCCCAGCTCATGGCGTGGGAGTTCGGGTGGCTCTGCAGGGCCGACGCCGGCGGGAGTGTACTTTTGCGGGTAAGCTATGCGGCTACGTCCCAGGGAACCCATGGGGAGCAGACCGGTGCCATAATACGGAGCCAGATTCCATGTTTGGGGGCCAGGCCTGAGGGGACGAGCACTTGGTGAAAGTCGCTTGAGAGAGAAGCACATACACAATAGGGTGATATAGAAGCCACCCCTGGTGCTTAGCCCAGCCTGTGAATTGCAGCATATGGTTAATTACCAGGCATGTCACATTGAATAAAGAGCCTCTCTCAACCCACAGCAGTCAGTGTAGGGGCTGGAGGCAGGTTTGAGTCCCAAGCACCCCTGGGTCTAGACTTCTGCAGAGCCGCAGGGCACTACTGCTTTCTCGCCAGAGCGGGAAATCATCTGAATCCAGCCAGGCAGAGGGTCTTGGGCTTCCAGTTGCCTGGGGCAAGAAAACAATTATTGAATCATTGTAATGTGTACAAATGTCTCAGTAATCTAGCAAAGTTCATTAAAATGCCAGCCTCACGCAGGGCATTGTGTTTAACCTTGGTGATCTCTTAATTACCAGCTCCATATTTGCCTGGGGCGTCAGCAGACAAGGCATCTGCCGCAGCTGCTCGGGTCGAGTGCCAGCCCACTTCTTCTGCTTGGTGTTTTCTAGTCTCCCTCTGCTTCCCATGTGTTTGGTGGCAGGCGTGTTGCCTAGTGATTAGCACCCTGGACTAGCATTAAGGCATTCTGGGTTCTGCTCCCCAGCTGTGACACTGATATACTGCATGACCAGGGGCAAGTCACTTAGCCTCTTCATACCTCAGTTTCCCTACCTGTTGAGAGGCTCAGGCCATTAACATTTGTAAATTGCTTTGAGATCCTTGGAGAGAAGATGCTCTAGATGTATGAGTTTTTGTAGTTAGTGTCTCCCCACACTTTGGGCACAGCCCAGCCAAACAGTGGAGGACTCCGAGAAGAGAATCTGTTTGGGTCTAAAATCCTGCACTGCATGGGCTGGGGAGGGGTCTTCATGTAGTCCTCTCCCTCCATGTACAGCCTACCTCCCTGCAAACTGCCAGCATGGGACTGCCACTACCCACCAGCTGGGAGAGGCAAACAGAGCTTGCCTCAGACACTGGCTGAACCTCTCCTGATCAGCCGGCAGCCATGGCTGGGGAGCAACACAAAACTCCCTGCCTCAGCACCTCAACCCTCTGGGAGCTGAGCCTCTTAGCCCTACGGTGCTCTGACCTCGGCCACCTTTGGAAGTCTAAGGTAAGCCAGCCACAGCCTCCAATGGACCATCCAACTAAAGCAAGGTTACATTCCCCGCCCCTTTACCCAGCCCTTAACCCCCACATTTCCCAGGATCTTCGGGTCGGTATCTCTCAGCCCAGTGCCTGTTGCTGCACTCCAGTAGAACAGGTTCATTCCAATTCTGTAATGACACAGCACCTTATGGTTTTCCAGGCAGACTTCCCAGTCCTCTCACAATCTGGCACGAATGTCCAGTTCAGCCTTCAGCTGCCCATCAATATCACCTTCCCAGTCAGTGAGGGTCCTGGCGCAGAGGCCTCCGCCCAGGACTGGATGTCACTCGGTGCAGTTTCTTGGACAGGACGATGGGGCTGTGGGGCCGAGCCCTTCACTGCTCCCATTTGCGCTGTTACCGTGTATTGTTCATACAGTGTCGTGCATCTCCCATAGTGAAACAAACCCAAACATGTCCCAGCCTGTCATTAAAACCTGCCTCAGCTCATTGCAGCTCTCAACTTGCCCCAGTAATATTTGTGGCATCAAACACCTCCAAGACCAGGACCATGGACAGGGAAAGCGGTTGCTGGTCAGAACAAGAGCTTAATGGGAGCTGCTCCCCAGCTGCTGAAATTGTATCAGTTATCTTCATTCCTGTCCAGAGAAAGGCTGGGACTGAAACCCTGGGTCCCAACATGGACTGAAACCCTGGGTCCCAACATGGACTGAAACCCTGGGTCCCGACTCTCCTGGTCTTTGGAGAAATTTGGACATTGTGGCTTGGGCTTTTTCTTCAGAACGACACTCAGTTCGTATTTGAGCTCCCCTAGTCTCCAGGAGGCATTTAAGTTCAGAGTCACGAGTCTTGAAGGCCTGATTCTCCTCTCACATGGGTTTTGCTCCATTGGAGCGCCTCTTGGGACTTACAAGTGGAAGGAGACTCAGGCTGGTGGAGTCCATATGTTGGAAAAGAGGAGGAGAAGCCCTGGGGTAAAGACTGTCTTTTTGTTCCATGTCTGTACAGTGCTTAGCACAATGCAGTCCTGATCCCCGGCACTACAGTAGTAATAATAATTAATAACAACCGTTTATAAAGCCACCATTCATCCTCCATTGGATGAGAAGAAGCTCATCCAACCTGCCACTGGGCTCTTGGGATTAGCATTAAACTCAGAGTCCCCTGGACATGCACAAGAGTCTGGGAGTCACCTGTCTACAAAACAGATAACTCTTGAACTAGCTCAGGAGCCCTTGGCAGAGAGGTTGAGCTTGTGTGTGTGTGTGTGTGCGTGCGCAGGTGTCTATGCAGTCAAGGGGAATGGATACGTTTGCCTCAAACACCCTGCACCCTGGTAGCAGGCGGTGAGCCTGTTGGGGAACAGTAATTGGCTTCTGCTGAATCACTGAAGCAGGTGGCTCATTACCCCACCTGGAAATAATGGAGCCGGGGAGTGGCTATCTAGACCAGGGGTGGCCAACCTGTGGCTCCAGAGCCACATGCGGCTCTTCAGAAGTTAATATGCGGCTCCTTGTATAGGCACCGACTTCGGGGCTGGAGCTACAGGCGCCAACTTTCCAATGGGCCAGGGGGTGCTCACTGCTCAACCCCTGGCTCTGCCACAGGCTCTGCCACCACTCCACCCCTCCCCGTCCCCTCCCCTGCCATGCCCTCACTCCTCCCCCACTCCCAGAGCCTCCTGCACACCACAAAACAGCTGATTGGGAGTGCGGGGAGGGAGCAGGAGGCGCTGATCGGCGGGGCTGCCAGTGGGCGGGAGGCACTGGGAGCTGGGGGGAGCTGATGGGGGGCTGCTGACGTATTACTGTGGCTCTTTGGCAATGTCCATTGGTAAATTCTGGCTCCTTCTCAGGCTCAGGTTGGCCACCCCGATCTAGAGACTCAAATCCTAGGACGTAGGCTGAGCGAGGAGCAGCCAGGTGCCGGGAGGATTGGGCTGAACTTGATGTTATCTTATTGTTAATTGTAAATATTGTGAGGTTTTTTGTTAATAAAACTGCCCAGCAGGAAGGGGGTGAGTTTTGACTCTGGACCTTATTTTAGAGTCAGTTGGGACCCCCTGCTCACAAGATGTTACGGGAATTTGGGAAGCGATCTAGACAGAGCTTGGGGAGATTTCCTGTTTGCACAATGACCTCTCCGGCATGGTGTTTGTACAGATGCCCTTGCAGGCGACTGGGCAGGAGTTTGAACGGTTCAGGGATACGGATGATGCTTCGGCTGGTTTTCTTTTAACAGAAAGGGAAGCAGCATGGCCTGCTGGATGACACGCCCTGGAGTGGGACTCCAGTGAGCTGGAGTCTGTTCCTGCCTGCTATTGCGACCACTCCCCTTCTCTGCACTTTAGTTTCCCCATCTGTAAAATGGGGATAATGAGACCTTGTGTAAAGAGTTTTGAGATTGTCGGATAAAATGTGCTAGAGAAACGTGCAATGCTGCTGCTGCATTTTGACCACATGGTGAGCTGGATTTTGACTCTCTTGGGGCGAACGTGATGGAATCTGAAGGTGTTTTTTGCATGTAGTTTTTCTAGGATTTCACCGAGTGAAATCAATGTTTTTGTGTTAGTTAACATTAGAACCTGCTCAGCACCCTAGGATCTAACCTTCAAACAAAGGGCACAGCACCAACCACTTCATTCATATTAGAATTGTTTTTATTTATTAAATCTCCATAGCATTAAAATAAAACTTCCCAAAAAACAAGGATCATCTTTGTGTTTACATGTAAGTCGTAAACCGGGCAAAAGAGGAAGACTTCTACAGAGGTCAAAGGTCAACCAATCATCCCTTTAAGAGAAATAAACATCCATTTTCTCTGATACAACCACAAACTTCTGTGCTGGTGGACACTGTGAACCAACGAAGCAGGAGGGGGTTAATGAGAAAGCGCCCAAAGGGCTTTGGTGGGTGGGAGCTAAGGGGGGGTTGTGTGTGAATGCAACTAAGGTCCGAGTGCCACAATCACAGGGGGAGGGGGCATGCCTGGAGGACGGCCCCACCATCGGCCTGCAGATGTGAAGAGGCCCCCCTTCCTCCCTAAAACAATGAAACACTAAAACAAAGAATAATAACTGAAGGGCGGGGCCAGGGGTAATTTTATGATATTATGTGAACCACATTACAGCTGAATAACTGAATGTCCTTTCAGGGCCTATGTATCAGGAGGGTGTCTCTATAAACAGAAGGCTACCGCCTACCCGGATGGCTCTAAGAACACGGGAAAACTCAACGGCAAGAGTTACCGGCAGATCTTAGTGCTCAGCGACCCACGGAAGTGGAAAAGGGGCGGAGCAGGGTTTGAGGCGCACAAAACACACCTAGCGCCAAAGACGCGCACCCACAGCACTTTCCCCCCCCACAAGGTGTGGAGGCTCATCGCTCCATTTGCCCTGCCCTGGGCCCAGGGCCAGCAGGCGGAACGGGATAGCGAGTGGGGGCGGTGAAGAGACGTTTTAGAGGGCAGGTGGTAAGGAGGGAGAAATGAAATGAAAAGCCACATGGTGCTGGGTATGGACTGCCGGACAATCTGGAAGTATATGGCTTTAGGAGCTACGGAGACTTGGGAGGGGTCCAAGAGATGCCATTCCCTTCCCCTGTCACCTTGGTAAAGGAGTGGCTCAGAATCCGATACACAGCAAGTTTTAATGTCTTGCTTCCTCTAATACAACCGGTGGCAAAAGGTGCCTCAGAGCAACCCTCAGCCCCAAGGCAACTGAAGTCAAACTCTGAAACTGTTTCCACTTTTCTAATCTTCAGGACCTCCAGACCAACCTCCCACCCCCCCCTTAAAAATCGTATGACCTAAATAGGACTATCTAGCAGTCTGCAAGTACTGAGCCAGCCAAGGACCCCAATGGACAGGTCAGTTACAAAGTAGAAATGCTTTTCTCTTTATAAACAGTTTGATTTTTAAAAAAAAACAACAACAGCCTTTGAGTTCTGCTTTTATGGTCTTATCCTGGAACCCCATCTTTGGTGTTGTATTTCTCTCATTACACCGCAACAAGATCTAGTGGTTAACACACAAGGGAGCCAGGAACCCCTGAGTTCAAGTCTCAGCTCTGACACTCATGCCCCCTTGTGCAAATTACTTCCCCCTGCCTCAGTTTCCCTCCTCTGTAAAATGGGGGCTACTTGTCTACCCCACAGGCATGTTGTGAGGAGCTATTAGTTGCTGTTTGTAAAGTGCTTTGAAGATGAAAGTTGCTCTGAAAGTGCTAAACAGGCATTGCAAATGCAGATGTGCCCCTTAAGAAAAAGGAGAGGAGAAAACAGCCGTCTGTGCACAGACATTCATTTACCAACATAACTAACTTGGCCATTTATAATCTTCCCTTTCTAAAAGGAAAAACTAAAAACTCTAAAGGGCACTGAGTCCACTTTGTGGAGTAGTGAATGGCAACTTGTAAGTGACACAGGAATTATCCTCCATGATAACTGATTGGCTACTGTTTCCCTGATCTTCTCTTGACAGGGGTACTGGCGGGGCAAATTTGGCCCAAATTTAATTTTTACTTAAAAGACCAGTAGAAATATTTCCATTGCATTTTTTTTTTTAAGTTATTCGAAGGGAGACAGATTTTCTCAAACAAAGAAACACTCCCCCTTCAGTGCACCAGACCCAAACCTTGCAGCCTTTTGCTGATTCCTGGAGACCTGTCAGCAAAACTGACTAAAGACTGACAAGAAACAAAGAGCAACTGATTCATCTGTTTTCTCTATCTAAGCTAAATTAAATGTGAGCATTGAACAAAGAACTTAAAGGGTGGGAATTAAATTAGATGTTTAAAACTCTTTCCATTTGAATAATGCACAGGGTTATTACTAATAGAAATAAGGGACGTTTTCATGGAAAAAGCATACTGAAGATTTTTACCCTGACAGTGACCTGTTAGCAACAAATATAAGGGAAACCCTTAATTATGTCCCAGTCATACTTAAGTGCTTCTTAAGGTTTGATGGAGAAATTAAAGCAGCCAGGTTTTCATTATCATGGCAAAGGACTCTAATTGCCTGATTTGCCTCTTAAATACACCAGGGCAAATCTGGAGTAGGAGCAGAATTATGCCAGGGTAAAACTAGTGTAAGGAAATGGCGACTCAAGCCCCGGCTGTTTTTCTTGCCTTTGGTAGTGCAGGCAGAAGGGGAGGAGAGCGAGAGAGAAAAAGAAAGTCAGAGAGGTTCCACCTTAATACAAGAGGAAAAACAAAATTGACAGTAGAAGCAGAGAGAAGCTGATGATGCGTTACTATGGTTACCTCATGTGAGACATGCCTTGAACATCCCAGAGGTATCATACCCTAGGGTAGATACAAAGATCCTCACACAACAGGTTGTTTGGGCCTTCCCAGAAGGCATTGCAAAGACATAAACAAATAGGGCTGGGGCAAAAAGGAAAGCTCTGGTTTGTGTTCTCTTTGACACAGCTGTGCCCAGTGAAAAAGCAACCTTCAACCTGTCTCCAGGCTGGAAAGAGGAAGCCAATCTCAAGACAGGGAGAAATTTAATAAACCTTATTCCCTGCCCTCCTGACAACGCCTTCCCCCCCCCGCCCAAAGTGCAACGTTACTAATTATATTATTATTATTTAGCTCAGGACTCTTTGGTCAGAGAAATGCTGTTGATCATATCACACCATTCTGTGTGCTTGCTGGTTAGGCCAGATTCTTGTCTCAGACACACACCGGTGCATCCAGAATTCCCACGCAGGTCAATGGAGTCGCTCCAGATTTACACTGGAGTGACTGAGAGAAGCGTCTGGCTTTTGCATCTGTAAGGCCTGATGGTGGGAATTCAGTTGTGGATTTCCCTGGTGGGGTTCCTTCCGCAAAGATTCCCCGCACCCCTCCGGCAACCTTGGTCTAGTAGGGGGCATTTCCTGGGTCACTTTGTCTGGTGCATTAAGTCCAAGAGCCCCAGTACTGGCTCTAATGATAATTTCCACAGGAAGACAACACAGTTAAACACAGATTAAAACAAAAGATCTTCTCCCCTTGTTGCTGGACTCTGCCATCCTGCCCTGCAGTTAGCAGTAGGACACTGAGCTCTCTTTGGTCAGCCTGTTCACTTTAACACAGCCACTTCTGCCTTCTCAGTCTTTTAGCGAATTGGGCATGAGACAGAGCATACCAAGATAAGCTGCAGTTTAACCCTTCCCATGCTATACCCTTGGATGTCAGGACTGATGCTAAGGTGTGTTCCTGGCATCACATGAGTATTCTTCACTGGGCATAACCCTTCTGACCTGGGAGTAACAGAATCTCCAGGGACTGAAAGACTTGAAAAAATATCAACTGAAGTTACAATATGTTAGCGAGTAATGGCTGCCTGCCTGTCAGCCCTGCTATCCACAACAATATTGATCCAAACTCCAGCCTGTCTGAAACTCACTGTGGATGGGAGCCAAAATCGATAGAAGACAAAGGAAAGACTCCCGTCTGGATCAGGCCCTGGGTCCTTTGTTCTATGTGTACCGATAGTGGTGCATGAATAAATAGCACTAGACACTTACTTGAAGTCGGGCTGTGATCTAGGTCGGAAGGTCCATGGGCAGGGTGGTGATTAATAGAAAATGGATAAAACTTCTCCGCCTAGTCAGTGTTTAAGCAGCCAAACAGGCCTTGATTGTTGAAAAGGTTTTCTGGTGGTGTAATTAATAGCCCCAAATGCCTCTGCCCGCCATGTAACAGTCATTTGATCAGCAATGTAATTAGATTCTTAACCCTCAAAACTTGTTGAGGGGTCACTGGACTGAACACAGACGCTTCCTATTAGCATATTTAAGAAACCACCACATGTATAACAGCTAATAGGCATTTAATTTATTTGCTGGGGCCACGGTGCTTGGCAAGTTGGATGTGGTGATAGAAGTTCTTTTTGTCCACTCACTCGTGAGTGACAATAGGGGGCACAGGTTGTCTCCTACAGAACAAGAACCCCATCCTTCTTCAAAGGCTCAATCTCTTCCTTTCACCCATGTTCTCTGATATAAGTCATCTAGCCTCCCAGGCATATCCACGAACATCTGTATTGGGAAAACAAAAAAGAACCAAACAAGGACTCAGTGGATGTGGCTGCAAAAGATATGCATGAGCCTGCCACTCCCACATCAACCCATGTGCCGAATGCACACGCACACCCCCATCCGCTGTGGAAACTTGGAATTGAACATGTAAATCAGGTGTTTCTCCAGTTAAATTAACTTCCCTGCCTGCTAGGAGTCCGAACCAGTGACTAGATGTGCAGTTACCCAGCTTTTGCCGCTGCTATAGGCATCTTTCGACTGGTGCATCCACTTTGGAAAATGGGGTCCAGGTTTAACCCACCAGGACCCAGAAATGTAGCGTTAAAGTGAAATGCAGAGTGTGTTTGCAGCACATTTGCTTCAATAGGTAAGTCGTCCCCATGCCGCGGAGATACCTGCTCCAACCCAGATGCAAGGGGACGAGTTGGGTCCAAAGTGTGAGCTTCCTCTGGGGCTTTCCTGGCTTCTGTGCTATTAAGACAGGTGTTTATTTATTTGGAGTTAGGTTTTTATAGTGCAAGCGACTTCGTTATTCATTACGATTAAATAGAAAAGCAAACACTCAGAGCGCCGGCCCCAGAGCTCTTTGGAGTGGATGTTTGCTTTGTTGAAGGGGGCCAGATCTGAGGCTGAAATTCTCTGTTTATCCACAACACAGGTACAGCACCGGCCGTCCTGAACGCTTCTCCCCTTCGGGGCTTCAGCGTGCAGCTGTTTCGTTGACATAGATTCATTCGCAGAGTTTAAAGCCCAAAGCGACCATTAGATCATCTAGTCTGACCTCCTGGCTATCACAGGCTATCACTACATTTCACCCAGCTACCCATGTACTGAGCTTGTCTTTGGCTAAAGCGTCTCTTCCAGAAAGGCATCCAGTCTTGCTCTGAAGAGGTCAAGAGATGGGGAATCCACCACTTCCCTTGGCAGTTTGTTCCAGTGTTTAATCAGCCTCACTGTTAACAATTTGTGCCTATTTTCTAATCTGAATGTGTCTGGCTTCAGCTTCCAGCCATTGGTTCTCACAGTGCTTTTTTCCGCTAAATTAAAGAACCTTTTAGTAGCCAGTATTTGCTCCCTAGGAAGTTAGTTAAAGACTGTAATCAAGTCACCTCTCAGTCTTCTTTTTAATAAGCCAAACAGTCTGAGTGCTTTACATCTCTCGCTGCCAGGCATTTTCTCCAGCCCTTGAATTGTTTGTGTTCTTGGTCTTTCTGTTGAGGTGATCAAAAGGTTGCTGATTAGAGCCAGCTGTTGGCCCTGGTTTTTCTAATGCTCAGAGCTCTCTACTAAGGAACTGGACTGAAATCACCAGGCTACCAAACAAGCAGCCATCTAAGCATGTTGACTTTTGGACACTACTAACCTGGTCTGGATTCAGATCTCAGACCTATTTGGCAAAGGCTCCAGATCAAATCAGCAACCCCTGTGCCCTCCGGCCCCCAAAAACTCATGTACAAGAGTTAAGAGGAAAACCCAGAATGGCTGACCCAGTGTCGTTGTGTCCACCATGTAATAAATTTCTATGTATTATTTACTTTCTAGCATATTTCCCTTCTGTTGCTAAAGGATCTTGAGAGCTTTCATGTGAGCTCAAGTCACGTAACATCCTTTCATGGAAGCAGTGCACTCTGAAAACAGCTCCCACTGGAATTCAAGGACACTTCAGACAAATGGTCCCTTGATGCTGCCATGTGGGACAATGAATATTGTTGCTCTGGAGAAACTTTTGGATAGCGATTTGGACTTGGCCATCTTCACAGCTGGGCTATTTTTGTTCTGGCTCAATACACATTTCCCAATCTCCTCTCTGCTTCCACATCTTTTCCTCTTAGTACGGAGACCCAGTCTATTGTAGGTTCTCTTCTGTGTGTTTCAGTAGCGTCTCTTTGTTGGCACTGTGCTGCCTTTCTCCGCCCTACTGATTCTTCCTGTGACCCCTTCCCTGTGTCTGCTGAAAGTGAGGGAGATTTTTAACCTTCCAGCAAGATGGAAAGAAGAGTTGGCTGAAACTCTTTTCCCTGTTGTTTTGTAGGGCCCGATGCTGATCTCACGTCTACAATGGCGTAACCACATTGACGTCAATTGAGTTACTCCTGATTTACACCAGTAAATGAGACCATCGTTGGGCCTTGGGGTTCTAAAGATCTCTTAAGCCATGTCCCATTTTTACAGTCTCCTAAAAAGCTTAAAAAACTTAGAACGTCATGTCCCAAAAAAAAATTTCATCAGCTTCCTGTCATCGAAGCTTGACAATGCTCCGCCCCCACCCCAAACCCAGCCCTTGAAACTTTGCTATCTCAATCAAACCAGCAAGTGGATAGATCTGTTCAGCTCATGGGGATTTTCTGTTTTGTTAGCACAAGCAAGTCCCTTTTAAACCCTTAGCTGCTCTCCCGTGAACCAGATCCATCACCTCGGAATGCCAACTTTCCATTGAGAGATCAGTGCTTCAAGCAATCACTGGGCTTTCTACTACGACAGAGAGGATGCAGGGAAACCTCGCCATGAAGAGCTTAAGATACTTTCTTCTTTCTTTGCTCTTGCTGGCTTGATGCTCTTCATTTTAACGTCCTACTGATCAGCATAGCTTGCCCAGATCTTTGCTCAACGTCTGACCAAGTTTGCTGCGCATTTAAATTATATATGTGACAAGTAACAAGGTAATAAAATATATTTAAAATATGATACAACCAGACAATTTTTTTATGAACTTTAAAATATACAGCATATTTTAAATAGATCAAAATACATTTATTACATATTTAGATTATTTTCTCTATGCTATTTATATCTTTTGGATACTTTTATATTTATATATATTTAAAAGAACAAGAAAATTGGCCAGTTTTGTCGCATGAAATACATTTTACTTCTCTATGTATATTGTCACATATATCTCAGATATATGTGCCATGAAACACATAACAAACAGTGCTGATGGAACCGATACAGATATGCCCAGAAAGCCCAGCAACGTCTCTAACCACTATATATAAAAACAATCCTCCAAGAATGGACTCTATCACCACTTAATTTTTATTTTCCAGGAAGCAAATGCTCTCTGGCAACTGACCTGCCTGAGCATACAGTATCTGATTCTCCAGCGCCTGGTACCTTGTCTACACGGCACAGCAATGCTCATTAGAGAGGTGTGAATTCTAAAGAGCAACGTGTTGCACACTAACTGGCCTATCTGACTCTGTTGGTGTGCATTGAAGTTCGCATTGATGTAGTACTGTTGAAACTGTACTACGTTAACATGCCTTAGGGAACATTTACTGCATGCCAGCAGGGTCCACACGGGCCAGTTAGTGCATAACACATTGGTGCGATTTACAATTCAGATCCCTCTAAGTGCGCATTGCCACACCGTCTAGACAAATCGCTACACCAGTGCAAAGTGAGCATCAAATGCCTCCAGGTCAGAATGGTGGGATTCTTCACTCACTTTGCACTAGTGAGAGTGACTCCACGAGGCTCAGTTGTGAATCAGGGCACTGGAGAATCAGTTCCAGATTTCATTGTCAACTGGGGACCATTAAAGCACTAGCCAAAGGCAGCGAGATCTTGAGAAAACTTCCACTTGGCTTTTCAGTGTACACACACACAGGCACACAGACAGTGGAGCAGAGAAACGGCAAAGTGAAAGACAACTAAGCTCTTTTCAGAACAGAAGAACATGAAATTCAGCGAATTCTCTCTGTGCATCACCATCTGCCAGTTGCGCTCTTTGGAGGAAAATGGTTCACGATGGACCAAATCAGGATGTTCCTTACTCGTTCCTTGCTCAGGCAACGCTCCCATTGATGTCAGCTTGAGAAGGCATGAGTAAGTGCTTCAGGAGTTGGCCCTATGGCTCTGATTCACCCATGGCATATTCACAGGATGAAGCAATGCACTTAAGCAGGCACCTAACTTTAAGCACATGCTAAAGCACTTTGCTGAATGGGGGACTCGAAGAGGATTCTGCTCTGACAGCTATTAGAAGATGGGCCTAAAACGAATATCCAGATCTAAATACACCTGACATTTTTGAGAGTTTGGGTTCCCTAGACCCAAACCCAAATCCACATTTCACAACTGAGCTTTAATTCTACAACCGGACAGGCCGCACCCCAGATCCCAGCATCCCTGAATTGCGAGGGGTTTGAGAGGCCTATCTCTGTTACACACGCTCTATAAACGCACTCCTCCCATCAGCGCTCCCTTTTGAAGTGCAAGGAAAAGAGGAGCGACTCTTTTGGTCTTCAGCACAAGTGAAAAGAAAAGAGCAGGAAAGTTTAAAAATAAACACATTTGTTCTGCCTTATTAAAGATAGAAAAGGTGGCTTTGAATTCGTCTCCTACAAAAGGTTTGAAGGTCAAGCAGGCACCGAATCTCAAAAGGTTACAGGTAAGTGATTGTCCCAGCCCCAAAGACTAAGTGCACTAGATTAAATAAGAAGCAGCTAAGGCTTATCATGACAGTTTCCATTCCCTGTATGCAAGCAACAGCTGAATCATCTATCATTTGGAGAAAGCTGGGCTAAGAGTCACCCAGAAACTACCCAAGGAGGGAAGGGAGACCTTCTGCCAACCCCTGGGTGGGAGGATGGGGATTCAATTTCCCCTGTGCCGTTCTTCTGCAAAGCCTCAGGGTGTAGCTGTATTTGAGGAAGCAGGGAATGTGCTCTTGAACCAGGGATCTTAGGATAGAGACCAGTTTCTGCTTTCACTAGTGCAACCGGATTGACCTCACTGGAGCTGCACCAGCGAAAATGAGAGCAGGATCTGGCCCAGGGTCCCAGCCAGCCAATCAAAATGATTCCTTTCCAAAGGAGCTGTTACTTATGTAGGTTTGCTCGAACCCTGACTAAGGGAGGGTTAGTTATATACAGATGGGATGGCAGAGAGGACTTGGTGGGTCTTTTCCATCTCTGACGTTAAAGATTCTCTGAGGACCAAGAGTCACATCAGGGAGTTAACTAGACATAACTGGGGTTTTAAGCTTCAAGGAAATGGCTGGTAGGTGTTCTGCCTACCCACCACTTCACCTGCTCTGCTCAAAAAGCCCTTTCCAGAAAGGTGTCGGTCTCTGGTTGGCTATGAAGGTCTCCTACTTGTCCCTGAACTCAGGAAATTAAACACAAATAAACAAACAATCCCACACACCAACCAAAGAAACACAAAGAGCTTGGCAGAGATTGGCTCAAACATTGTCCAATCACATGGAGAATCCTGTCTTGCTTGGCCTGTCAGGAAATCCCTGAGTCGGGCTGAGATTTGTGTGGAATCCAGGCTGAAGACACCAGGACTGAAGTTGATAGAGTATCTCTTCACATGGCAAATTCTGCTTTCGATGTACCCGTACCAGAGTAACTCCGTCCAGTGACTCCTGACCTATTCCACTTCAGCCCTGCAGTGTGGTGTCACACCCCTTTCAGAAGGCCACGCCTTTTAAAGGCAACCCCCCGGTTCATTAATGGGTTGGCCACACCCACCACCATACCCAGGACCACCCCTTTTAAGAGCAAAACACTTTTGCATGAATGGCTTGTCGACACATACAATGCGCACGAAGAGCGCTCTTAGTCTGTAGCCGGCTCATTGCATTGCAGGCTTCTCGACGGTGGGGGAGATGGTCCTCTTTACAAACGTCAAATACCCAGACTTTGTTTGGCGTCTTTTCTTTTTGAGTGTTTGCGTTCTGCTGCAATAATACTGTTTGTTAGCCTAGAGGAAACTGTAGGGACATCCTTCTATTGCTCCCTGATAGTTGTAAAAAGACTGATCAACCATAGCACTCACAGTTAGGCAAAAAAAAAAAAAAAAAATCTATACATTATGTAACAGCACGTTCCATCTCTAGAACTATACATTATATATAACATTACTCTCCAGAGCTAGTGCTTCACTAGCGAGATGTTCGGGGTAGGGGGCGTGTGAACAAGACTGAGGAAAAGTCTTTGAAATTCAATTCACTAGGGCTGCATGGGTTTTCCACAAGCTAGTTCACATCCTCCTATGCAGTAGTTTAAAAATACATATGTATATATTATTCTATTCTCCCAGGTGGGACTGTACAATTATATAATTTTTTTTTTTTTAAAAGCAATAATTTACTTAAAGACATCTCTATTTTTTTTCTCACTTTTCAGTTTTATATACAAATATTTACCGTGATATATATTACGAAAGGAACCCGACAGCAGCAAAGTTGTGCATCTTTCTCAAAAGAACCTAAAGCCACCCAAAAAAAAAGCATTTTAGAAAAAAAGAAAAATAAATAAATAATACCCGCAAGAAAGAACCTTGCCCTCCCCTCCCCCATCCCCACTGTTGCTCAAGAAGCAGGCACCAAAACTGTCCCTCGAATCAGAGAAAGGAAGTTGTGTGGTTCAGCTGGAACCGGGCAGGGAAGGGGGTGGGATCACATCTACATTTTCTGCCTTAGAAACACAAAAAAGTTATGCCTCTGCCCTGGGGCTTCGCAGGGCAGGTGTGACTATATCTCTAGGCAGCCATGCCCATCTCTGATGGTGTGTCCATATGCTCCAGTTACACCGGGGACAAATTCTCAGCTCTGAAACATTTTCAGAGCACTGGACAAACATCGCTCATCCTGCACTGGCATATACTGATTCAGAGTTCCCATGACATCAGTGACATCGCAACAGTTGCCAACTCTCCATTCCTGTCCTGAAGTCTCCAGGAATTAAAGACTCATCTTTAATTAAAGATGGTGTCATGTGATGAAACCTCCAGGCAGACGTGCAACCAAAACTGGCAACCCTACCACTGCAGCATGGGAGACCGTCACATGAACCAGTTAATCTTTCCAATCTCCCCTCTGCAGCGCTCTGATTTTACAGGTGGAATGAGGGAGACATATTAAGAGACTTTCCCAAGGCCACGTGTCAAGTCCTTTGCAGAGCTGGGATTAGAATTCAGGAGGCCCATGCGCTAGGCCAGCCGAAAATAGTCACAGCAGTGCTGACATTTGTCAAGGAGAAGCAGATGCTTTCTCCCCCCTTCCCCCACAGAGCAGGACTGCACATCATTTAGAGGAAGCCAAAAATAAAGCAGCCCCTTGAGTGAGTAGCATGGAGCTTTCAATCACTGCTGGAAAGGCTCACGGACGCTGGAAATGGTACCAGGCCGACTTGGAGGAAAATTCCCCGGAGAGGTAACCTCTGTATTGGTGACCCCTCCTGTTCCTTAGAGCGAATTGTTACCATCCAAGTTGCACGTTCCAGCCAGTGCTTAGAAGGCAGCGGTACAGGAGGGCCCGTGCAGCACTCTGGCTTGAGAAGCAGGTCTGCTGAGGAAAAGGTGGGAGCTCTCTCTCGAGTCACAGGTGGTCTGAGCACAGGACTAATCCTGTCTCTGACACCAACTCCCGCGGTGGCCTTGAGCAAGTCCTTTAACCTCTCTGTGCCGCAGGGGATGACAATACTTAACTCCTCGCATGCACTGGAGGAGGCTACGTTCATTACGGTTTGCAGTGCCCTGGAAAGATAACAAGAGCTGAGTGTGGGTCATGAATGATTTGGCTGATGACCATATCTCAGGTCCTTCACCTCCCTTTCATTGCCTCTTTCGCTGATCTGGATGCTATAGCAAATGAATTGGCTAGTGGTTCTGTGCACCCACCACTGCTCTCTGTTGGCTAAAATAAAAGCTGCACAATTGTGTGTCATAGGCACTATACTGCCAATAGCTACTAGAGTTTCTCCTTTACTTGAAGTGGCAGGAGTCTGGATTTTTAGAGCAGGAGTTTCTGAGCTCTCCACTAGCTGTCACTGGGAAGTTCAGTATGTAGGAAAGTGACAGCTGGCCACATGAACCTTAGGCCTTTGGGACACAGGTAATGATAGGCCCGGTAATGATTTCATTCTAATTTGAGATGGATCCTTTCTCTGCACAGTGCCGGAGAGCCCCTGAGGTCCTTTCCCTCTGGGAGCAAAAGCTCCCACGCAAGTACAGGCATGATCTTTTGTGCCTTTTGGAATAACAAACAGCCGGTAATCAATAATAGCCTGTAATGTGTGCAGTGTGGGCCCTGTTTATTGCATATGATTTGTTCTGTGCTCTTGCTGCATGGCTGAACCCATATGGAGCGACACATGACATGCCGTAAGGCTGGAGGAAGAGCGCTTGACTAGGAAACAATTCAAAGCAGGGATTCTGGTGCTGGGGAAAAGCTGTGTACAGCTGAACAATTTTGCATCTCTAAGGCATGGGACCCCTGGTTTGAGAGTAGATAAGGTTTGAAGCAGAGAAATCATTGGTTCCCTTTTTTGGCCTTTGCACGTAGCACTGTCCAATGCCGGGGCAATTCATCAGTTACAAACATGCTCAAGAATAGAATAGATGCTAATACGAGGGAGGGCAACCAACTCCTTGTGAATTTTGCTGTGTGCAAAAGTACCAAAAAATATATATATTGCACATAGGTTTTCATGTTTAAAACAACTGAATTGTTTGCGGGGGGAGGGGGGGGGGGAATCAGGTTCACTGAAAAAAGGGGAAATACCTGACTTCAAGAACTTCCATTCAATTCTTTAAAAAAATAAACATTCTGAATGGTCCCACTGGAGATACGGAGTCAGATCCAAAGCGAGTGTAAATGTGAAGTCAATGAGATTTACACCATTTAAAGGCTGGCCCATGCGGCCACATTTCATCCTGAGTCACAACCCCACTGCCTGCAAGTGACTCAGAACAGAACGCTTGCGCCTTAGCTACTCAACGGAGCAAAGCTGATTAACCCCAAACAAGAATCCAGCTCATTTTAGCCAAAGGTGCAAAAAACAAAATATCAGTGCTCCAAAATGTTAACCCAGCGGCCACGCCCAATCCCGCCCCAGCCCCCAGATAAATATTTCCATCGGCGTGTTAATTATTATTCTTATTGTTTGTTTATCCCAGAGTCTAGTCTAGCATTGCCTGTGCTACGTCGCCAGTAATTGTGCTCCTGGCTTTCACTGCCACTGGGCTTCAGCCAGTCAGTGCTGCGACCTGGTTACAAAGCTTTGCCAGCCAATAACCAGGAGGCGGCCTGCTGAGCACCCTGGGAGTCTGCCCTAAAACAATTCATGCGGCTTCATCATTGCCTTGTTTGTTTTAAAAATATATTGACTCGCATTTTGAATGTGTGATTATTACATTATTATTATTGGTAAACAGTCTCCCGAGCACGAAGTTGACAAATTAAAACCTCATTTCCTTTCCCCCGAATTAAAAAAGGAGTACTTTACGGTACGTGTTTTCAAGTGTCGGTCTTGTGCAACTGAATCACATCTCCTGCCAGAAATATATATAATTTTTGTGTTCAGTTAAAAAAAAACGAAACCAAAAAAAGGATTTGTTTCCTGATATTTCCTCCTTTCGAACCTCGCAGAGCTCAGCTTCATGAAAATGCTTTCATTTTCACAGAGTGAAAGAAAACAAACTCACCAGCTCTCTGCGTGCAAAGACGATAGTCCTGCATAGCCCACCCCCGGTGTTCTCCCTTAGCTGTGCCACCATATTGAATCTGCTTCCAGTACGTTTTCTAATAGCTTTATCAACACTGGAAGTTCAAAACACTCTGTGGCCTGCTGTGGTTTCCTATCACAGACCGTTCAGTGGTTATTGCAATGAAACTTAAAACTACAAACAATACTAATTTCTCAAGCATTCCTATGGCACTTGCATTGTTCTGCATAATTTGAGCAGGTGGTAGGGGAAGAGATGAGAGGAAAAATAACCTCAGAACAGTTAGCGAAGGGGCCCTGGGTCATATTTCGGACTCCCTTCTATATGACCTCTGATCCAGTGCTATCGTGGCCTGAAGCCTGTCAAATTCATGCCTGTTGTCCGGGTTCAGGTCATCCAGACCCCTGCTGTCATCATCCTCTTCCTCCTCCTCCTCCTCATCACGGCTCATGAAGGCAAGCTCATTCTCGTAGCAGAAGGAGTTGGTGCTAGGGAGCAGGAATTTGTTCTCCACCAAGTCCTTAGCACTGCAACGCGGGGTTGACGGCACCTCGTAGGTTTTGTGGAAGTGCGAGTAGTCTACTTTGTACTGGTTTTTCTCCTCGAACAGGACGGGCTCAAAGCGGTGGCCCCACAGGATCTCGCTAGCCAGGTAGGAGCTCCGAGCTTGTGTCGTCATGGCTGTGGCTTCTACCATCCCTTCAAGGATCACCACAATTTCAAAGTCATCTGTTTCCAGGTCCTGGTGGCTAATTCCAAACAGCGGGCTTTCCTCATTGATTTCATGAAGAATAGTGATTGGCGACACCAAGAAAATACGGTCCAAGCCTTTGTCAAACCCAACGTCAATGTCTATTTGATCGAGGGGGATATACTCCCCCTCCTCGGTGATTCGAGGCTTAATTAATTGAGCTCTCACGTGGGCTTCCACTATGTGGCTTTTTCGAAGGTTCCCAACTCTCCACATCAGGCAGAGCTTCCCATCTCTCATGGCCACGACAGCGTTATGGCTGAAAAGTAACGTTTGGGCCCTTTTCTTGGGCCTGGCCATCTTTGCCATGATTGCCCCAATCATGAAGGAGTCGATTATACACCCCACAATGGACTGCACCACCACCATGAAGACGGCTAGCGGGCACTCCTCTGTCACGCAGCGGAATCCATAGCCGATCGTCGTTTGGGTTTCAATGGAGAACAGAAAAGCAGCCACAAAGCCGTTCACTTGAAGAACACAAGGCTTGAAGTTGTCATCCCCGGCTGGGTTTTCTAGGTCTCCATGGACAAGTGCAATGAGCCAGAAAATCAGCCCAAATAACAACCAGGAGACCAGAAAGGCAAGGGAGAAGAGCAACAACATGTACCTCCAGCGGATGTCGACGCACGTCGTGAACATGTCAGCGATGTATCTTTGAGGCTTGTCATCCATGTTGGTGAACTCAACATTGCATTGGCCATTCTTCTTCACGAACCTGTTTCGGCATTTCCGCCTGGTGTGGATCTTACCGTTCCCAAAGCCGTTGACTCCTGGCATGGTGGTCAACCTCAGCCCGTCTTCCTCAGAGGATACTATGCTGTATGCGTTGACTCGGCCTGTGCTCATCCCTGAGTCAAGCATGTAGAGAACGTGAAAGGTCTCCTGACTCCTTCTGATGTTCCCCTCCCCCCTTCCCTGTTCCCCTCCCCCCCAAATACAGCTGTTGCAGAAGAGAAGTCCAAGGCTGCAAAGTCTTTGCTGCTACTTCACCAAACAGATCCAGTGAGAGACTCTGCAATGAGAAAACAAAGACACACGTTATCATTCAGACACAGAACCAGAGCAGGGCAAAATGGAAGCAAATATGTGTTCTGCAGTGTCGCTGTATCAAACAGCTGTGTGCTCCTCCCCAGAGGCGGCTGCATTTTGGTGGTGGGTGAAGTGACTTACTCTAGCTCTTAGGCGCATTCTGGGCCTTGCCTAGTGAATTCAAAGAGAGAAATTAAGAGGTCCAAAAGACTGCTCCTTTGTACTGCATAAGTGAGCACTATAACTGGGAAGACGTTTGAGAGTCTAAGCCATGCAAACGGACAAAGACCGGTCAGCATGCATGCAGATTCAGGAGGACGGCTCTTTCAAAACTGCCTCTTCCCCTCTAGTGCTCTCTGTTTTCACACAAGAAGAGAGGAAGAGGAGAGGGAAGCCCGAAGGCCAGCATGCATTCCTCCATGAGTGTGCACAGATATTAATAAATAATCTGTAGCTCTTAGATAACACTGTTGATCAGTAGACCTCAAAGTGCTCTGGAAAGGAGCTCAGGATCATATCCCTATGTTACAGATGGGGAAACTGAGGCACAGGGTGGTCACCCAGCAGCTAAGCTAAGGATAGAACCCAGCTCTCCTGAGACCTAGTCTAGTGCACTATCCACTAGCCCACACTGTTTTCTGGAGGTGCCCTTGAAAAAGCAGCCCATCAGGTCCCATCTCATGAGCCAGACAGCTCTCTGCCCAAGCACAGCACAGCAACAAAGCCCCTGACTTCCCAAGCACCAGCTCTCGTGAGGTCAAAGGAATCCACAGGGAGCTGCCTGAACCCACCTGGCAGCCCCAGCAATTGGAAGGGGGGCGGTTGCGGGCCAACGTAATGTGCGAGTGGTTTGAGAAGGCCTCAGTGAGACGGTAGGTATCAGCAAAGTCTAATCCTGCAAGGGTCCGAGTGCCTAGAGCACCCAGTGACATGACACCTGGGGGAGGCAGTGACCGGATCAGTCTCGGAAGGAGTTTGCAGCAGTTAGTGCTGACAACTCATCCACTGGGCATGTCAACAATCAAACAGGCGCTGGCGGTGGGGCAGCACCATTCGCAAAATCACTGGGTGCTACTTGCTCTCCTGCTAATCAACAACATGGATTTGCCATGCTGCGTCAGCTCATCAAGCCGTCTAGTCCAGCACCCTGCCCCGGCCAGAGACCAGTACCGAGGATCCTGGCTGGGCACTAGCCAATTGTGCAATCAGGGCCGTCTCTGGCTTTTTTGCCGCCTCAGGCAAACAAGCCTTCCACCGCCCCCCTGCGGGGAGCGGGGGGAGAGGAGGGCGGCGAGCCCGGCCGTGGCCCCGCTCTTCCCAGCCGGCCGGAGCGCCGGGGGGAGGGCGGCGAGCCCGGCCACGGCCCCGCTCTCCCCGGGTGAGCACCGCCCCCCTCCAGGTGCCGCCCCAAGCACATGCTTGGAGGGCTGGTGCCTGGAGCCGGCCCTGTGTGCACTACAGTACACAGAGAAAGGTGGAGTGGGGGATCCTTCCTGACACCCCTATTCCCTCCAGACACACCAGTGCTCAGCTGATGCCTTGAGACAGGAACAATGTCATGGAGCTCAGCTGGCCAAGCTGTACGTGTCAGTGTTTATCTCACAGGGCCAGCGAGACCAATCGATCCAGTCGATTCCTGCAATCAGTCCTGGTGCCCGGGGATACAATGTCACAAGCACACCCTTTTCCATCACATTGTAGGCTGGGGATTGGTTGGCTGGCCCGGCATCACAGCTAGAGGAGCAGTGCCAGACGCAAGCTGCCTGTGGCTACATCAACCCATCTCGTAAGGATCCAACGATTTCCTCTGAATTGCATTTTGCGGTGTCCCGTTTTGGACCCCAGCTTTGCCAAAGAAACAGGGCACCAGGCATCTGCAGTGTTATCAACCGGCAGATCCTCAGTGGGCACCCTCAGGCAAGCCACCTGGGCTTTGCAGGTGTTGGGAGCAGTTCAGAATCAGAACAGTTTGTGAGAACCCTTGCAATGCAGACAGAGATAGCTGGGGACTGTCATCAAAATGCTTTAAAAAAAAATTCCTCTGCCTAAATCACAACACCTAGAACTATTCATCTTTAACAAAGCCTTCCAACAGCCCTATCACATCACTATTATTACACCCATCTTACAGTTGGGGAAACTGAGGCAGCCAGGCCAACGTCACCAAGGGAGTCTGTGTTAGTGTCAGGGGGATTAGAACTCAGGAGCTCCTGGCTTCTCAAATCCTACACTTATAACACACCGCTTCTGAAAAGAAGAGCAAATCTGACTATACCACTAACTGGTACGTCTTCACTACCCGCCGTATCGGCAGGTAGCAATCGATTTATCCGGGATCGATATATCACGTCTCGTTAAGACGCGATATATCGATCCCTGAACGCACTCACCGTCGACTCCGGAACTCCACCAGAGCGAGTGGCGGTAGCGCAGTCGATGGGGGAGCCGCGGCCGTCGATCCCACGCCATGTGGACCCCAGGTAATTCGATCTAAGATACTTTGACTTCAGCTACACTATTTGCATAGCTGAAGTTGTGTATCTTAGATCAATTCTCCCCCCCCCCCCAGTGTAGACCAGCCCAAAAGAAGAGGAAATCTGACTATACTACTAAAATAATTCCATACAACAGGTCTGATTCTTCTCTCACTTATACCAGTATAAGTCCATAGACCTGGTTGTAAATACTGAACTCTGATATGGTGCTTATCTTCCAGATGTCTCAAAATGCTTTACCAAATATCATGATCTGCAGCTTACAGATGGAGAAAGTGAGAAGGGAAGAAACCTACCCAAGCAGCAAACCAGTGCACAAGCTGGGGCTAGAACCCCCTTTCCAACTCCCAGTCTAGCCTCCCATCCACTAAATTACAGGGAACCAATGTCGTCATGTAATTTAGTGGAGAATCTAGCCCCGTATTTTCCTCTCCTTCTTTCACACAGTAAAATGGCACATTGCAGCTTCCATTGGACAGGAAACATGTAATCCCACTCACTATCTCCCTTTCCATCCATGCATTGGTCATGGCCTATGGAAAACTATAGAGGTAGGAATGCCTGGTCAACCATCCCTATGTAGGGTCAGGTTAGATGCAGAGATAAGAGTGTTGCTTCCTGAAAGATAAAGATATTTAATGATATTGTTACTTAAAATGTCAATAGAGTGAGATAGCATTCCCCAACCTTCTGAAAGCTGAGCTCCCATCCAGGAAAACGAAACCAAACACTCCTCCTCCTCCCCAACCCGACACATCTTTAGCATCCTAATGTGTTGTTAAAAGCCTACACAAATGGAGTGGTCACTCAGAGTAGATTGTGTAGATCTTCCTAATCTGAGCTGTCTCCTCCTTGCTTACATGCTGTGATGAGCCGTGAGACAGTTAACAATGCTGGTGTTTAAAGCATCATCATTGGCATCTAAGTTAGTGCCCACTGAAATGAACATGGTAGATCAATCCACGGAGCTACTGTTTCAGGCTCCCTGCAGACTCAGGCAGACATCACCGTGTCAGTCGCACTTGGGTCACGTTTTCAAAGTTTTCTTCTCAACCATAACAGCTAGAGGCTTTCTCTTTTTTTTTTTTCTAAAGGAAAACGGAGACCCTGGAGAACAAAGGAGAGACTTAGTCTGTGCCCCTCAGCTAATCCGATACGTCTCCCCCCAGGGGGAAGCACCCACACTTTAGGAAATGCTGAAGTAGGTATTCGTCATACCAGGAAATAAAGGGTTTTACCTAAAGCGAACGTCAATTAGGCTACTACATTGAGCTCTTGCTGCTCTATTTACTAATTATTTATACATTTCAGGAGCTATTAAAATCCTAGAAAACCTCCATGCTAAGACTCATAAAGAATAGCTAATAACATTTCCGAATTTGGGCCCTGGTTCTCCACTGCTGGTTTTATGCCAATGCAACAATTCCATGGAAATCCCGCAATGGAAAATCAAACGCTGTCTGTTATCAGATTCTGGTCAGAAAGAGAAATGGCCTCAAGACAAGCCATTAAAAATTAGTCAAAGATGCTCATAAAGGGAGGAAAAAACAACATCAGGCTGAACAATACCAAGACTTCAGTATTGCATCTAGTGGTATAATTAAACCACAGCTAAATAAAGGAAAGTAAAATGGATCTGAATTGGATTTATCATACAAAGTGCCCCCACAGTTTTGATTATCTGTGGTTAGTACTTCATTTAGCTTGGTTTTTTTGTATAAAGAAGATTGAACAAAATGTCACTGTTAAGTGGAGCGCTTTTTACATTTTAACAGGGGAGCCTTGTGCTTGTGCCGGCAACACAGGCAGGGAAACTGACTGTGGCCAGCATTTTTCTAAACAGCTCAGTGCTCACCATCAGGGCCAGGTTTTCAAAACAGCTCAGGACATCAGAGACTGATCTCTTTTGAAAACCTGGCCACAAATGTGACACTGGGAGCTGCTGGGGACCGAACACATTTGAAAATCCGGCCACATACTTTGGTGCCTAATAGGGAGCTGAATGCTTTTGTCAATCTGGCCCCAGTTGTGGGTAGGGCTGCCACCTCTGAGGTGTAAAAAAACCAGGACATCCGGGATGATCCTGAGCTCATAAACCTGGAGAGCTGGCAGTGTGTACTGAGCTCCCTTACAGGTTTCCTGGCCATCGTGCTACTTCACAAAAAGGATCAGCCTGGGAAAACCAGGACAGGTGGCAACCCTAATTGTGGGTGATGAGTATTTGAAAATTTGCCCCTACAAGTGAAACTGACCAGGTCCAGCTTCAAGCTAACTAACGTGCAAAAACAGTCAGCAACACCCTTGATGGGTGAAAAGCAAATCAGGTTTCTCCAACTCTTCCAGTGGTACCAATCAGAATCAGCCTTATTAGAAGGGCACGTGCTGTGTTATTATTTTGAGACTGTCCCTTTGATTGAAGGGAAACTTGGCCGTCAAAATGGAATATTGCTCCCTCCTTTCTTTGAGCATTCTGGACAGTCCAGCCCATCTGCACCCCTGTGAACCCTGCGTTGCTGGCATGGAAGACTCACTTCCTGTATGCAGGATGGATGTGGTGGGGATGGGCGAACACAGTATGTGCCAAGCAGCATGAATCTCATGCTTTTCGGGGAGCTGACTGCGGGGTTCCCTAGTTGAACAAACTCACTGGATAAAACCCTAGCCCACTGTGGGGGGGCATTCTGGGGCACCTCAGGGCACACCCTGCTCAGTGAGAAATGAAAATGGCAGGCACAGGGACCTTTCCTGAGAAGGCAAGTAGCCTTCTCCCCAGCTGGTGTCAAGACACTGAGGAGCAGCAGGATGTGAGCCTTACCACGCTGCCCCCCAAATATAGAAAAAGGGGAGCAGACCAGCTGGCTACCTGTGTAGACCCCGTTCTGGGAATGTGTGGACTGGCAACTCCTAGAACAGGGCTGGCCAACCTGAGCCTGACAAGGAGCCAGAAGGAACGAGGGCATGGCAGGCTCAGGGGAGGGGGCGGGAAGGGGTGGAGTGGGAGCAGGGCCTGTGGCAGAACCAGGGGTTGAGCAGTGAGCACCCCCACCCCCCCCGGCACATTGGAAAGTTGGCGCCTGTAGCTCCAGCCCCAGAGTCGGTGCCTATACAAGGAGCCGCATATTAACTTCTGAAGAGCCACATGTGGCTCCGGAGCTACAGGTTGGCCACCCGTCCTAGAACGTGGCTTGGTGGAAAGGGTACGAGGGACCAACGCCAGATAAGAAGACTAGGGGCCTGGGTTTGGTTAGGGAGATTGTTCAGGGGGGACAAGGCACAAGTTATTCTCAGATTTGGATGATATTTGTATCTTTCGTGAATTGGGCTGAAGTGCCCAGTACCTTGCAAGATCAATGCAATAGGAGACACCAGCCATGTGTCTCTTTTGGTCAAAGTCCATTCATCCTGGTGGTTGCCACAATTTTCCTTGAGAAGAAACTCAACCTTTCCACTAGTCACTAGCAATCATTTAGGACCTGACCCCACAAACTTTACACTCATTCTTAATTTTAATGGGTTTACTCCTGGTGAGTCAAGTTAAGCTAATGAGCAGGGGTTTGCCGGATCAGGGCCTTAGATTGTAAATTCTCTGAAGCAGTGTCTTTTGCACAGTGCCGACACCACTGTCAGTACTCAGGAAATAAAACAGAATCATAATATTAATGCTGAGAGAAGAAACATTAGCTCCCTCGCAGGGCTAGTGATGTTGAATGCAGAAATGTTTGCTTACAAATTTAAATCAAGTTATAGCCCAAGCTTAAAGCTAATGACATCTGCCACCTTGTACCAAACAAAACCCCCCATGGCTGAGCCGTTTCCAACCAAGTGTCTCAACAACCTGCCAACTGAACGGCTAATTTTATAGTTTTTAAATGGGAGTAAATGCTACAATCTACTGAGCACCCAGCGCTATTGGAGAAGGTGTTCGGTGCAGAGGAGGTCATTAGTTATAATTGCCTGAGCCTGCCTATAGGATTTACTGTCTTACCTTGCACCGCATCTACGGGGTAGAAGAGCGTTTCTACATCTCGAATTGCTGGGTGTTAGGAGCCCTAGGGTGAATTTGCTTTGGCCATGGCCGCGCTAGCCGTGCGTCTCCTCTCGCTTACACAGGAGACCAGTAAATCAGAGGTAACACTGCTGCATTTAGTGATGTATAACAGACTTGCCATCCCAGTGCACACCCTCATGGCATGACACGGATGCAGCAGCTCTGCCTCAGTTTCTCCACATTCTCTTCAGCCCACCTGAGCCACAGATGTGGCTTAGCTCTTCAGTCAAGACACTTCAAGGAGGTCAGCCAGGCTCAGCTTTCAGCCCCCTTCTTTACCAGCAGGCCCTCAGCGGCACCGGCCTGTGTTAACATCCAGCTCCAGGTTCCTGGGCTTCAACCAAACCAACCGTCAGGCTGGGCAGGGCCAGGTCCAGCCTCCAACAAAGGGCCACCACCCCCAGCCCACCTCTAGCCCCACACAGGAACAGCCTGTCTGCTCTCCTCCCCAATGATCCCTCCTTCCTTTGACATCCACCTCCCGGCCCATCTCACCCAGCGCTGGTGTAGCAGGAGGGGGCTAACGGAGCCCATGTCTGCGTCTGAACCCCTTCCGGTCTGGTGTGGGTTGTGCATACCCTGTCACACTGATGTAAACCTAGCGTAGGTGAGACCCAGGCCCATGGAGTGATCTTGATAACATCACTTAACCCCTCGTGTGCCTCAGTTTCCCTCTCTGTACAATAGGGATAATGACGTGCACTTTTTAAGAGAGTTTTGAGATCTAGAGCTGAAGTGTGTGAGGTGGTGGACGATGGAAAGCGCCAGTACTAAGTATTATTATCACGAGCACGTCCTGCAGAATGGCCCTTAATACTGCCGCTTACAAGAGTGACACCTCAGGGTCTATTTTGTAGTACAGTCTAGTACATGGGAGATACCCCTCATTTTAGAAGCCAGTTTGGAACAGACTGCTCCACCAGATGTTAGCACCGCTGTGCCAACCATGCAGACCCTGCCTGTACCAGCCAAACCGGTGCTGTCAGTTGGGCTCATTCGCATGTCCATGAGAAAGGAGCTTTGACAGGATGGATCCTCTCCCTGTCATCTAACTCGCCCTATAACAGTTGTAGGTAAAAGTCAGCTGAGCACAAGGAAGCGCCTCCTGCAAATCCCCTCACAGGACAGCCAGAAAAGTGCTCTTGCCCCTGTGTTTTCAGCAGCAGAACCGCGCTCTCTAGTGGCCAGTGCAGCTAATCCAGGGGTGGGCAAACTGGGTGGGGAAATTGTATGCAGGGTCGGGGCAGGGGGTTGGGGTGCATGAGGGAGTGTGGGGTGCGGGAGGGAGCTCAGGGCAAGGGATTGGGGCAGAGGAGGGGGTGGGATGTGTGAGGGGGCTGAGGTGCAGGAGGGGTGCAGACTGTGGGAGGGGGCTCAGGGCAGGGGATTGGGGTGCAGGAAGGGTGCAGGAGGGGTGCAGACTGCAGGGGGGCTCAGGGCAGGGGGTTGGGGTGCACAGGGGTGCACTCAGGACAAGGGATTGGGGCAGAGGAGGGTTGTGGGATGTATGAGGGGGCTCAGGGAAGGGGGTTGGGATGCAAGAGGGGTGCAGACTGCGGGAGGGGGTTCAGGGCAGGGGGTTGGTGTGCACAGGGGTGCAGGGTGCAGCAGGGAGCTCAGGGCAAGGGATTGGGGCAGAGGAGGGTTGTGGGATGTATGAGGGGGCTCAGGGCAGGGGGTTGGAGTGCAGGGGGGGGGAGAATGCAGGCAGGGGGCTTAGGGCAGGGAGTGGGGGGGGGGGTGCAGGAGGGGCTCGGGCTCCAGGGTGGCAGTGGCGCACTTGCCCTGTCCCTGGCCCCATGCCGCTCTAGGAAGCGCTGCGGTCCCTGGCAGAGGGGAGGGGAGCGGGGGGCAGAGGGCTCCACGTGCACTGCCTTTGCCGCGCCTCCAGGTACCTCCCCCGAAGCTCCCATTGGCCGTGGTTCCCTGTTCCCGGCCAATGGGAGCTGCAGGGGGGCGGTGCCTGGAGGCATAGGCAACGCACGGAGCCCTCTGCCCCCCCACCCGGGGGCCACAGGGATGTTGGGCCAGCCGCTTCTGTAGAGCAACGCGGGGCCCACAGCGCCACGGGGGGCAAACCCGCAGGCCGGATCCAAATCCCCGAGGGGCCAGATCCGGCCTGCGGGCCGTAGTTTGCCCACCCCTGAGCTAATCCAAAGCATGGATTTTCCCCTGTGGATTTCCCATATTTATTTAGATTGTAAACTCTCTGGGCAGTTATATGTTTGTACAGGGCCTAGCACAATGGTTTCCTGGTCCAGGACTGGAGCTGCTAGACGCAACTGCACTGCAAACAATAACGTATGCTCAGATTTCAGATTAGCAGGAGCTGGAGAGGATTAATCTGCACCTCAGTTATGACCGTGCCCTGCCCATCTCTTTAGTGCATCTGCATGAGCTAGTGCGTAGAGCAAACAGTCCCCAGATCTCTCCTGGTACCAAGCCGAGTCCAACTTTGACACTCACGCTGTGATCCAAATCACTCCACCACCTTGTGCCCATTCAGCCTAGGGCGCAAATCAGGGACTTGGCGGGAAGCCAGATGCGGAGTCTGAGTGGAGCGTTCCTGAGCAACTAAATATAGGAGAGGGAAAGGGGTAGAAGCCCCCAAGCCGCTTGCTGACGGACAGGTGAAAGCAGAGGAGCTGAGACACAACGGCCAACCTTCCGCAATTAAGATGTAATCCTTCGGCAGCCAGCCAGGGGGCTGTCTGCCCGGTGCCGAGGGGAGCACTTCCACCTGACTAATTCGCTCCCTCCGCCACTCCGTGTTTGCACGCTTCCACTAAATTAATGGCAGATGGGAGCAGGCCAGGCCCCGGTGTGCTCAGGAAGATAAACGACTCTCAGCAGGCCAAGAGGACAGGCGGGAGCATCTCCTGAATAGCGAGGAAACCGATCAATTACAGCAGGAACAAGGATACAACGTAATCCTGGGCATGAGCAACTCCTCACAGTTTGTCGCGCTTCCCTCCCCTCTCTCTAGCGAAGGGCTTTGTACAGCCCGCACTACCACAGTAGACAGCAGCGTGGCAGGGAAATGCAGAGGCACAGAGAGGCTAAGGATGTTTAGAGGTAGTTATACTCCCAGGGCGTTTATTTAGGTGCCTATGTGTATCTTTAGGCACCTAAATAAACACCTTTAAAAATCAGGGCCCAAACGGCTTGCCCAGGTCACAGAAGTGGAGATTGGACCCACGTCTCCTGAATCCCAGGCTAACACCCTAACCACTGCACCATCCTTCCTCTTGCTCCCCCAACCCCTTGCCAATACCCAGGAGTTTCACATCAGCTCTACACCCCCCCAGACATACACTGAGTGGAATTACCCCAGGGGTCTGGACTGGGGTGGCCTCTGACAGAAAGACATTTGGATTCTTCCTGAATTGTCTATGTCGGTGATGAGCTCAGCAGATAAGTCAGTCACCCCAAGGGGTTGGTTTTTGTTCCAAGGCCAGCTGACCCTCCTTCCGGTCCGTCCTTACCACGGCTCCCCGGCCCTCAGCTAGTGCCTTTCCATCTCTCACATGGGTGAGCATTCCTACCCCCATTTTACAAGCAGGGCCACTGAAGAATTTGCCCACGGTCACACTGCAAATCAGTGACTGGAAACAGACCTAAGGTCTCCTGTATCCGTGGTCAAGATTCTAGACCACAGCTGTCTGCCCTGCTGTCGTATGTTTCCCCCTGGATGGGGAGGGAGGAAAGGTACAGCGGAGGTACCCCCACTACATTAAAATTATCCATCATTTCCTTCTCTCCTGCATCTCTGTCTTCCACCTGCACTTCCCCCATCTGTGTGTGTACAGAGTACGGGCTTCCCTCAGGGGATCAAACTAAAGAAGCCACATTCGTAGCTTGGATCACATGCAGGGGGCGGCCTGCAGCAGCCTTTACAATGTCTCTGCCATTAACTGGCAAGAGAGTCTCCTTTGGGCAGGCATCCAGTGACCTCATTGGCTTCCTCACTGCCCAGAGCAAACGGGGTACCATTCTGTACCCTGGCCTGGCAGGTCAGGAGTGGGGTTGATTTCCCAAGGCCAGGCGTCTCCTTCCATGGCTTGCCGATGCGGCTCGGAGGCTGGGTGGTCTTGGCTCTGTCCCGGCTGGGCTCTTTGAAAAGCCTTTACTAAGGGCAGGAAGCCTGTCTGTCAATCTGCCCACGGCCCCACTGCTCTATCCAGAGGCTGCATTCATATGCAGAAGCAGGGTGGCTGGCAGGCAGCGAGCAGAATACATGTCTGAAATCATCTGGAGCAGGGCTGGGGCAAGGTAAGGGGCTGCCGACAGGGCTAGCAGGAACAGCTGTGCTCTCTGGACGAGCAGTGGTGGGAATAGCCGAAGCGCAGGGAAAACATCGCTAAATGAGCCTTTCGCTGGAATGTTCTCCCAAAACAGGCTGCTGTGTCCGAGCTTTCAATGGTGCCTGTCTCCCACCAGGCCCATCTAGCTCCCGCCCCGGATCCCCGCTGAGATCTGATCCCCCTGCTCACAGGGGAGTCCCTTCCCAACCACACCGGCAGGCTGCCCAGGCCTGGAGTACACTTGCTAGTGCCCAATAAGATTCCATAGGAAGGGCCAGGGGTCTGAAAATGGCCAGAGCAGAAGGAGATCCGCTAACGCCCACTAATGATCACAGATATTTGCCCACAGCCCCATTAAAAGTGAGGGGCTCCCTTCTCTGCCACAGGCTCCAGCACTGCGTAGCCAGGGTTATCGTGCCCAGGGCACCCCTCAGCGTTGCTTGCGGACCAGGAGAGACACAGGGAGTTTTAATTGAATTTCTAGATTATCCCTGAGAGAAGTAATCGCCTTAAACCCAACCTCTTGTAAATTCCCTGAGCCTACTGTCCTTGAGCAGGGGAAGGGATTTAGCGTGGGGGAGGGGAGATTTCCCAGCCTGGCAATGCCGTCAGTGACCAGTCCTCTGGGATTTGGGCCTTGGCCTAGGCTCAGCAAATGCAGCATCTTTGCCCAGAAGACCGGATCGGCTCCTGGAGGTCCCAGATCTTAACATGCGGGGAGTTAATGCTTTGCAGCTGTGCTCTCCCCAGGGGATTTTACAGCCGATTGCTCAGGGAGGCTGAGCCCCTGCAGGTCCTGTTAATTTCACTGGTAACCAGGGTCGCTCAACACCTGAAGCGCAGACCCTGGGAGAACAGCACCTGGGAGAAGGGTTGTACTGGTTTCAAGAGGCAATTAGTGACCTGCTCTGTGCTGTCCCTAGAGCCCGTTGGGGTGTTGTCAGACAGCTACCGGGCCTAGGCTGAGGTAGATGTTCTGGAAGGAGAAGGATCTCCCCTAAATGCAAGCACCTGGCTTGGATGCATTTGTTCTGTTCGACAGCCAAGTGACAGAGGATTAAAAAGACCCGAAGAGGCCAGTTCTAGGTAGGTTGGCCCCTTTCCTGAATGAGAAAGAAAATCTGAGCACACAGGAATCCCTGCAACGCCCAATACACAGAACTGTAGTAAAGCCCCAAATCTGCATTGGTCCCTGGGCTGACTCCCAGAACAACTAGAACTCAGCTCCTCCTCCTCTGAGAACTCAGCCCCTCCCACTGCAGCTAACGGAGAACCTTTGCGAGCTTGATCAATATTAGGGCTCTCATCTGACACAGGCCAGCAAAATCACTTGTTTAGCAGACAGTGCCTTCCCTTAGTGACTGCGGTTACGCCCCAGCTGTCTAATCAACACGGCGTCAATGGAGATAGAACCCAGGGCTTTTAGTTCCAAAAGTACAAGTCCCTTTTGCTTGGGCTAACGGGGGGAATCTTTACTGTCACTGCAGAACCTACGGCCAAGATAAGAGTGAAAAGGTGTCTCAAGGCTTCCACAATTGGTTTGTGGGTGTGTTTCGCTTGGGGGATAGAGAACCCTTGGCCATGCAGGGGAAGGGTGCCAGAGGAGCGAGAGTTTCTTTGTTTTAGATTATAACATTTCCAATGCGTCATGATCCCGCTGATTGCCATTCACAGCCCCCCTGGGGCTGCAACCCACCAACTCACCCACTAACCAAGAGTAAGGGTGAGCTTGTGTCTCTCTGTGTAAGTGGGGCCGTCTTTCCCTTTTCAACTCGGCACACATATAACAGCCCCCAGACGTTTCTGCTCCATGCCTTTGTTTCCCTGCCTTCGTAGATGGATTTGTTCTGTGTCTATGTCAGCGTTCAGGACCAATTCTCATTGGTGGCCATTCTGCCCAGCAGCCTTATCTCTTGTGGCTTCTCTCTGCCCGGTGACCTCTGGTCTGTCCACTCCCCAACCCTTCCTAGCTCTTCCCCTCTTCCCCCACAGGATCCCAGTTCCTTGTCTCTCCAAGCATGGCTAAGTCATGGGCACAGGGGAAGTTTGGGGCTGGCTCTGCCTCCTGGGGCATCACTGACAGAGGAGCTGCAGCACCCGGCCTCCCCTGCTTTCTGCCCTTGCACAGTTAATATATCTGCAATGCTGGGCATCCCATCTGCTCATTTCCACTACACCCTGCCTTTTGCTGGCCTCAGGTGGCCTTCTCATCCATGTGTTCCTCCTGCCCTGGGTCTGAAATAGCTGCCTGAGTTCCCGCTCTGCTCTCCGCCATAGGTCACTGGATTGGTTTGTGTCATTGCCCAAGGCCTTGGAAACACTCCCTGAATTGACGTGGGTTCTCATCAGGGGACAGTTTGTTCCGATTCAGCACGTGGCGGGACTTCCCAGAGCCCAGCGGAGACTCATGCCCTGCCCTTTAGCACCCCCACCTTCCCGGTCCCCTGGGGATCTGCTGGCAGCTACAAAGCACCATGGGAAGCAACGCAAAAGGCAGGAGCAAAGGCCAAATATCTCCATGCCAGTTTTATCACAGCAGAGAATGGGATGCCCAGCGCAGGGCCCGGCCCCTGGCCAGGGCTGTTCACAGTCATGCAGGACCGTGGACTCAGCCATGCAACAACATCACAAAATGCCCGAGCAGCAGCACCCTGCACCCTGCAGCCAAATAAAGCTGCAAAGCGACAGGGCTAAACTCTCTGTGCCGTGAATATTGCCAGTGGATTAAATGGATGAAGGCAAAAGCCCCAAGCAGAAGTTGGGAGTCAGCTATTTCAGTGCAGGGATTCCTCAGTTCACAAAGCTCTTCCAAGGAACCCCACTCCTGAACCACAGCACCCCCTGCTGTTCCAGTCCTGCCAAGGCACCGCACTCCTGCACTCCTGAACGGCAGCACCCCCTGCTGTTCCAGTCCTNTGCCAAGGCACCGCACTCCTGCACTCCTGAACGGCAGCACCCCCTGCTGTTCCAGTCCTACCAAGGCACCGCACTCCTGAGCGACAGCACCCCCTGCTGTTCCAGTCCTACCAAGGCACCGCACTCCTGAACCACAGCACCCCCTGCTGTTCCAGTCCTGCCAAGGCACTGCACTCCTGAACCGCAGCACCCCCAGATATTCCAGTCTGACCTGCTGCCACTAGTGAACTTCAATTCTCCACTTTCCTTTTTCAAAGGCAGCAAGTGCTATGTAAGGCAGCCCTGTCTGAAAGAGCATGGTTAGGCTTGTACCAGTCCAATGGTTTGGGCACTAACTTAGGAGATCTGGGTTCAATTCCATGCTCTGCCACAGACTTCCTGTGTCACCTCAGGTAAATCATTTTGCCTCTCTGTGCCTCAGTTTGCCCATCTGTACATTGGGGATAATAGTCCTGCCCAGGCTCATGGGGTGTAGTGGGCTGTAAAGATTGAAAAGCCCTTTGAGCTCTACAGAGGAAAGCACGGTTTTGACAGCGAGGTATTTTTATTATTGTTTGTTTCACGCCCATTCTTGCCACATTTAAAAACATGTGAAGAAACTGGGCTTGTGCTTTATGAAAATGCCACCTGTGGGCAGAGCCCAAGCCTGGAAAATGTCATCTTGAACGCTGAGTGTTTCACAAAGTTACCATGCGCGTAAAGGGGACACGCACGTCTGTAACTGAAAGCGACTGCCAGCCGTCGCAGGTGGAACGGCTACAGTAACCCAGGCCTGCTTGGTCGGGCACTCTGCCCCCCACCATTGGCGGCTAAACCAGTTAGAGCTTGATGTACCTGCTACAGCCACAGCTTAGAGAAATGTGTCTTCTAGCCCTGGCAGGAGAGGTTCACACATTAAATTCCAGAGGGGCCCAGGTTTGATCCCAGCTGACGCTGAACGGGCTCTGGTGGCCTTACATTACCACAGTATAAATAAAAGGGAGAGTTTTTTTTTAATTGGCAGCATGTGAAGGCATCAGGGAGGCAGCAGAAGGGCCGAGTTGTCAGGACAGGGGACTACACAAGCTCTTTGAACTTGCCCCTGCTCTCTAACTTTTCTGAGGAAAGGCCAGAGAGCAAATGCTGCCGCTAGCTCCCACTCAAGGTGAATGAAGGAAGAGTACGGTACTTTCAAATACAGGCCGAACCAACCCAGAATCGCCAATCCCCATCTGAGACTTGGCAGCCAAGACCAAGAGCTGAATTGCCCAGTCCAGCTGAGGGGCTCGTCTCCTGGAACTTCTGGCCTAGACTGAAGCGGGATGTACAGGGAATTCAGAGACTCATAGACGTTAAAGCCCAAAGGGACCAGGCACAAGGGATGGGTCCCGCACGCAGCAAGCTGAAGATTAGGGGAAATTTACACCTCACCCCAACCAGACTTAGCAGCTTCTTTGTAAGAATTATCTGCGACTTTGACCCAGAGAGAGCAGGATGGAAAAGTCTCCCAGGAAGACCTAAAACATGATGGCTGGATGGCATCATCAGACATTGGTCCCTCACCGGCATCCTACCCCGTAACACACCAGCTTTGGCTCAGGACAGAACATCACGCATTTGGTGACCTCTAAGAGAACTAACCACCCAACGGCCCAGACTTGGGATGTGCACACCTTGGCCTTAGATGAGGATAGGACCTTTTGAATCTGGGATTGAATGGCCATTTGGGCTGTGAACAGAGACAAAGCATCGGGAATTTTCCCCAGCTTTGCATGGGGAAGAGGTAACCCCAGCTCCCCAGCCCTTTGGGGAGGGGCCCTCACTTCCTTTTCTGTTTAAAAACGTGGCAGCCAAAACAAAGAACGAACGCCCACCATCCTGCAAATTGCCGATCGCAGTGCTGGGTGCCCCTGCAACTGCTGTCGGGGAAAGTCCAGGCACTTTGCAGACCCCACCCCATCCCACCCTGGGGACCAGCCAACCCTGGTTTGAGAACCTCAGTGCACCTGCAACTCGCCAGAGCTCCCTTCCTCTGACTCACCCCTGGCATGAACTGAGCTGCCCTTGGACCGGATGAATCATCCCTGCCAGGGGTTATCCACCAGGAGACAGGGTCAGGCAGTCACCCTTTCCTTGCTGCACTGTTGTTATGAAAAGAGCTTTGCAGGATTTGCTTGTGGCAGGAGCCTCGGAGATCTGGTCTCCATCCCGCCCCTGGATTGTATCCGCTTTGTTTTATTTACACAGAGGAACATTTCCTGAAGGAGGGGGCGGGGCAGGCTATTAATGAGTTCAGACCAAGAGGAGCTGCTTTATCTGATGATTTTATTGCTTAGCCGGGGAGTTACGTAACACTGGGGTTTGTGTTCCCCCCTCAGGGATCAGGCTACCGGTTCAATTAATCCTTCCTAATTCACTGCCCTTGGGGACCTTCAGCTGGAGAGCACCAAGCAATGCAACTCACTGCCAGCTACGCCAGGCCCTGGCGTGGGGACCTGGGAGCGCCCCACAGCAGGAAGAAGCAAGATCTATTTCATACCTACAGAGCCCGCCCAGCTAGACGGTGTCTCGTTCCACATTCATTCTAACGTGTGCTAAGGGCTGGGATCCGTGTCACTGAGAGCATGTAGTAACCCTACAATAACAACGCCCATGAGAGCAACCCTACAATAACAAACCTTTGTGTGCTGCCCATTAAAGTAACCCTACAATAATAAACCTACATGGGCTGCCCAGGAGACCAGTCCTACAATAACAAACCTGCATGCGCCACCCATTAGAGCAGCCCTACAATAACAAACCAATATATGCCGCTCATGAGAGCAACCCTACAATAAAAAACCTGCCTGCACCACCCATGAGAGCAACCCTCCAATAACAAACCAGTGTGCACAGCCCTGCGCGTATGAGCCAATCTACAACAAAGCCTGCCTGCGTGCACGTGAGACAGCAGAGAACATTCCAAGTGTTTATTAAGAGAGAGCAAACATTAATTATTGAACCAACATCATTGCCAGCACCCTTCTAAAGCTGGTTCCAGTGATTCTGTAAAACAGGACTCCCAAGTGATCTAAGGAAACCAAGTACTTTGCGGGGCACTTCAGCTCTTTTATTCCAGCATCTCCAGCTCTGAGCCAACAACTGCTGCTCTTGGCATGCTCTTGAGAACACTTTTCACTAGGCGTTAGGCATGAAATGTACCAAAACAGCCAGTTACAGCAGCGATCCTATTTCCAGGGTCTGAACCAGTATCTGACACCCTCATGCAGTTTCATAGCAGCACCAAAGTGCCACAGCGCTAAGGAGAATAACTGCGTTGTTTCAGCAGCCCCAGGGATTGCAGTGTCTTGTTGCTGTTGCGTTTTGTTCCAGTGGTGGACATTTTAGAGAAGTTCCCAAACTCACAGTGACACGGGGCTGCCCCGTTGCTCTTTGCAGCCACACATTCCATGCAGTGGGGCTCCCTGCACACACAGCTCTTCCCACCTTGCTACTGCAGTGGTGCCGATGCACCTCAGTCCCGTCCCCCAGTCTCTCGTCTGGTCCAGCCCTGAGCCAACCCTGGCCATCTGACGGGTTTGGGATGCAAACTTGCTTCCACTTGTGACCTGAGGTCTGGTCTATACTAAACAAGAAATGGATCGACCCAGTCACGTCGCTCAGCCGTGAACGATCCACACCCCTGGGCGACGTAGTTAGCGCCAGGCGCAGACAGCGCTAGGTGGATGGAAGAATTCTTCGTCGACCTAGCTACTGTCTCTTGGGGACGTGGATTACCTCCAGTGATGGGAGAAGCACTCTTGTCGGCATAGGTCATGGGCAGCGCCAGCGCGTGAACCCCCTGTTCAGGGAGGCTACCCCGCCGCCCCGCCCCTTCTGCCTGAGTCCCCACCCCTACCCGCCTCTTCCGCCCAAGACCCCGCCCCCCAATCTCACACACTGGGACCAGAGGAGCCCCGAGCTCCCCACCGCAGCCGGAGGAGCCCCGGCCAGCCCAGCTGAGCCACCCCATGCGCTGGCTGCCCGAAGGTGCCCCGAGTCCCGGCCACCCGGAAGAGCTCTGAGCCCCACCGCAGCCCGGCCCCGGGATGGGGAACATTAGCGGAGGTTTGGGGAGGCATAGCCTCCATCAGCCTCCATTACACGCTGCCCGTGGTCTACGTAGCATCTACACAGAGGCGCTACAGCGGTGCAGCGGCAGCGTTTCAAGTGTAGACAAGCCGTGATTGGGACTGGAACTAAGGCTGACAGGCTCCGGCATGAACTCCCTTGCTCCCTGCAACGAGCAGCTGCCACCTCTGCGCCCATCACACTTAAACCCTGCGAGATGAGCAACATTCCCCTGCTCTGAGCCATTGTAGCAATGCTCCCCCTGGGAGGAAGAGTGAGACCCCCGCAGCAGGGAGAGGGAGACAAGTGGATGCGGAGCCTGGGCTGCTAGTGATGGACTGTCGCCTCCATTCTGATGCAAACCAACTGCTCCCAGCAATCTGAACATAGATCCCTCCCCGCCTCGCAAGACAAACGTAAATGCCAAGAACAGGAGGCAGCTGGGTTCCCAGGAAGCAGACACATCACACGGGCCGGATCCTCAGCTGGTGTCCCTTTGCTGATTTACGCCAGTGGAGGCGCCGTGTGTCAGCTGAGCTGGGGTACTGGTCGGGGAAGAGGCTGACGACCTGTCCTATGGGCAGCTCTAGGAAGCTCAGAGATGACTTGCGTTCACAAGGTGAACTGTGGTGGGAGGCGACGGGATGTTTCGGGGGGCTAGGTGCCTGCTGCCTGAGTGACACACCGGCTTAGCGTGTGCCATCACATTTCTGCCAGTGTCAACGTTCTCACCCGCTGGGAACACTGGCTGGTTAGCCAAGTGTTGACATGATGAGGTCACAGAGCTGCAGGTCAGGTTGAGGGGCACTGGGCCTGTGGACCTCAGGACCGGACGAGCAGAGGGAGTTGCAGGTTTGGACTGAAGGGCGCGGCAGAGTTGTGTGTAGGGAGGTTCAGGACTGGAGAAGCAGGGGGCTGTGGGTTGGGATCGAGGGGCATCAGCAAACCTGTGTGTGGGGAGCCCAGGACTGAAATAGCAGGGGGGCTGCGGCATGGGTGGTGGGTATAAGAGGCCAGGGGAAGCTAAGCCTACCCAAATAGCCAGCCTGCCGCCTTTGAAGCGCGCTGCTGCCGAAAGGGCACCTGGACCATGGCCCCACCCGCGCTCTGCCCCGAGGCCCCAATCTCACTCGCCCTCTCCCCCCACGCTGCCCTCACTCTGCCCGCATGGGGGCCTCAGGGGAGGGGGCAAAGAGGCGCGAGCGGCAGGCAGGTGGGCGGTGGAGGCCTGGGAGAGGGGGCGAAGTGGCGCGAGCGGTGGGAGCCTCAGGGGAAGAGGCACGAGAGGCGGGCAGGGGGGCTTTGGAGGAAGTGGTGGGCAGGGGTGGGCATGAAGCGTGGGCGGGGCTTCGGGGGAAGGAAGCCAAGCGGGGGCAGGCTTTGGGGCAGGGCCATGGTCTGGACACACCCAGCCTTCCCAAATGGACGAATCACGCACCACCCATGGGCTGCAGGTGGCCTTGAGGGGCACCAGCAGAGCTCTCTGGGAAATGTTAGAAGCTGCCCATACTAAGGAGGCTTTGCCCTAGCCTTCAATGGGGAGCGTTCCCGGTGCCTGGCCGCAGCTGACCCTCGCTCTCATAAGCTCCAGGTTCCAGCCATACAAAAGCAGGACTGCCTCAGCGTCCCCCATGGGGCAACAGCTCCCTGCTGACCCCCACCTTTCGTTCTCAGGGGTCTTTATGCTACCCCCTCGGCGAACCCCATCATTTCCTAGTGCACTTCCCCAGAGGACGTTAGCGCCCAAAGAGATGGCGATCACCTGACAGTTCAGTGCCCACACAGAGGTACCACTGTTTAGCCAAGGTAATTCTCCATAGCACAGCAATGAACTAACCCTCGCAGCCCCCCAGGAGGGAGATAAGCATTATTAGCCTCACTTAATAAATGGGGGAAACTGGGGCACGGGGCCTACTCAGTGTTGCACAGCTAATCAGTGCCAGACTTAAGCACAGAATCCAGAGTCATTCATAGATTCCAAGACCAGAAGGGACCATTGTGATCAGCTCGTCTGACCTCCTCCATAGCACAGGGCATGGAATTTCCCTGAAAAAATTCCTAGAGCAGATCTGTTAGGAAAACATCCAGCCTCGATTTAAAATTTGCCAGTGAGGGAGAATCCACCACAACTCTTGGTAATTGTTCCAATGGTTAACCACCCACACGGTTACACATTTACCCCTTACCTCCAGTCTGAATTTGTCTATCTTCAACTTCCAACCCTTACACCGTGTTATACCTTTCCCGGCTAGACCGAAGAGCCCATTATTAAATATTTGTCCCCCATGTAGATACTTATAGACTGTGATCAAGTCGCCCCTTAACCTTCTCTTTGTTAAGCTAAATAGATTGAGTTCCTTGAGTCTATCACTACAAAGCATGGTTTCTAATCCATTAATCAGTCGCATGGCTCTTCTCTTTATCAACATCCTTCTTGAATTGTGGGCACCAGAACTGGACACAGTATTCCAGCAGCCGTCGCACCAGTGCCAAATACTCTCTATTCCTGCTTTAGATTCCCATTTATGCATCCAAGGATTATATTAGCCCTTTTGATCACAGCATCACAGTGGGAGGACATGTTCAGCTGATTATCCACCCCCCACACATCTTTTTCAGAATCACTGCTTCCCAGGATAGAGTCCCCCAGCCTGTAAGTATGCCTACATTCTTTGTTCCTAGATGTATACATTTACAGTTAACCAAATTGCAACGTGTACTGTTGGCTTGCACCAAGCAATCCAGATCACCCTGTATCAGTGCCCTGTCCTCTGCATTATTTACCAGTCCCCCAATTTTTGTGTCATCTGCAAACTATATCACTGATGATTTTGTGTTTTCTTCCAGGTCATTGATAAAAAAGTGAAATAGCATAGGGTCAGGAATTAATCCCTGCAGGAACCCACTAGAAACACTTGCTTGATGATGATTTCCCGTTTACAATTACATTTTGAGACCTATCAGTTAGTCAGCTTTTAATCCATTTAATGTGTGCCATGGTAATTTTATACTGTTCTAGTTTTTTAATCAAAATGTCGTGCAGTACCAAGTCAAATGCCTTTCAGAGTATATTACAGAGCGTAAGTATATTACATTAACTCTATTACCGTTATCAACCAAAGATGTAATCTCATAAAAAAAAAAGAAATCAAGTTAGTTTGACAGGATCTATTTTCAATAAACCCATGTTGATTGGCATTAATTACTTTACTCTCTTTTATTTCTTTATTAATCAAGTCGTGCATCAGCCATTCCATTATCTTGCCTGGAATATATGTCAGACTGACAGGCCTATAATTATCCAGGTCATCCTGTTTACCCTTTTTAAATATTGACACAACATTAGCTTTCTTCGAGTCTTTCCCAGTGTTCCAAGACTTACTGAAAAACCAACATCAGTGGTCCAGTGAGTTCCTCAGCCAACTCTTTTAAAACTCTTGGATGCAAGTTATCCAGAGCTGCTGATTTAAACATGTCTAAACTTAGCAGCTACTGTTTAACATCCTCCCCAGATGCCAGTGGAATGGAAAAAGCATCACCATACGATATGACTACATCATTTGCTTTTTCCCCAAATACAGAACAGAAATATTTACTGAACACGTCTGCCTTTTCGGGCACTATTATTGATAATTCTACCATTTCCATCTAGTAATGGATCAATACCATTGTTGGGATTATTTTTGGTCTTTTGTCCTGACTCCCAGCCTGTGTGCAGGCTAGTACATCAGACAACCTCCCAAGTGGGGTCTGGCTGAGTTTCAAGGTGCTTATAGAGACCATGCAATTCTAATGTTTGGAAAATTCCTGCTGCTGTTGTACAATCATCCCATCTCACCCTATATAGATATATATATATATATACACACACACTGTATCTAAAGTACAATATGCCAGCATGCAGAGAGCTGACTCAAGTTGCCATAGTGATGATCAAACACTAATGCTCTGAGGACTCATCCAAGAAATGTTTCATTTCACTCCTGACTCCACAAAACAGTGACAACACTTAAGAAGTCCATGAGTGGACAGACTTGCCTTGATGTCCTGGCTGCTTATTGCTACCCAAGACCAGCCTCCCTTCTGACCACTGCCAGCCTGGTCAGGGCCCCCCAGCCACCAACTGCCCCATCCCTATTGCTGACCGCCACCATTACCACTGGCCTCTTCTTCCCCCACTAGTGCTGCCAGTGTCCATCTCCATCCACAGCCATAAAGCCAGCGATGGCGTCCTCCTCCAACAACCTCTTCTGCCTCCATTCCCTCATCCCCCCACAGACACCTCCCGCCCTACCCCACAATGCCCTGGGAGAGCTCCGGCCCACCCTTCACCTGAGGGCAATGGACATTACCCACTTCCCCAACTTTGGCCAAACTGACAGAGTAGCAGTGATGCACGGCTGAAGTTTTTGATCACCACAGCAACCCGAGGCAGCCGTCTCTAGGAGACCAGCTTTTTGCCTTTCACTCCGTTTGGTGATGCAGCACTCTAAAGACGCAAGAAGAGAAACAAAAAACGAAAGGAGAGAGAAACTTTTGGTCGTGCTCTGAAGCTGCCGTCAAACCGTCTCCTATTCCTACAATGGTCCCACGCAACTGGGAGCCAAGCCAACCACACAGAGAGTTCGAAACCCCTAAGCACAGTCACATACTCCCAGCAGTGTTTGGATGAGACCTGCGAACCTAAACTACCACGGGAGGACGGACGGCTTTGGACTGATGGTAAACTGAGCCCCAACACAATCATGTCACCAAATGCTAAATGTCATTTGTAAAAACCCACCAACTTAACCAAGCGATCCAACTGGGCTGGTGGTTTCAGAGGGTGAGGTTCCGTTCTGATGACTTTCTCATTCTGAAAAAGGTTTGGGGTGGGGTGGGGGGGAGTTTTGAAATGGTGGACAGGTCCCGTTTTCACATGTTCACAACGAAAAATTCCCTTTTTGTTCGGTTGAAACAACTTTTCAGCTAGAAATTTAAGCCAGTGATAGTTTAATTATTTTTGAATTAAAAAGTTTGAAATCAAAACAAAACATCTCAAAATTCAAAAACGAAACATTTCATTTGACCCAAACTGAATTTTTATTTCTTTACTTCGGATTATAGACTCATAGACTCATAGACTTTAAGGTCAGAAGGGACCATTATGATCATCTAGTCTGACCTTCCGCATGATGCAGGCCACAAAAGTTGACCCACCCCCTTTCCCTTGACTCAGCTGTTGAAGTCCCCAGATCGTGATTCTCGGTTGGCAATTTTTTTTTTTTTGAGATTTCAACTCTTTGGCCTGATTCGGGACAGGAAATTCTTCTCAAAAGTTTTCCCAAGATGAGAAAACCATTTCCCACCCCACTGCAGCCATGGAGGGTGTTGGTGGAGCTTGTCCGGCCGGTGCACTGCTGGGTAGGGGACAAGGCCTGCGTCTCCAGGACCATCAAAGCTGCCCTTTCTTCCACCACCACTTTCACTAGTCCTTGCCTGCATATGCCTGGCTAGCGGAGCTCTTCTCCACTTGCTGAGCCAGTGCAACAGAGTGACAGAGACCTGGGGATCTGGCACCCTTTGCTTTTCAGCGAGACGGCTGCTGTCAGCAGGCAGCTCCGACCTGCCAGTTCCAATTTAAAACACTCCCTGCTCAATTACAAAGACAATTCGCAGTTTGCACATGGGTGAGACGCTGTCCTCACTCTGGGGGCAGGCTGCACTGGGGAGGTGGAGGGATGCATTTCACAGGGACTGCGGGGCTGAACGGATCACAGCCCAGGGACATGTGTTCAAGGAGGGGACTGGGCCCTGTAAAACACAGGAACGGCCCTGCGCTGGCTGGGGCATGGACTACATACAGAGCCATCCCTAGGGTACAGCGAATGGGGGCGACCACTCCGGACCCTGCGCTTTGGGGGACTGGTGCGTCAGGCCGGCACGGTCAGTCCCGGAAGTGACAGATTGGTCCCAGAAGTGACGGATTCGTCACTTCTGCCCCGGGCCCCGCTCCCTCCTAGGGACAGCCCTGACTACATACCCTGGGTGGGACTTCTTGTCTAACTTCTTTGGCCCATTTGAAGGAACCTCTTCCCCTTGTTGTGGGCTCTCTGAAGCTGATTCCACTCATCCCAGAGTGATATTGACTCTTCGACAGAGAAATTGATTTCCACTCCATTGGTCTAGCAACTTATGATACAGAAATATACTGGAAGGGCACAGCCTGAGTTCCAGAAGGGGCAGGAATCTCCTCTGGTTACCCTGTTTTGCCTATCTTCGGATGTATGGATGAGAGTTGTTCTATGACCCAGCATATGGGCAAAGCCCAGGACCGTGTGAGAAGGATAACCTAGTGGTTAGAGCACTGCGGGGGGCGCACAGCTGGGTTCTATTCCTGGCTCTCCTGGTGACTTTTGGCAAGTTGCTTCCCTGCTCTGTGCCTCAGTTTCCCCAGCAGTAATAAAAGTACTGACCCGCCTCCTGGAGTGCTGCGGGTTAACCCATTTGTGTTTGCACAGTGCTGTAGGCAGAAGGCATTAACTAAGGGCAGGCTGTCCTTGGGAAAGGCAGCTGGGGTTAGCACAGCAGCTCTTTCTGAAGCGCTCCCACCCGTTTGCCATGTGAACTTTTAACATGAAGAAATGACAGGGCCTGAGAAGCAGAAGCCCGGGAATTCCAGTCCCAGGCCCTGCTGCTGCGGCCGTCGCTCTGTGTCAGTTTGTGCACACACTTGTGGGCCGAGATAAAACGTTTACATCAGCCATAAAGCTCCTACAGCGCTCCCCTCCTTCTCTGCGCTGGGATGCTGCTCCCCCAGCCGTGCACTACAGAGGCAGGTCGTGGAACCGTGGGAAGGATTATCCACTCAGCTCCAGCAGATGAACGGATTTCTCCTCCGGAGAGCCTTCAAATGCTGCAGCCACGCTAAGCAAAACGGGGGCAGCTTGCTCCTGCTCTCCGTGCCTGGCACGCTCGGGAAAATGTTGGGCATTGTAGGTTTTAGCTGTGGCTTCTGCTGAGGGATTGTGTGGAGCACACAGGTGGTCTCCCAGCCACCACCTGGGTGTTGGGATCTCTAGGAGGAAGCCACAAGGGGTGGCCCCCTAGGTCTAGCTGTAGTTCCGTGCACCGCCGGGCGGAAGATCCCTGCTTAAGTCTCAGTCTAGTTTCTTACTCCATGGGCTAGGAACGGTAGGAAGCCCGTATGCTTCATATGCAGGCAAGGAGGAAGGGCTTAGCCGGGACTCTCAATAGCAACTCCAACGGGGGATAGTTAAAGAAAGAAAGGAATGAGGAGAGTTGTTAGCACTCCATAACAAAAGCAAAAGACGGGTGGGTCTGGGTGTGCACATACTGCCCATTCCATGCCCTGTAACTGAACTGCAGTGGAGATGTTGCATGCATTTTTTCCCTCTCTCGCCTGCAAGCGCTACTGACCGGCTATTGTTTGCATTGTATCTGTACCGTGCAATTCCATAGGCTGCATGGTTAGTTTCTTCCCTCTCTCTGTATTTAATCTATGCGCTGCATACGCACAGGCTGCGATTGCTGCAGGCTTGCACTTCTGTACTGAGCTTGGGGGAGGATGCCTGTTCTTTGCTTATCAGGCTCCTCTGGGTCCTTTTCAGAGGTAGCTGAACCAAAAAATGCCAATTTTCCCACCTCATAATCTACATGAGTCAAAATGAAATATTTTCACTCATAAAAATTGTCACTGTGCAAGTCTGTGCAATTCCCCCGTGCCTACGAACCACAGTGCTAGGCCTACCCGGCGATTCTCCAGAGAGAAGGGTTTGTGTGGCGCATATGGAAACAGCGATTGCATCCTGTCGTGTTGGCCAGCAGAAGTAGAACTGCAATTGCCCAGGCTTTAAAACTCTCACTAGATGGCACCTCATAACAAAGTAACTTCCCCGGGGGACTGTAATGCTCCCCTGGCCACAGGGGACTTCATACCTCTCAGCTATTCTGTACACGCAGGCGGAGAACTCAGAACTGCCTTTTCCAAACACATAGGCTGCGACTACTTGAGCTAAAGGGGAATCTCCTGTTGCAGTTCTAGTATTAGGGCTTATAACCTGTATAGGCATAGCAACTGGACGGCAACATATCTCACACACACAGGCACCTGAGCAAGTCTGATGTTCCAGCTAGCAGAGGGCACACCAGCCAGTAGGTTATAGTGCATGGGAGAGGTTAAAAACAGACTCCATGAACACCCGCTGCGGAGAGACACATATCCAAAGAGAGCAACTGAGCTCCCACCGGGCACCTGTGTGGCATCACCACCTCCAAACAGGCAGTTTTGAGGGGAGCCCCTCTAAGGCCTGGTCTACACTAGGCGTTTATGTCGAAGTTAGCGCCGTTACATCGAATTAACCCTGCACCCGTCCACACCGCGAAGGTATTTAGTTCGACATAGAGGTCTCTTTAATTCGACTTCTGTACTCCTCCCCGACGAGGGGAGTAGCGCTAAATTCGACATGGCCATGTCGAATTAGGCTAGGTGTGGATGGAAATCGACGCTAATAGCTCCAGGAGCTATCCCACAGTGCACCACTCTGTTGACGCTCTGGACAGCAGAAAGAGCTCGGATGTTCTGAACTGCCACACAGGAAAAGCCCCGGGAAAATTTGAATTTGAATTCCTTTTCCTGTCTGGCCAGTTTGAATCTCATTTCCTGTCTGGACATCGTGGCAAGCTCAGCAGCACTGGCAACGATGCAGAGCTCTCCAGCACTGATGGCAGTGCAATCTCAGAATAGAAAGAGGGCCCCAGCATGGACTGATCGGGAAGTCTTGGATCTCATCGCTGTGTGGGGCGATGAGTCCGTGCTTTCCGAGCTGCGATCCAAAAGACGGAATGCAAAGATCTATGAGAAGATCTCTAAAGACATGGCAGAGAGAGGATACAGCCGGGATGTAACGCAGTGCCGCGTGAAAATCAAGGAGCTGAGGCAAGGCTACCAGAAGACCAAAGAGGCAAACGGACGCTCCGGATCCCATCCCCAGACATCCCGTTTCTACGAGGCACTGCATTCCATCCTCGGTGCGGCCGCCACCACTACCCCACCACTGACTGTGGACTCTGAGGATGGGATAGTGTCCACGGCCGGATCCTCGGACATGTTAGCGGACGGGGAAGATGAGGAAGGAGATGAGGAGGACGAGGCAGTCGACAGCGCTCACAACGCTGATTTCCCCGACAGCCAGGATCTCTTCATCACCCTTACAGAGATCCCCTACCAACCCTCCCCAGCCGTTACCCCGGACACAGAATCTGGTGAAGGATCATCCAGTAAGTGTTGTAAACATCTAAACATTTATTTGTAACAGAACATGATTATTAACAATTTAAAAAATGGGTTTCTCATGATTAGTTTGATTAACTTAACGGTTCAGTCATGGGCAGTGCAACTATTTGAAAAAAATCTAGCAATGTCCGGTTTTGCATGATTGTCCTGCCCAAGCCGCTCTACTGTTTAGTCCCTGCTACTGCAGCTACAGTAAGATGCGGTCTATATGTCCGGGGATGGAGCAGAAATCCTCCTGGGACATCTCAAGGAAGCTCTCCTGCAGGTAATTTGAAATCCGCTGCATTAGGTTCTTGGGGAGAGCGGCCTTATTGGGTCCTCCGTAGTAGGACACGTTGCCGCGCCACGAGACTAGCAAGTACTCCGGAATCATTGCTTGGCACAGCATGGCGGCATACGGCCCTGGTCTTTGAAGGCTTTCCCGGAGCATTCTCTGTCTGTCGCTCTCAGAGATCCTCATGAGGGTGATGTCGCTCATGATGACCTGCTTTGAATGAGGTAGGGGAATGTTAGTGTTGGGACTGCTTTACCGTTCCTTTACAGAACTGTAACCGCTGGTTTGCAGCCACGCGGTGGAGGCGGGAGAGGGTCAGCCGAAAGGGATCGTTCCCGGGGACAGCCGCGAGGGTGTGGGACAGGAGCAGACTTCCTGCTTGCCGGATTGCTGGCAGCAGGGACCGACATTGATTTCAATGTGAAATGAGGCCATTGCTAATATTAAAGTTTTAAGCTGCCACGAATCTACGGCTTACCATGTCTGCGTGCAAGAGCAATTCCGTTGTCCTGACAGGGTTCTCAAAAGTGCTCTGCAAAACCCCAGACACTGAATGCGAAGGCCGAGAATTCGACCTTGTGCTGAGTGCGCATGTGATAGGTGCTGTGCATGGTTCTGTTCACAGAGAAAGACTATGTTCTTTGTTCACAACTACATTTATCTTTCTGAGGAATTCACTCCCTTTTTCCCATTCCCACAGCCCCATCTGCGACTGTCTCACAACCTAGCCTGTCATCACACTCCCAGAGGCTAGGGAGGATTAGGCATAAGAAGAAGAGGACACGGGAGGACATGTTCTCAGAGCTTATAGCCTGCTCCCGAGCCCAGGCAGCACAGCAGACCCAGTGGCGGGAGAACTTGTCCCAAATGCACCAAGCCAACATGGATCGGGAGGAGAGGTGGCGTCAGGAAGACCAGCAGGCGACTCAAACCCTGCTTGGACTACTGAGGGAGCAAACGGACACGCTCCGGCGCCTTGTGGATGTTCTGCAGGAACGGAGGCAGGAGGACAGAGCCCCGCTGCAGTCCATCTCTAACCGCCCTCCCCCGCCACCAAGTCCCATACTCCCTTCACCCAAAGTGCACAGAAGGAGAGGCGGCAGAGTCCCTGCTAACTCTCACTCCACCCCTGCAGAGAGCTCGAGCAGCAGAAGGCTCTCATTCCCCAAAGTTTGACAAGTTCTTTCCTTCCCGCCTGACACAAGCCCCCGTCCAAGTTTCACTTCCCAGTCCCATGTGTAGTTGATAATAAAAAATATGTTTCTGTTAACTACTGTTTCCATCATGTTCTTTTGGAGGAGGGGGGGAAAGGGGGTTGGTAATTGGACAGGACAGTCACCTTTGGCAGGGTACATAGTCGGGGGCAGGCACAGCAGCAGGGCACATACATAGTGCAGTGATGCAGTGACTACTTACCCTGGTTAGTCTGGGAGGTTCTTTTCATGTTATGTGGTGGGGGGTGGGTTGCTCTGTGACTTTGTGTCAGGGGAGGGCAGTTAGAGATCTTAAGCGGCGGTCCTTAGGCAGGATCACAGAGCCACACAGCAGGGGATCTGTAACCGTCCCACCCCGCCACAAACTCACATAGACCCCCCATACACACAGTCCGTATCAGGAGGGGTGACAGGCTCCGTTGAAAGAACCATCCCACCGCAGCGGAGCCTGTCAGTCCTTGAGTTTAGAAGCTGCATTCGCGCGACTACACTACACCCGCTCCGCACCACAGTCTGCGTCCCAGTTTTAAAAAATTCCCGCGAAAACAGTATTAAAGAAAACGGTGTGCTTTAACAAAGTAGAACTATTTTTATTTTGAAACGTGTGTTGGAAGTGGGGTGAAGGCTTCTCTGTACACAAAATTAGAAAGTCACAGGTTACCCTGCTCACTCAGGAACTTTGCTTTCAAAGCCTCCCGGATGCACAGCGCTTCCCGCTGGTCTCTTCTAATCGCCCGGCTGTCTGGCTGTGAGTAATCAGCAGCCAGGCTAATTTCCTCAACCTCCCACCCCGCCATAAAGGTCTCCCCCTTGCTCTCACAGAGATTGTGGAGCACACAGCAAGCTGCTATAACAATGGGGATATTGGTTTCGCTGAGATCACAGCGAGTCAGCAAGCTTCTCCATCTCCCCTTGAGACGTCCAAAAGCACACTCCACCACCATTCTGCACTTGCTCAGCCGGTAGTTGAAGAGTTCTTTTTCAGTGTCCAGGGCACCTGTATAGGGCTTCATGAGCCAGGGCATTAGCGGGTAGGCTGGGTCCCCGAGGATGACTATAGGCATCTCCACATCCCCAACAGTTATTTTGTGGTCCGGGAAGTAAATACCTTGCTGCAGCCGTCTAAACAGACCAGAGTTCCTGAAAACACGAGCGTCATGAACCTTGCCCGGCCATCCGACATTGATGTTGGTAAAACGTCCCCTGTGGTCCACCAGTGCTTGCAGCACCATGGAAAAGTAGCCCTTTCTGTTAATGTACTGGCTGGCCTGGTGGTCCGGTGCCAGGATAGGGATGTGAGTTCCATCTATGGCCCCACCGCAGTTTGGGAATCCCATCGCTGCAAAGCCATCTATGATCGCCTCCAAGTTTCCCAGGGTCACTACCTTTGGCAGCAGTACATCAACGATTGCCTTGGCTACTTGCATCACAACAACCCCCACGGTAGATTTGCCCACCCCAAACTGGCTCGCGACTGACCGGTAGCTGTCAGGCGTTGCAAGCTTCCAGAGGGCTATGGCCACTCGCTTCTGGACAGTCAGGGCTGGTCGCATCCGGGTGTCATTGCGCTTCAGGGCAGGGGACAGCAACTCACAAAGTTCAAGGAAAGTTCCCTTCCGCATGCGGAAGTTTCGCAGCCACTGTGATTCATCCCAGACCTGCAGCACTATGCGGTCCCACCACTCAGTGCTTGTTTCCCGTGCCCAGAATCGCCGTTTCACAGCATCAACATGACCCATTGCCACCGTGATGTCCTCGGCGCTGGGTCCCCTGCTTTCTGAGAGGTCTGTGCTACTCTCAGACTTCAGGCCATCACCGCGTTGACGTAGCCTCCTCGCCTGACTTTTCTGCATCTGCCTCAGGGCAACCTGTATGATAAGCTGCGAGGCGTTGAGAGCGGCCACAACTGCAGCGATGGTTGCAGCGGGCTCCATGCTCACAGTGCTGTGGCGTCCGCGCTGTCAATGACTTGAAAAGTGCGCGAAATGATTTCCCGCCGGCGCTTTCAGGGAGGGAGGGAGGGCGGGAGTGATGGACGGATGACGACAGTTACCCAAAAGCACCCTGGCCCCTTTTTTTTTTACCCAGAAGGCATTTGCGGCTCCACCCAGAATTCCAATGGGCGGCGGGGACTCCGGGAACTGTGGGATAGCTGCCCTCAGTGCACCGCTTCCAATGTCGACGCTTTCCCCGTTAGTGTGGACTCACAAAGTCGAATTACTGTCCTTAGTGTGGACACACACGTTCGACTTTGCAATATCGATTCCAAATATTCGATTTAAGTAAAATCGAACTACTCTCGTAGTGTAGACAAGGCCTAAGCAATGCAGCACACCTCTCCGCACACACAATCTGTTCCCCGTCAGAGCACTCAGGGAGCTGGGTGCAGCAGCCGTCCCTGGGCCAGGGAGCAAACTCCCATGCTGATCATGACCCTCTGGAGCTCCTCTTCCAGAAGGCCTGTAGGCCAACTTGTCTGAGTTGTCCCAAAGGATCCAGCCCCACCCCAGCTCCTGCTGGTTCTAGTCCAGCTCGCATGTGCCCGGCTGGCCAGAATCTGGGCCTAAGGCTAAAAGAATGAAAAACATTATAGGACAATGTAGAAGAGTGTTACTCAGCTAATAAACATAGGGCCTGATCTGTACTGTGGTGCTGAGGGCCCTCAGTTCCCACCAAAGTCAGTAAATACCTTGCAAGATTGGGCCCATACTTAAACCGATCCCCTGCTGGTAACAAATTCTTATCCGGATAGCAATGAACTAATTCCTGGCAGGAGAGTCCCCGAGTTCCAAAATAGACCACACAGGCCAAGCTAATGTTAGAACCAATTCCATCAGTGCAAATCCCAACACACTGGGAGCTGAGGCATTTTCAGAGTCACATGATGACCGAAAGAGAATAGACGGTCCAGGGTGCTGCTTTGTCCCCATCCCTCCGCACCATAATCTAAGCAGCTGTTAGACTGAGACAAAACAAATAAATACAATCATTCTAGAGCCAAGCTGATCTGTGATTGAAACAACTGCTCTGGAGTCTATGGAGGAAAGCCAGGAAAGAAGGTGGCCCCCTGAGACTTAGAAAGAAGAATCATAAATTTTTTAAAACCACATCTTCAGAAAATGAAAGACTTGGCAACAAGTTCCTCCCCTTGCTCTGCCCTACCGGCCCTACCCCAGGTACCGCAAAGAGGAGGCTGAAAGACAACACTCCCAAAAGCAGAGAAGTATATCCAGATGGTGAGAATCAGGTGGTGGATGAATGGGAACAAGGGAGAAGCAATCATAGACATGCTTCAAAATTTGCACTTTGATGAGACTTTAGTGAAATGAGTGGGGCTGGTGGCAAAATGGAGTTTCCATCATGCGGGAAATTCCGAATTTTGGGTTTGTCCCAAATCAGAGATGAAAAGTCCGAAATGTGGGAATTTTTTCCACATGAAATATTCAGAACGTATTTTGTTTTGAACATATTGCTCAGGGTGAAACATTTGGTTTTGATGTTATCATGAATTATATTATATTACGTCACAACAATTACGTTGAAATGAACTTTGATAATTCCCCATGAAGCTTTTGATGCAATTGATACAGTCCCAGGAAACGGTTCATTTTTGCCAAATCAGCATTTTCCAACGGTGCCTGTTCCCTCCGAACGTTTTTTAACCGGCTGTAGTAAGGCGTGAATAGTCATGGGCCAGATTCTGATGGCCTCACTTACTGTGAATAGCACCTTACTCCATCAGTAGCCCCGCTGACGTCAAATGGGAGCCCGTGCGGAGTAAGGCGTTACTGCTCAGCCTGAGTAAGGGGATCAGAATTGGCCCTTTGGATTTCACCCTAATATAACTAACCCAATACAAAGGAAACAAATGATATTTAGCAAACAAAAATCCTTAGCGGCAGAAAACCCAATGCTGCCACCCATACTCAGGTAGAGCAGCCGCGCTGATTTCAAAGTGGCTACATGTGGAGTGGGCTGGCACTCAGCGGGAGCTAAGCATAGCAGATGCTGGCCCAGAGATTGCATGGCTTCAAAGAGCACGCTGAACTGACCAAGAGGCAGAGCCCGGGCAGTGTTAACAATGTCTAATGTGTATGCGGCAAGAGCGCAAGGAGTATCATCCATCCTAAGTCATTAAAAAGCTCCCAGGGAGTCAAATTAACAGGAAACTTCAAGGAGAGAGCCGGTATATTATTGTCCAAGCCGAAAGAATTCTGGGTCATTTCCATTCTGTTCTCCCAACACAGATAAAGCCTTCATTTCGCCTCCCAGGGAATAGGAGAGTTGCAGACAGAATCGCGGTCAAATCATAGGTCCCATATTATGCAAATCGGAGTTAATTACAAAGTGTGTGCGTCTATCTCTGGAGCGGCAATAAACAAATCAAAGGCCAAATGCTGCTCTTGGATGGGTGGACACAGCTCCCATTGGCCCCAGAGAAAACTATGCATGTGCATAGAGAGGTTAGATCTGACCCCAGGCAAAGATTAGAGGCCAGATTCCACAGTCCTCACTAGAGCCCCAGGGCTGAGGGATCAGCTGCTCAGACCGAGGCTTTGGCCCTAAAAGCATGTGTCCTAGGCAGGGTAATACACTTTGCAGCAAAGAAAAGCCCAAGGGAAATGCTCAGAGCTCATGCACATGCTTAGAGCTTCACTGTGACTGTAGGCGGAGCAAGGGGCGGTGTATGAAATGCCCTGTCCCCAGGAAGCCTGGGGACTCAGACATGCTCTTCTGAGGCACACTTCCTGCCCTGCTTCCTCTGCGGGCCGGGGGAGGGAGTAATTTGCTGCTGGCCTGTATCAGTTCAACTTCTCTGCCCAGCGAGTAGGGAGGAGAGTCAGGGCTCAGTCCAGTCTCCACGCAATATCCACCCTGTCTCCACCCACTCTCTGCCCATCTGCTTCTAGGAGAGCGTCACATACCGTACACGAATGTAGGCATAGACCCAACTACTCCTACACGCTGGAACCCAAAGTCTGGGTAGCCGGCATAGGGATATGGGCGCACATAGTCCAAGTAATAATCTAGCCCTTAGACAGAACGTAGGCACGGTAGCCCTATACAATGCAGCCCCACGACTAACAGAGATGTACTAGGAAGCCAATCGGGAGGAACTGTGGAGTTCCCAGTTCCAGGCTCCAATATTCAAAACATATCCCACCATAATGGGACCTGCATTCCCGAGCCATTGGGTGGTTGAAGAATGAGACGAATGCAACCGGGCTGAGAACCAACAGCACAAGCAGGCTTGCCTTGTAGTGGCTTATAGTGTAATCAATATCTAGCATGCAGGAAGCCTATCATAATGCAATAGAAAATTAGATATCCACACACATTTAAGCCAGTATTACTCACAGTCTGTAAGCTCAGAGAAACAGCATCAGGACAAAAAAGACTTTGCCCAGTTTCACTAATAAATATAGATTGCAAAGTCTTAGCAAATGTGATGGCCAGCAGGTCATAACCCATAATGCTGGAGTGATTCACTAATCAAGTAAGATGTATTCAAACTAGACTATTGTAGCAGAGACTAACACAAGGCAAGCAGGCCAGAATGTTCTTCATTGATCAACTGATAGATATTAACCGCATGGGAAGAGATTCCAAGGAGTAAGTGAGCAAAACAGCAGCAGTGTACCCAGATCAGAAAGCAGCATTCTTCCAGGCAGTTCTCACAGCGCTGGCTCCAGACTAATGAATTAAAGAGACACCATCAATTTCTAACGCACTTCTTCTCTGACCATTTTTACTAGTGTTACTGCAAGTAACATCCAAGACAATGGTATCTGCGAGGGATTCAAGAGAAAAATGCTTTTTTTTCTATTCTTTCAGATGGGACCTCTAACATCACTCAGTGGAGAATGAGTTTCCTTGTTCTCTTGTATAATCAATTAGTCAGTTTCCCTTTTTACTTGTATGGAATTTATTATTAAAGTTGAGCAACTAATGTAGAACAAATCATTCATGTGACAAATGTTTTCTTCCTTTTTTTGTCTGCTCTTGAGTTGCCAATGATCACAAATTACAATTCTCTGAACTGAAAATTATTTACTGGATATCTCTGGACCTTTGGGAGATGTTTGCGGTGAGTGTTTGATCTTCAAAATTCCGGCTGCACTGATGAGCGGGGTTGGGACGTTTTAGGACAGCACATATGTTTCTGATACCTGACTGGATAAGCACGAGTCTTAGAATTTGGTTCCTGGTGTGAATATTTGTGTTTTATTATTATTATGTGTATGGTGGTGGTGCCTCGGAGCTCCTGTCCTGGACCAGGACCTCACTGCGCTAGGTGCGGTGCAAACACAGAACAAAAAGACACTCCCTGCCCCAAGGAGCTCACAGTCCATGTTTATGAATTCAGGCTCCACTTTCCATGAATATTCTCCAGTAGTTACTTAACATACATCGTTCCTCTAAACTCTCCTGCACTCGGTGGAATATTCATAGAGCACAAGCACAGAAGAGGAGCGGGCAAAGCCACAGCAAAGTGGCTTTGATATCCAAAGCAATATTTGTGGCAAATACTCTGTGATTGGCCCCGTTCTAATGACCCTGTGCTGAATATGGTGGAGACTCGATGGGGCACCTTAGCTTTATTTTTTCCCCAACTTAAAACAACACAGAGGGCAAAATTCCCCCCTGTGCAGAGAACAAGGCTCATACACCGCTGGTGAATCACTTACGCTCTCTTTGGAAGACCATCTGCTGGCTCTCTGCACAGGGGTGAATTTCACCCAGAAACACATTTTCCAAGGACACAAGAAAAAACAGCCCTGGACCCAAAGGGAATGGCAAACCCAGTGAGATTTAAATCAAACTTTGAAATAGGCAGCATTCAAGTGGGTTTGAAATTAGGGTCCGACTTTTGGCTCACCCCTGCCAGTGGGGTCTGGGGGGCGTGGATCAGCGTCCACGTTACACTCCCCGTCAGTACCTGGCCCAAGCTGGGCAAGCTAATGATCCAACCAGCGGGCCAAATTCGGTGATGAATCCTGGTCACCTGCCATCTGAGGAACATTGCACATACGCTAAGAAGAAATGGGGTCTGGTTCACAGTCATCAGTTTGTTCCAACTGTCTATGGCATGTGCCCTGTGCCTCTTTCACGCAGGCAAAGAACTCAAAAATCTTGTTCCTGCTACTGACTTCTCCAAACTCCCTGGCTTTCTTTGAATGCAAGTTCCCACTCCGCCCCCCTCCCCCGCCTCCATTCAGCTTTCTAGGCTGGATTGTCCTTGTATACAGAAGGAAAACAAGTAACTTGAGTGACCCTGTAGTGCCAGGAGCAAGCTGATAAGTTAGTAGCAGCGGCATGGGCGGTATTCACAGCATTTCACCAGAAGGGACTCTGGGGTCTCCTCCTGCCCCCCACTGTTGACTTTATCATGAATCTACATGCTGCAGGCAACAGACCAGATAAATCTGGGGAGCTGGGCTTGGGACTGTGTGGATTAACTCCAAACATACAGGCCGCCGCTGCTTGAGCTAAAGGAGATCTTCCGTAGATGGGAGCAGTAATAGAGCCCTTATCCTCTGTGTGGGCCAGTTTTACCATCATACACACATTGCAACATCAGCTGCTGCTAGGGTGACCAGATAGCAACTGTGAAAAAAACAGGACAGGGAGTGGGGGGTAATAGGCGCCTATATAAGAAAAAGTCCCCAAAACGGGACTGTCCCTTTAAAAACGGGACATCTGGTCACCCTAGAGGATCCAGCTCTTTGTACCTTGCTCCTTCTCACTGCTCTGTTTCCTGGCTCCCTCAGGGCTGAGAGGCTTTCGGTGAACAAAGAGCAGCTTGCGGGGACCTGTCCAGGCATCTGGTGCTGGCAGGTTGCAGGTTCTTTTCCCCACAGATTCGTGGCCCTACATCGGCACCAACTCTCCTTTGCTGGGATTGCTTTGACCTTCCAACTCCGGCCTGCCACCAATATCCCAGGCATTCGCTGAAAGGTTAAAGAGAGAGGAACTGCTCTGTGCAAGTTCCTTGAGGGGCTCAGGTCAGAGCGCCTACCACAGGTCTCTAGCAGAGCAGGTGGCATCAGTGCTTTGGGGATCGCCTGTGCACTTGAGCCCACCAAATACAAGTAGCTTCTCAGCCTTCCCCTGCACACCATTGGGAGAGGACCAGAAGGCTCTTGGGTGAGCTTGGAGAGATTTGTCCTTGGCAGAGAACCCCTAAGGTGAGGTTCTCTCACCATCCCTCGGGTGCTTTTCTCCAGGGGAGAAGAACGTGCCGTTGTGACATGGAGCGAGGACAGGAGACAGCCTGGCAGAGGAGAAATGGGGGTGGGTGGAGGGGAGGGAAGAGGCAAGGGGTGAGAGCTAACAGGGGCCGCAGGCAGAGCTCAGGAGGCTTGGGGGCAGAGCTGGAGCAGGAGTCTGCAGCGATGCTGGATTTAGTACAGTTCCTGGGATAATGCTGAGCAAACCACCGGGCTTCCCTGTTTCCTGCTCTTCCTCTCTCACCTTTTAGTGCTCCTAACAAACAGCACTTCGCACCTTTCCATAGTCAAACCCTAATTCATCCACAGGGCGGGGCTTTACTGCAATTTACAGATAGGGAAACTGAGGCACGTGCCTGCGGCCGCATGGTAACTCTCTGGCAGCGCTAGGAATAGGACTCAGGAGTTCCTATACCCCAATAGGGTGGCCATCCCTGAGACCTTTTCTTGCTGCTCTGTGATGTATGTGGGCACGGCCTATATCTGATGAGGCAGCTTCCCATGGGGCCAATTCAACAACTGCTGGACACTGATCAGACCCTGTCGGGCACCAGAGAGAGGAAGGAAAGCTGGGCAGTCCCCGGATTTGGCGAGGGGCACTGCAGATGCACTGGTCTGCTAAACCCAGGGTTATGAGTTCAATCCTTGAGGGGGTCACTTAGGGGCAAAATCAGTACTTGGTCCTGCTAGTGAAAGCAGGGGACTGGACTTGATGACCTTTCAAGGTCCCTTCCAGTTCTAGGAGATAGGATATCTCCATTAAAAAAAAAAAAAAAAGATGGTGGTGATATGCCACTGGCGTCTCAAGGCCACTGCCAACACTTCAGCGAGAACTCAGATAATCAGCCCACAGGTTCAGTCTCCAGTCGGTTACAAGTCTGCTTGGCCAGTGAGAATTCTGCATTAGCAAATCGTATAATCACTCGCTGGCTACTAGGAACTTCCTAGGCTCCTGCTGTTGCATGGTCTCCATCCATTTCCTAGGGCCCAGGTGGTCATGTCGCAAAAAGCAAGCCACTATCCCCACAGGCATTCCTTCGCTGGTGCCTTTGATAGCAAACTGAGCGGGGAGGGCCGTGGACCGCACTGGGCCACTAGGGCCGAACTCCCCTCCTCCTTATGGAGCAGGTGTTGTCATAAAGAACACCCTGTTTGTAACCGCTGCAGCCAACTCATTAAAGATGAACGAGTCCCCGGTTTTGCGGGCGAAAGGCTTTTGTCCGGTTTATTTGCTTTCGTAACGGAGCGAAATGGTCAGTTAACCCCGTGTGGCAAAGACTCCGGAGACAAACGCACACAAAGAACAAAAGGAGACATTGAATGCCCTGTGGAAGCAGCAAGAGGACAGGAAGGGCCATTCTTAGCGCCGTTCCAGGTGACTGAGCACAGAGCTCCATTAGTCTTTGTTGGAAACCCACCAACATCTCTTCTCGAGCTGAATGGCTTTCTCTTTTCATTGCATAATTCCACTTTCTCTAGAGAGCTGAGCCGGTGGCAACACATTTTCTCCAGCATTATAAATCTCCGGCAAAGCCTTTTTTTCTTTTAAATCCATCTGATGAGAGTTGCTGTATCACTCAGGAGAGGAGAGAGGAGGGGGAATAAAAATCCAACCTCCGAACTCACCCCACTCCAAAAAGAAACCCACAGCCTGATCTCAGGGGCCTCTCCCAAATTCATTAAATCTCCCAATTTGCTTGTGGGTGTTTGACGGAGAGCTGCCTTTTGGTTGACAAAATGATTATAGGGGTTGGAGACAATAAGCGGCATGTATATTCCTGCCTGCATTTCAAACAGGGGAAGGATACAGTCGCTAAAACAGCTGCACTTTCAGGGGTTGCAATGGCATATGTGGGGGGGCGAATGGAAGGAGGAAGCAAAAGAAGGAAGAAGTAACGTTATCTGCTTGAAAAGAATTGGGTGTGAGCGTGCATCCGTGGTGTATGTGTAGGCAATTGAGGACGTGCATGTGAGTGTATCGACGTGCGTGTGGCTACAGAAGAGCAGGGCGATGCATTAAAGTGTGTGGGGCCACGGGAGATGTAGCGATCTGTTTGTGAGAACATCAGTGTTAAGGGAGATTCTGGGTGGGTGGGTCTGAATGCACCAATGCCTGTGGCTATAGGAGGGCAACCGTGTGTGTGTGCACACGCGCGTGCGTGTGTGTGTGTGTCCCTTGTAAAAATAATGTAAAGAGCAAATCATATATTTGGAGCGAGTTGTTCAGCAGCCACTAAACTCTCTCAAATGCCTGCAGACGGCGGGTGCTGGGAGAGGGGGGGATCACTTAGACTCCAAACTCAATCTGTTGGAGGAAACTTGGCCCAGTGCTCAGCGAGCTGGAAATAGCACCCATGGGAGTGAGCATGTACAGTGCTGTCTGCGTCCTTGGGGAAAGCGCTTCCTTCCTGTCGCATGGAAAGGGACACGCTCCATTACACGTTACATTGTTCCCCCCCCCCCTCCTTTGTTTGTAAGCCTGACCCATGGTGGTATCAGAACAGTGCTAGCAACATCCAGCTTCAGTCTGAGCAGCGATAGGGCAGGGGCATGACATTTGGATGTAGATCCAGATTGACAGCCTCACAACACTGGGGCGGGGTTGGACCATTGTAGACATAGGGGGACACTGGTGAATTTCAGATCAGGAGATGAGTTTGAGTTCCAGAGAAACACACAGAAGTGTATATGCACACACTCATATACCCACAGACACATACATACATACATACACACACACAGAGAAATGCACGCACACACCTACATGCCCATAGATCCATACGCACACATACACAGAGATGAACACACACACAGAGATGAACACACACACACACACACACACAGCTCTAAAATGTAGCTGTTTTCCTGTGGGAAGGAAAGTGAAACAAAACACTGGTGCCTGCTCACAGATTCAAATGGAGATCAGCTGATATCGTCCAAACCTGGCACATCCAGTGCACTTAATCTGCCAATACAGCTCCATACACATGAGATGAATACTGGGCTGACTCTGGTGTGCATGGGCAGGTCTGATACACTCACTGGTCACTGCTCTCCCCGGACAGAGCCTTAGCACGTTGCTTTCCCCTACAGCTGCTCTGTGAATCTTTGTGCATTCACAGCGGGACTATAAAGTCCATTTTATGATAGATGCTGTGGAGCTGTCCATGCTGTTATCATCTGGAGTAAGCTAATGCAAACATTGTTAGCTGCAGGGTTCAGTACTTTATTAGAGATAGGCAGCTGGTTCAGCCTACATGCTAAATCCAGCCTTGACTCAGATACAGGTTGCAGCTGCACATACAGCCAGACACCAGAGCCATACTGTCACTATTCCCAAGTATTTGGAGGGCCACCAGCATATTCGTGAAGGTGTTTGTGAATTCCCAACGATTCACAAACTTTAGCCCCAAAAATTCATCCCAGAAAATGAGTTATTTGCTCTTCATTATTAACATTTGTTAGTGGTTTGTTCTCTGGTTTTAAAAGTTTCCGTCATCCAATCAGGAAGCGGACACAATACCGTGTGAGTTAGGGCAACTCACCAATCACACGCCAGGAATAACAAATAGCGAACAACTGAAGCAAACCAGGCTGAAAATGTGGTGAATACTTAGGACAAACAGAAACCTTTGCAGGAAGCAGGATCAGCCCAAGAATGGAACAAAGGGCTGAGTTCCCAATGAATAATTAAACACACTAGCCATCGAGACCTCTTGGCATGCCATCTGCTTCCTACTAACAGGTACAGCCCTGAACATCTCATGCTTCTTGCTAACCAGGAACCACCAGTGCACGAACCAGGCATGGGTCTTCCAGCCGTGCTCCTGACCTGCCCAAGGACCAGCTCACTATTTAGTTCCACGGGAAGTACCACAAAGTGTCAGGTGGTAAGAGAGGAAACGTGGTTATTCCCGCCTCCTGAAACTGAAAGTAACTGAGTGCAGTTGACATGAGAACTATGGTTGGACCTACCATGTGTAACTTGCCAAATAATCTATGGGAGAATAGAATGAGTGATGGCAACTTGGGAAATCTGAATGGTGCTTTCCTGTGCAGAATTTCACAGTGCCACACATATTTTTGGTAGTGCACTGTGGGTATCCTATGGTGATGCCCTTCTACCTGCCCATGACCTACCAGTTGTGCTTAGTAGGAACAGATGTCGCCATCATTTTATTGCTAAAAAGCCGGGCAAGGAATTATTTCAAACTAGAGTTGGGATCGCATCGTTGTCCCTCAAAATAACTTTATTACCCCAAATTTCATCTCTGCTAAGACAATTTAGGGAGATGGCTCTTTAGGACCAGAATGCACAGTAGACAATGGCTATAAACCACCATCTATTTCATGTGTAGATCTATTTCAGACATTGGCCAAATGCAACTCTAAAATGCATTGACATGTGCAGGGAGTGCTTCAGAGCATGGTGCAAAACCCAGCTCTTTACAAAGGCCTGGTCTGTGGAACAAAACTAGAGCGAGTGCAGTATCATTCTCCCTGGAAGAAAGCCACTGCGGCTGATTCAGATGACCTTTTAAGCTTTTTTTTAATCTCCAATTTACATATTTTCATGGTTGATTCTCTCTAATTCCTTTTATCATTTGCCTACCAGCCCACCTCTCATAATAACAAAAGCCACAAGCAATCAGGGCCTTGGTTGTACATTTCACCCAAAATATGGTGCTTCCAGTCATACAGCGTCCACTATACTGCGGTGGCATCCAGAAACTGCTACTAAGAATGGTGGCCCGCTGTGCTAGGCAAGGCCATCACTCAGCGAGAGACGAGGCCAACCAATGGCGGGATGGAGATCAGAGGCACAGCGAGACGAAGTGACTTGCCCAAAGTCATATGGCAGGTCAGAGCTGGGAATAAAACCCAAGTCTCCTGACTCTCCAGCTACTGCCTTAACCATTAGACCACACTATCCCCCTGCTTGTTGCTGGGAGATTGGCTCAGTAATGACTCGGAGAGGAGAAAGTGTCATCTAGTCAATCAACACCACTTCCTAAAGCATCTAGGGGTCCCTCAAAAATCTGCCAAACACTGCTCTAGTCTCACCCTGCTTCGCTCGTTGGTTCTGAAGGACGGGATCATGGCCCAAGGTGGAATGGCTGCATTCAGTAAAGGAGGGGTAAAAAGTAGACAGCCAAATTCATCCTCGCCCTGGGCAGCATGGAGAACTGCCTCCAACCTGACTACAGTACATCTCAGATTTTGTTTCCTATCACCTGCTCTGCTCCATCAGTGATGACAGCCTCATACTCCCTGTCATTTCCTTCTCCCAGTCCCATCTCCCCAGCTTCTTCTATGCCACCCCCTTAAAAGGGCCTCCCACCCTTCTTCATTCAAATTCCTCCACAAACACTCACCCACTAATCAATCAAACCCCCTCTCCTCCCCAACATTAGTTTACCCGCTAGTTAACCTTTTCCCCCCAGTATATCTCACCTTATCTGTGCCTGCCAGTGTAAATCACTGTTCAATGTGTATGACATTCCCCACTGTGCCTGATCCGCCGAAGAAACCAGTGTGGTACAGCGCTCAGCTAAGGAAATTAGTCCTTTAGCTCCAGCTGTAGCAGTTCATGCTCTCGGCTCTAGAGGTCCCAGGTTCAATCCCTCATGATGACCAAGAGGATGGTATGTTACATAAGCTCCCTGAGATCTGTGGCTGTTTTCATTTGTGTCATCTACAGTGCAGCGTGCATCCACATTGCTTCACAAATAATTAATAATCGTTAATGAGCGGGGGAACAGTGCACAGTGCCAGATTTTGCTAATCAGTGAACAAACGCAACTGAAAAAACAAAAACAGTGCATCACAAACATACTTTGTCCATTGATTTTAACCATCGGAGTTTGGCTTCACTTACTGACGCGAATACTCCATGCGTGGTGTTAGTAAATGCACTGCCGCATGTTTGCTGAAAGAAGGATCTCCCAGGAGATCACACCACCACATCTGCTACTAAACCCTGTGTGAGAGGCAGGAAGACACCACCAACTTTTTGTAGGAATTATAAAGTGGGTAGATGGGCACCACTCACTAGGTTCTAGCTGTCTTTAGCAAATGATGCCGGGCCATCTCTGGAGCACGGGATAACAAAGTACGTTCAGTTGTGCGCACATTGACATTTCTGTCTCTCTCACACACACGCTCTGTACAATATCTTTATACTGATGTATATGATAGCATAGAGTCAAACTCCCCAATTTTCTCCCTGCCCTTATTAAACTCCACCATCTGGGACAACACTACTTATTTGTCTGATTGTGGCACTGATCCATATAATTAACTACAAAAAAGGCAACAGCTCATTACACAACAGCCTTTGCTGTGACTCCTCTCCACAGCGACGAGCGTGCCAGAATAACCGGGGGCGCTGGGGGTGGAGGGACGGATTCTGCTCGCCTCCTTTCGTAAGATCCACATGACTGGAGAGCTTTTGATCCAGTCAGAGGAGGTGCTGAGCATCATCTGAGTTGGTGTCACTTGGCTGAGGGTTATCAGCATCTCCTAGGTTCAGATCAACCCCTCCACACACACATACAAAGGCCTCCAAAGAAACAGGGATGTTTCTCCCATATTGTCACCTTATAGAACAAGTTTCTCCAAAAGAAAGAGAGTTACTTTGCTCATATTTTCTCTCTCCGACACACTTCATTGTCAGAAAAATCAATACAGTTTTTCTCTCTTTCTCTGGCTTAAGTTGTTTTTTTTCCCTACCACCCATTACTGTAGTTCTTGGGCACCTTCCACATAAACTAGATCAGCAATGGGTGAAGTCCCCAGTGGGATTCATAGAGTCTTTGGGTCTTCTCCATTATTGGGTTATAGAAGCTCCTAGGGGGTAGGGTTACTTCCTAGGTCATAGATTCATAGAGTTTAAGGCCAGCAGGGAACATTAGATCATATAGTTTGACCTCCTGGATATCGCACTAAATTTTATCATTACCGCTGTATTTCGACCAATAACTTGTGTTTGATTAAAGTATCTCTTCAAGAAAGGCATCCAGTCTTAATCGGAAGGTTCCAAGAGACAGGGAATCCACCACTTCCCTTAGTACATATAATTTCTCTTTCAATTTCGTACTTAATAAATTGCCCTGGGGTTTTACTTTTTGATACACAGACCTGTTGCAGAATCCTACAACTGGGAGGTTAACTCCAAGGGTTACACTCTATATTTTCACTTTAATCACAATGCAACTGTAGTGTAATGACAGTCTCTGACACATTGGCAGATGCAACCTTTAATGCATGGATTCCTGTCTGACAGATGTGTGAGGGCCTCAGTGTGAGATGAGTTGCAGGGGGTCTCAGGCCAGCAGTGGACAGGTATCCTAGCAAAGCCACCAGCAGCACCTCTGGCATTCCTGATGACCCCATTGCTGCCAGGCTCAGCAGAAGGCCAACAGCTGAATGGGGCACACAGACCGAACTCCACTGTCATTTTTAAAGGTGGGTCCATAGGCTGAACCTTAATTGCAGGGCAGCATGGAGGTACCTGCTGCTCTGTGGACATCATCCCCCACAGCTGAGCCAGCCCCTTTCATCAGCACTTTTAAATCTGATGAGCACTTTTGAATCTGAGCAGCATTTAGCTGGTGGATATGGTGGTTAGGGAGGGAGGTGCGGGATTTGGTTTGGGCTGCTATGTCTTTTGGACTATTCTTAGCAGGAAGAAACTGCAGCCGCTCCAGCAGACTTGGCCGTCATGACTCTGGGTCGGTAGGTGTATAGGAAATGTCATAACGGCACAGAAGACGCTGTTAGAAATGAACCCGCTCCGGGCTGGGAGGTCCACGGTCTGAGAGCCTTGCAAAGCCCTGTGCTGGCTTGGAAAAGGAAGCTGCTATTGAAACCTTATTTTCCTGGCATTTGTTTTGATGGTTTATTTCTAGCAGTGTCCCAAAGAAGAACCAAAGTCCCCCAGAGCCTTTCATGGAGCAGACAATGCCGTGATTTCCCACACCAGCAGAGTAGAGATTATTAGATCATGGGAGCCTTTGTTCCTTGTCCGTTCAATTGTAGAGAACACTTGCTTGATAAGAAGACAGCAGCATACTCCACGTGAAGCTGGAGGTGCGAGAGAAGGAGCTGGCTTGTTCCTCTCTGGAGCTTTGGTAGTGTCCCTCCCCTGGGGGGCTTCACACTAATGTGACAGCATTTCCTGCTGGCCAGCTCCTGCGATCGGAGCAGCCATTACGGTGGAGGAGTAAAGCTTCTTGGAAGAAGAGAAGGGGAAGGATCAGCGGCACAGAGGAGAAATGACTCTAGTATTTGGAGAGCAGGTGTGTGGGTAACGGGGTTTCACTCCCAGGCATTGATTTCCCCTTCTCCGGGATGCTGTCCTCTTTGCATTCGCAGTGCATTTTCTTACCCAGGGAAAGCAGGGACTGAGAGCACTGACTGAGCGAGATATAAAGCAGGCAGGGACTGAGAGAGCTACTCAGCAACACCCCCAGAGCCCTGCCAGCGTGACTCAACAACCACCTGCAACACGCCCACATATGCCACTCCTGACCTTTACGTCCCCTCCCACACCTGTGCCTATTCACCTCAATCCTGACGTGCAAGGCCCCTTACTATTCCAGGTCTGCTGTAATGTGCTGGCTCGGGGTTTGTGATCATGTCACTCCCTAATGGCTGATCCACTAAAGAGAGAGTACGGGATCAACTGCACCCCTGACAAACATCCCCCAGGGATACCCCTGTGGCCACCCAACAGCTTTCACTGTTGATCTGAGCCCAGGTGGAAAATGAAGTCTAAGGCCCTGTCCTTTATGGGGGCAAAGAAACCCTTGAACATGAGCACTGAGTCCAACTGATGGGGTGGGGTTTGCCTGAGTCTGCAGCCTGCCTGAAACAATAGCTCTGAGCAGGGCCAGCTCCAGGCACCAGCCTAGCACGCAGGTGCCTGGGGCGGCCAATGAAGAGGGGGGCGGCACGTCTGGCCCTTTCGGCGGCAATTTGGCGGCGGGGCCGTCACTCCCTCTGGGAGCAAAGGACCTGCCGCCGAATTGCCGCCGTAGAATGAAGCGGCGGTAGAGCTGCCGCCGCGATCGCAGCTTTTTTTTTTTTTTTTTTGCGCTGCTTGGGGCGGCAAAAATGCTAGATCCGGCCCTGGCTCTGAGGGCCCCTCTCCATTTCAAGGGTTGTTCATTCTGAAACCCCCATGCTAAAAAGTTAAATGTCAACATCATTGACTAGTTCAGTGCGGATCAAAAGGTAGCAGAAAGGAGAGTTGCACGTATACAATGGAGGGCAATCGTGACCAGCATCTCATTTTGGCCTAGGATGGAGCTTGGTTTGCGAGCTGTCTTTTTTTCCTCCCTCCTTGACTTCTGGCCTAATGTATTAACTCCCTGGACCACCTAGCACACCAGCTGGAATTTCATAGCCACCAATAAATAGGTAGTTTAATTCTAACTCTCTACCAGAGACTAAGTGGGGGTTCAGTAAATAGACTGAAGTGCAATCCAGTCATTACGGGCTGGATTCTCTTCTCTCTTGCAGCCCATTTAAATTGGTCTAATTCCATTGGGCCTCTGTGGCCCTGCACCTCGTGTAAACTTATACACCAATGCAAAGTGAGTGTGCAGTGCTACCAGTCTGATGTGGTAGCATCTCACCTCCCCACCCCCCAGTGCACTGGTGTACTTGACCTCACAGGGGCAGAGCAATGCAGAATTAGACCCATTGATGTTACTGGAGTAACTCCTGATTTACACAGGTGTCGGTGAGAGGAGAACCAGACCTGTTTAATGGGTTCATTTTGGGCTCTCCTCCTCCCCTGAGCACACGAGAAAGGGGACTCACATTGAATCTTAGAAAGAAAATCTTCTGGCTCCTCGCAGCTGCTGTGATAGTTTGGGCCTGAATCTTCACCGCTTGGCAACACGTCGTCACTTACACCTGTGCAAAGCCCCACCTGCAATGACAACTTCCTGCTCTGGGAGCATTTCCTGCCCGCTTCGCTCAGGCGTTAGTGACGAAACAAGGTGCCAGGCAGGGGAGAATCATGCCCTAGGTCTGTCCCATTTTGCCAGGCCAATGCATGTCCATTCACGTCTGTGTTGCTGCATGTCCCATGATAGGCCTCGATAAAGTTTTGATGGACATAAATTAAACACCGGTCACTTTCATGTCCCCAGGCTCACCCACCCCGGAGCAGCCCCTCTGAGAGCTCTGAGCTCTTCTCCAGAAAACGTGGCTCTTCTCTGCAATCTGGGTGCCTGGTGAACCCTGGCATCCTGGCCCACACAGCCTCTCTCAACTCTCAGGAGCACTGCAAAGAGGCGCCTCGTTTTTCCCCGGGAGATGGGCAGCAAGCGAGCGGAGGGCAGCGGACAGTTCCATGGCCGAGGTGGAATGGCTGCCCACGCTCCCCGCGCACATTGGGATTTGGAGGAGTAAATTCTGAGGTAATTCGGCTGACCCTTGCTGTCACTGCCCTGCCCTCTGCATCTGTGTTCCTGGCTCCCGGATCTCCACATGGCATAGTGCATCTAGCCACAAGCCCGGTCAACACACTCCATGCAAGACACCACTCCACTGCCCCTGCAGCCTACTGACCCAAGAAGCAGGGGCCAACGCCCGTGGCGGGAGGGTGCCCCCTAGGACCGAGTCCTGGCACAGTGCCATCAGAGAGTGGGCACAGAGTCACGCTGTGATGGCAGTCACAGCACCGAGCAGAGAGGGAGCAGAAACGGAGCACGCAGAGCCACAACGGCAGAGAACACCAGCTGCTGCCCAGCCCAGCTCTCGGAGGGAGCCATGGCTCGGAGAGCCTGAATCCTGGCACTTTCCCCACCCTAAGAGGATCTTGGCATTGGTGCCCCTTCCCTGGGGCATGTAAATCAGGAAATAGGGGCAGGAAAGAGCGAGCTGCAGGGATCTGTGGTAATAGGAAGGGAAAGGGGTTGGGGAGTGGGGAGCTGGGGCTGCTTGTGGGATAGGCCCCATAAACCAGGCTGGGCCATTTTAGCAACATGCCCTGACTTGACGCATGCTGATGATCAAACCAGTCCCTGCATCCCCGCTCTAGGCTCTGCTGGAGGCGCTGCCCTGGAGTGCGGCCTGGACTGTGGCCCCTCGCCCAAGCATACGCATTGGACGCGTTTCTCTGCCTTTTTGATACCAGCGACTGGCTTGCTGCCTTCTTAACAGCGTCAGGTGATCTCGGGGACCGGCACCAGTCCACGAACCGATCGTTCAGAAACCCTGCATTAAACCGCTCTCCTCTCCCACTCACCCCAGGCTGCCTTTTTTCACTCCCCTCTGCCCCGCCTTCCATCCTGCGTGGCCTTTTCCAAGCCCTGCAGAGCCTGGCCAGGCTGCAGCCTGGGAAGGGTCACAGGTGAGTACCAGCCACTTCATTCAGATCATTCATAATTACTCCCCTGGCACCAGGCCAGGCCACAGGCATCAGCTGGATCTGGTAAGGGAGTCCCTACCGTACCGTTCTCTCTTTCCTGATCCGCGCTGGCTCCCTCCCGAGCACGGCACAAAGCAACCAGTGGAAGAGGCTGGCTGTGGCGCTGCCTTCTCTCTGCATCTGGGGCAGGCTGCTGCTGTGGAGATTTCAGGCCCTGTGTAACCCAGGTTCATAAACCATGCAGCAAAGTTCAAGACCTGTATTTCCTTCCAGGCCACGCTGCCAAGGGGCGTCTCAGATCTCACGCCCGGGAGAGGGCTCTGCTGCTCCAGATGCACACACACCACACACCTGGGAATGGGTGCTCCTGTGGGAGACAGAGAGTCAAGGCTCCTCAGCTCTAATTCTTAACTCTGCCCCTGGCTGGGGTGCAATCCCCGAGCCACCTTCTGCCTCTGTTCCTCTCTCTGTAGAATGGGGATCAGTTCCACCTGCCTCACAGGGTTAACTCATGTTTATTAACTACAGCCAGGTCCTTGTACAAAGCTCTCCCCTGTACCAATGAATGTTGCATTGAGCTAGCACCCGTCGGTGAGGATCTCAAAGCACCTTTACCCCCCTCTTCAAAGGGGCTCACAGAGCTTCCGTGATTTCTTCTCCCGCGGTCACAACGCATGTGAGTGGCAGGGCTGGGAGTAGAACCCGGCTAGCTACTCCAGTCGTTAGACAACAGTCCCTGCAAACATCCCCCAAACCCACTCCCAAATCCAGGGAAACTCAGGCTGCAGCTCTACCTTTAACATGCCCAGTATGCGTGCAGCAGATGCTGCAGCATGTACGTTATGTAAGATTAGCTGGCTTCCTAGGGTCTGGGACACACGGGATGCCACCCATCCCGGAGCTGAGGAGGCAGCCTGATTTTCAGGGGTTGAGCCTGGTTCTTGCCAAGCTTGCAGGCCAGCGTTGAGTCCTGGACTGATTTGGGGTATGCAACCTCTCCATGTCGTGCTGCAGACGTACCTGGGTGAGTCCAGGATTCTGGACGCCGGAGACATTTGGATCTCCAGCTTGCAATTCTGTAACACCAGGGAGCAGCTTTTTCCCCAGAGGGCAGAGTCTTAAAGGTGACAAGCAACATTTGCAATGCTTAGAGGAGGTTTTTACTGGGGAACACTGTGGGCAAGCAGGGGGCAACTGGCCCCTCACCCAGGTCCTTTCTGTTCATTTGAGTCAGCTAAACCCTCACTTTACTATTGCACCAATGTCTTGACACAACCAAACAGCCAGTGCTCTCTCACCTGGGTTTCCAAGACTCAATACTTGAGGTAACTCATGAAGCAGGGAGCAACCAGCCCATGGGGTCAGGCACTGCCTCTCCCACAGTCATCACTCCCACCCCTGCTACGTCACCCATTCAGATGGCTAGAATACGGCCAGGATGCTGCAAGGGAGGGAGGGATAGCTCAGTGGTTTGAGCATTGGCCTGCTAAACCCAGGGTTGTGAGCTCAATCCTTGAGGGGGCCACTTAGGGATCTGGGGCAAAATCGGTACTTGGTCCTGCTAGTGAAGGCAGGGGGCTGGACTCGATGACCTTTCAAGGTCCCTTCCAGCTCTAGGAGATAGGATATCTCCATTAATTTAAGGAATGTGGTCTAGTGGCCCGAACACAGGACTGGGCACCAGGAACTGCTCAGTTCTAATCCTGACGCCTACTCCAGCCCTGGCCATGTTACCTCACTCGTCTGTGCTAAGCAGGATTGTGGCCAAGCCAGAGGAAGTAGCTGACATTCAGCACTCAGGGACCAAAAGGAGAGGGAGGCTTCCAAGCTGCCTCTGACAGTTGCCCAGCCGGACGCATGGTGGGTGATATGGTTTGGAATGGGCAAGCGTGCCCTGCTGCTGCTTTTCCCCTAAGGACACATGCCCTCACCCCCAGTGCCGCAGAACCAGGCTGCAGTACGACGGGCTGCCATCCCTCTGCACCTTCCAGCCTGCAAAGAGGTGGGAGTGTCTTTCTCGGCAAGAGGCAGATCTGTCAGTGCCTGCCTGAGGTTACGCCGCGCAGGCAGAGGAATGCCACCGCAGGACAGGAACCGCTTCCTGCAGGGTGCTCTTTCCCAGTGCAGCCACACACTTGGAAGATGGAGACGGAGCATGAAGTGCAGTGAGGGGGGTCTTCATTTGCAAATAAGAGTCTGTGATCTTAACAGGGTGCAAAGCGAAAAGGCAAAGGCCACATTTCAGGCCTGCTGTCACTCCACAGTGGAGCTGTGCCAGCCTGCCTGAAGCCTGAACTGGGCTCCACGTATCCACCTGGGATTGTAAGAGCTAAAAGCTTGACAAAAAGAATCCCTCCGAAGCAATGGAAAAGGTATATACGTCTCCTCTTCCCGCCCCCCCGCCCTTCCTTTCTGTCCACCTTTGCTCTGTATCTGCTCATTTCTGGTCAGGGGTTCAAGAAAATCCAAATATTAATCCCAGGGATATTTGTTTATAAATCGATAATTAAAGGAGTAATAATAAATAATTCAGAATAAATCCAAAACATTAATTCTTGGCACTTCCATAGTGACTCCTACCTGGGATCTCAGGGCACTTTACAATTAACTCACTGGGCACCCCAGCCCTGCTGTGAGGTGTATATAATCACCCCCATTTTTACCAGTGGGGAAACTGAGGCACAGGGAGGCAATGTGACATGCCCATGGTCATCAAGAGAGTTTATGGCAGAGCTGAGTATAGAATGCAGGTACCCTGACTGACTGTCCCCTGCTCTAACCACCACACTACACTGCCTCTCTTTTGCCGTCTGCTCCATGCTCCTAGTGGATTTCAGTTTGGGAAGTGGCAGGTGGGTCTGAGGCCTAAAAATGGTCACCAGCCCCTCAGGCTCGACATTCACTTGCTAGTGGCTCGGCAGTTCCCTTTAGCCCAGCCAGCTCTCTTTGCTCCTCATCGTTCTGCTGGGACGCTTCCTTCACCCTGCAATGAGAACAGCAGGGCCGTGGGTCCACAAACAGGCTGTGAAGCGTTTCCTCTCCTAGTGCAGGGAAACCCCACCGGTGTGGCTGCTTTCAGCACCGGACAAGTCAGAGAAAGGACACATGGGGAGAGGTTGGAGCAAGGCAACCAGGGCTTAAGGCTAGGGAGAGGGACATTTGCAAAGACAGGAGACTCCCCTCTTGCTAGAACAAACCCTGCCCTGTCCCAGCCGATTGCCATTGAGGTCATTAAGAGCCAAAGAAGCTCTCTGCCCCCCAGGAGATTCCTGGTGCCATCCACTCAGGGCCCACTCGCTGATGAGGATGCTGGGATGGGGCCACCCTTACACCTGTTATAGGGCTGGTGGTGCATTGCAGGCCACAATAGACACTGCACAGCAAAACACAGCCAGCCACCCCAAGCTCTCACTGCTGTTTCCCTGCTTCACGGAGGGCGTTTTGGGACCCAGGCCATATCCCCACCTCGTCTTGGACCCAGGTGCACTGCAGGCCCAATAATACAAACCAACCAAGCTGTTTTCTTCCTTCCCTTCCTACCCAGCTGGAGAGCCAGGACACTAGAAATGGGCAAGACAGGTTTCCTCATGAAGTCTGTCCCCTTCTGGGGCAGGATGCGGGGCGGATCACATACACTATTAAACTGATACTACGCTGGACCTTAGCCAAAAAGCCAATGCAAGGGACTCTAGAGATGGGGCTGAACCCAGGCCCACTGGGTCCAAACACCCCAGCCCTGTCCAGAATCCTTTCTCTTCTGAGATTCCTTTTCCTCGCACGCTGAACAAACTCCCAGGAGCGTCCACACACCCAGACAGCCTCCAGGTTTGGAGAGGTGAAGGATTCCAGACCGGGATTCATTCCCTTTGAGAAAGATGTCACCTCCATCTCCTCATTTCGTTCCAGCATCTGGCATTATGCTAATTCTGCGCAGCACTTACACAACACCTGTCATCCAGATGGGAGACCTCAAAGCGCTCCACAAAACTGGGTCAACATCACCAACCCTGCGCTATTGGGGATGGGGAAACTGAGGGATAAAGAGGTGATGTGATTTTCCCAAGGTCACACACAGTGAGTCACTAGCGGAGTGGGCTCTAGAACTGACCAGATGTCCCGATTTTTATAGGAACAGTCCCGATTTTTGGATCTTTTTCTTATATAGGCTCTTATTACCACCCACCCCCATCCCAATTTTTCACACTTGCTGTCTGGTCACCCTATCTAGAACAGACGCTGAGCCCTAACCATTGGACCACGCTGCCTTCCTTGCTTATGTAATGATTCTGCTATGCACTCATTCTACTAATAAAGATTTCACTGAGGCGAGAGAAGAAATGAAGGGATAGAATAGTCACTGCAAAAACTGCCCTTCCTAATGACAAAACTTTTCCTTGGTATCTCCAGATACATGCTATAGACACATGCTTGGTATCTGCGGTGCATAACTATATATATACACACACACTATACCCACACATTAGTCAGCCTGACAACACATAATTCTTACACTCTGCATATAGTTTCTTTACATTTATTTACAAGTTTATCTGCAGAGGGCCACCTTTTAACATATGCTTTGCTAAAGGAGTTGCCAGATATTTAAGCATTGGCCGGCCATCTAAAGTGACAAAAGCAAACCTAAAGTTGAATCTTTGATTCCTTTGCAGGTGTCTGATTGCAAAGCGTTTTCAAACACAATTGAAATGTGCTACAGCGCGCTTAGTAAAGTGGACTCGTTTGTTCCCAGGAAATGCTAAAGTGATAAAGTGCCCCTCATCTTTTGTTAGGGGCAGGAAACACCACAGCGCCAGGTGGAATTTGTTATATTCCTCCCAGATTATTTCCAAAACCACAGTTGTTGAGTTCTTAGGTAAGCGACTCCCTCGGAAAAAGAGTAACAGAGATCACATTGTGTTTCAGAATGTGTCATAGCACTGGAGGCAAAAAAAAAAAAAGCAGAAGCATGCCATTAATGCGCCCGCCTAAGAGGATACAATATTTTATTAATCACGTATGTATATTTAATGTATATTTTGTTGATCATTCTAACCCAGGCCTGAAGAGCATGGGATGGGAGGGTGTGTGTGTGTGTGTGTGTGTATGAGAGAGAGAGAGAGAGATTGAAATGAGGATAATCTCACCTGTGCTGAGGACTTTAAAAGGAACTGCACAAGTGGAAAGTTTTCAAAGTGGGGGGAAGGAGTTTAATAGGAACAAAATTAGTACTTACACATTCTGATGGTGTGATCTCTATAGCTGCATATCTTAGGTATCTCTAGAACACCCATCACGGTAGCATCTAACTATTAACACCTCATCCGGACTATTCCATCACTAAAGTAGGGAGGTGGTGTTTACATTTTGATATAATCTGACATTGGGTTTTTGGGGGGGGGGTGTATTATGTGATGATTTTTGATCCAGGTATGACTGTCCCATCTGAACACTAAACTGTTAGAGATGGGCATCGCCTAACAGTCCCCAAACTTTGGGGAAAGGCGATTAAGAGTCCAGATCCAAACTTCCCAGCCCCGGGCCCCTGTGCTACTAACTCTTTCTAAAAGCCAGAATGAAGTAATACTAGCAAACAGCAAAGCTATCACCACTCTTTCTAAGAACTGCCATCAAAAATAGATACTTAATCTGCAGATACATCTACAAAACAGGTGGTTTGCAATCAGAATGGAGGGGTAAACAAAACCTGTTTTGTGATCACACTCACACTGCATAACTGTCCTGGAATTAATGCTGATAAATACACTCCATTTTCTTTCTAGTGTCGTTTGGTCTATAATTAAGAGTGACTTCTAAAAATATAATTATTCTAATCCACTGAGAGGGAAAGATGTGAGGATGCTAATTGAAGACACTTTATAATATCCCATTTTCAGAATAATTTTACTACATTGGTTCTCACTGAGAGATGATACTATTTGGGTGGTGCAATAGCTTTTTCGTTTCTTTTTTAAAAAAAAACGTGGCGGTGGCTTAATATTTGTCTTTTAAAGTCACTCGCGTGGACACAGTTTAATCACAGGCTGGCCACTGTCTCGGACAGACAATTCCAGGGGTTCGGACCCAACAGACCAAGGGCCCGAGAGACATGGGCACCCAAGGAATTCGACAAAGACTATGTGGAAAGTTTCAAAGCAGAAGCAAAAGGCAACGTTTCAAAGCAGAAGGTCAGCATCACAAACTCAACCGCAAAAGAACAAGAGCTGGGAGGGACAGAGAGCAGACAACCCCAGGAATCAGCACTGGCACAAGTACTGCAACCCACAGCCCACAGTTTAATCTGCACAGTACTGTATCATCTCCAGTAAGCAATCTTAGGGAACCCAAACACCTCCAGGGGCTGGGACTAGAGAGGTTGTTGGTTGCTGCAAAACTTCCATCTCCCCTTCCCCTTTTCTCACACACATTTAGGGCTGCAAAGGCCAGCTTTAACGGGGTGCTGGAGTGACCATGAGACGGCTGTTTCCCCCGGCTTTCGGATTAGGCAGATCTACAGAAGCACCGCCGCTGTGTCTCCCTGTCTCTTTCAGGCAGTCTGTTGCTAGAGCAGTCGCTTACCTCTCAGTGCATGGAGAGCCCCAAATCCCAGATCCTAGGCTGGAAGTCCTGGCCAGTTGGCTGGTAAGGAACCCCAGCTCTGCGCTGCTCCGGGCCAGGACTGGCGCAGGTAGAGGACCAATCCCTCCATTCCAACCCCCAAAACCTTCTTCCTCCCCTCCAAAAATAAAAGTGAGGGTTGTTGTTGTTGTTTTTTCCAAATGTTTTCCCCCCTCCCCCCAAAAAAATCCCAACCCCCACCCCTAAGAGATCCAGCCTCAGGTGAATTGAGCTTCCAACTCTTCCTTGCTCCCTGGAGATTTCGCCCTCACGGGGGCTCGGGGGGATGCGGGGGGACCCATCACAGGGCAAGTCTCATCGCGTCTCCCGTGGGCACCACTCCGCTCCTGCCCGGGGACGGGGGAGTTCTCCGCCGCTCTGCTGGGCGAGGCGGAGGGTGGGTTTTGTTCGCCCGCCTCTCCTGGCGGTTTCCTGGCTAGCGGCTCCCCAACCAGGGCTGCTGCCTGCCGGTGCTTCCCCAGCCCTTTGCCAGGGGCTGGCTCCCAACCCGCCGCGAGCAGCAACTCCTCCAACTCTGCCCGGAGACCCGCGCCGCAGCGTCCGCTCGCCTGCCGTGCCTGTCCCGGGCTCGCTCCGCCGCGGCTGCGGGGAAGCAACAGCCGGGCCTGTCATGACTTGGCCGCGGGCCCGTGGGGAGGGGAGGGGCGGGGGGAGCTAGCGAGCCGCCCGTCCCCGGGGCATCTGGGCGCCGTGCAAGAGCAAAGTCCCGCGTGGGTTTTCCGGGAGTCCCTGGCTCTGATCGGGGAAAGGATCCGGGCGGGGGGGGGGGGGGTCATTTTATCGCTTTATTTCTCCCGACTGGGGGGGGGCAGGTTGATTTCCGACGGGGTTTATGGAGGGGGGTGGGTGGGATGAGCGGGGATTTGGGCAGCCAGAGCGGGGCGTATGTTGGGCGGGTCACTGGGCGAAAGGCGCCGCAGACAGCAGGTGAAATTTCCGCAAGACGGAGCCTTTCCCCGGGGGAGGCAGGCCCGGGGCCGGGACTGGGGTTTCACACGTGGGCCGGGGGACCTCGAAACGCCAAGGGGTCTGTTTGAGGTGCTTTGGGCTCAGGTCCCCCCCCAGGCGTCCTGTCTTTAGCGATGACTTGTGACACTTGGCAGGTAATTTTGCAAAATTAGCCAAGATTCAAAAATACAGGGTGAAATGGGGAAACCTCCCCCTTACATGTCCTTGCCTGGTCCCCCTCCCCCTCTGCAGACACCCCCCCCCTCCATCTTTGCCTGTCTCCTGGATTTTAAAGCCAGAAGGGCGGGACCCGTCTCACTCCAACTGTTGTACACCTAGGAATAGAGCCAGGCTGTGGAATTTCACCCAGAAAGCCCTGCACTCATTGAGTTTCCACCCGTTTTCTGATTTCACTTCCCTTGGCTTGGTGCTCCCCACCGCCCATACACCATTTCCCACCCCTACCCCCCAACCTTTCCACGGTCCACCACTGTGTGCAGGATCCAAATGACATTCTCTCTGGGCTCTGGTACCACGCTCAGCACCAGAATACCAGCTCGCCCCCCAGCCATGCACGAAGCAAAGTGACTACACATCTGTCACGAGTTGTTTGTTCTCTCATCCTTTCCCCAGGAAGGAGCCGGTTGTGCCCTGGAGAGCCTTGTTTTGGTAGGGTTTGTTTTTTTTTATGGAGTTTATTTTTAATATACATGTTGTGTTTATGTAAGAGAAGGCAGGGTCCCAGAAAGGCGCCTGGCACTTGGAGCAGAAAGTGGTGGGTTTCTCAGCGTCCTCTTTATTTCTCTTCTTCACTTTGATTTCTCCCCTCTCTCTGGTGGACTTTCTCCACTCCTCTACAGCAGCTTATTTATCTTCCCCACTGAATAAGAGGTGGGGCGTTATAACCCACACCAGCTCAAACCCCTGGGAGATTCTGGAAAGGTTCAGAGGCAGGGCCAAACTTGGCATCACCGGCTCAGCTGTGATCTCCCTCCACCCCCAACTTGCATCTATTTCTCTCTCTTTACTCGGCTAATACATTCCCAAGGACCAACCCTGAAGTCAGATAATGCAAAGTGTTTCCTGTGTAAAGCACTTTGAGATCTCTGGATGAAAAGCACTGTATGGGCTTGATCCAAAGTTAATTGAAGTCAATGGGCTCTGGGTCAGTCCAGAAGATCTAAACATTGTTATTGATAGAATTCAACAGGAGGTTAGCTTAAGTGAGGGGTGTAGGTTTTGCTGCATAATAATTTGCAGAAATAGATCTGAAATAACATAACACAACTGTATGAGGTGAACTATATGATGAGAGACAAGGTGAGTGCAGTGATATCTTTTATCGGACCAGCTTCTGTTGGGGAGAGAGACAAGCTTTCAAGCTGCACACAGCTCTTCCTCAGGTGATGAACTTATGTACATTTTATGTACTTTAGGTGTGCATGCAATTGCAGTCCTAAAAAGACTGATCATTGCTAAGTAATCGAAATATCAGCATTGATCATGATGATTAATTCTTGCAAAGTATGAATTATTATTCAGGTTTATATTATTAATTCATTATTATGAATATTATTGGGCTTGGATACAAACAATCCTGACCTAGGAGGATTTTCAAAATCGAGGTCCAGCTGTGACTGGAGCATGTCTCTAGGCTCTGTGCTAAATTCTGCTTCCAAACTAGTTCTACACACAGTTTTTGTATTCATGTAACTAGCTCCGTTAGGGGGGTGATTTTCTACCCACTTAGTTAAATCGATACAACCCCAAAGGTACATGCAGTTATATTGCTGGAAAGGTTCCTTCTACCCATACAGCTTAGTCCCCTATCCTGGGAATAAACGATATCTTTATCCCACTTTAACTGCACCCAGGCTAGGGAGGATTGGACCGCTTTACCCATCCTGCAGTACAACTTGTGTGTATAGCCAAGGCCTTAGTGATACAAACAGCAATGCCAAGTAGCCCCACTGAAGTCAATGGGGTAGAATCAAGAGCACAATGTGGGTCAGGCCCTTTAATCTGGAGGGGGGTGGGAACCTATTCCCTGCAATAAAACATTTATCAAATAAACCAACATCTCCCCCAGCCCACTTACTCTTTCCCCATTTCCCTAGTCATGTCTATTTTTACCTCCCGCCCCCAAGATACAATGCAAAGGTCCCCCCATTCGCCAGCCGTCTGTTTCACTCTCTCCCTTTAACAATAAATATAATTATGTGGCTGAACAACATGGAAATTGGCTACAGGACTCTAAACGATTAGGCCGGAGAGCTGGCTGCAGCCCAAGGCCTGGTGGAGAGAAATCTAGAGAGGAAAAAAAAAAAAGACAACAAAAAACCCAGCCCATGGCTCCATATTACCCAACCCTTTTTAGATTTCACTCTCCGCTCTCATCACATTATTGCTTCCCCCTCCCTGCAGCAAGCCCAGCCAGGCTCTCGGCTGGGTCTCTTGACAGCACTTTAAGGCTGTTAGAACAGGACATTTCTCCGGCTGAGTGACAATCAATAGAATCCTTGGACTTTTCTCTTATGTAATGAGACGCCCTTTCAGCTGCACTCGGGAAAGCGTGGGGAGTACTCAGCTGCCACATAAAGCCCCCGGTGGCCCCTCTCTGTGGGGTGCTGGGGAGTGACTGATAGATAACTTCCAGGGAGAGGGGGACAGCAGGGTCCTACCCTGCAGGACTCAGCACAAAGGGTTAAAGGCACATGGCAAAGCCAGCATGAGCCTGGCAGGAGGGATCCGAGTGGGCCTGATGTTCTCTCTTTCTTCCTTCCTCGCCCGAGGATAAACCAGGACGGCCTCCAGCCCCGCACAGGAGTGTGGCCGCACTTTCTGCTCTGGCGGTGGAGATGGAAGGAAAGGGCTGGGATCCGGCTCCCAAGAGTGCCTGCTCCCCCTGGGTACCAAGACACAGCTCCCAATGGTGCTGGGGTGCAGCTCCTGGGAACTCCTGCTCCGTATGGGGTTTGCGATGCAGCTCTCAGAAGTTCCCATTCCCTGTGGGTGCTGGAGGACGTCTGCTCGGAGCACCCTGCCAGGACCGGTTTCCTATGTGTTCCCATTCCTCATAGGGGCTATGCCAGGCTGCAGTACCCACTCAGAGCGACAGCACTGTGAATGGACACCTATACCAGCAGATCGGATGCACACTGAGATTTGCTCCTGTTCCTGGGCCCTCCCTTCAGCCACAGGAGCGCGTCCAGCCCTGTGCACACCTTCGCCCCAGAAATCTACTGTGCGACTCCTGGCTGGTAAAAGCAGCCAGCCCGACTCCGGTTAAAGGGACTGTGGCTGATCATGGCAACTGCCTAATGGTTCTGCAGCCAACTAATCCATGGCCCTCTAATCCGTGACCTTCCCTCTTCATCAGGGTGCAGGAGGGTTCAGTAGGGAACACTTTCCCCCAGAAACCAGGCGAGTCTCCCGCCTTACCACCAAGCCCCAGGGCATGGCACCACATGCTCAGACCCATTCCACCATTAGCCTCACACTAGCACTCAGATGTGGCCTGGGAGGCTGGATCTCTCTCTGACGTACCACCCGGGGATGGGGCAGATGGGTTAGTGCACTGGCCTGAGATCCAGTTCCAGGGAGGGGCGGGTCACAAGTGTAACGAGTTTGGTGGGACTCAGCCACACTGCAGCAAAAGACAGCGCGGAACGAGTGGACTGAGGGGGCGGGCCCCAGTCTGGGACAGGCCGCTGCAGAGGTGGAGCTGACACATGTGCCAGGGAAGCAACAGCTGTCTTGCTGGACACAAGCCCAGTATAAATCCCTCAGCCCCCTGAATCTGGGCATAGCCTGGATCTGGATCAGACCTCGTCCTGCAGCTAGGTTGGCTTTGGCCAGCGCTTCTCCCCTCCCTACCTTCAGTGGGGAAAATCGCCCATTTCAAAGCTGGTAAGGGAGAGCAAGAGCACGACAGGCCATAACATTCCTTATTGCCCAGTGCTGCGTTTATAGCAACTCGGTCTCTGACGTGAGACACTCATGATGGCCACGTCCGGCCCCATCAAGGGGTGAGCGATGCCCCCCCCCCCCTTCACAGGCAGTCCGTGCTAGGAGCGGAGCAAGCCAGCACGCAGCCAGTCCTGCTGATTTAATAAAGACGGATGCCTGCTGCCTATAAACCCTGGGCTGGCATTGCACTGGTGTCACAGAGACCGGGGGAGGAGGGGAAAGAAAAATGCGACAGGTTGCTCAGGCTACCCCTGGGCTGTGGGGTCACTTTCTTTTGAGGAGTCCCCTGCCGCGCTGGTCATTTCCTTCCCCCTCCCCTGGCTGAAGAGTTGCTGCTGTGTTTGCCACTTGCTCCCTCCCCCCCTCAGGGCGGGGTGTGCTGAGTCCAGAGGGCTGGCAGCCTGGGAGCACAGACACAGAGCACTAGCCAGATGGCTGTGGGGGCAGCCTGGTATTTTCAGCAGGGTGGCTACAAATCCGTTTTTAGAAAGTGCCTCAAGGGTGAGGGCGCTGGAGATCAGGCCCTCTGCTGAGCCCAGGGTTGCCAGCTCTCGCTATGTCTCAGGGAGGGACAGGATTTCAGGCCAGGCGGGAGCCAGGCTGGCGATGACCAAGAATCTCCAGCCCTGCCAGGGAAGAAACCCACTCTGGCTGGCTGCCTTCCCCTTGCCCTGCCACATGGGACAGGGTAGCCAGTCAGGGCTCCTGCAGGAGGCAGGCAGGGCTCCCCTCTGGAGCCGGCAGTTTTCTCACAGCCCAGCAGCTCACCCTGCCTCCCGTTCTGCAGCACCCGCCCTGTTTGCCCTGGTGCCCTCTCCCCCCGACGGCAGGGCAGCCGGGCCAAGTTTGAATGAGTGTCAATGAGACCCCCCCTTCTCCAGGGGCTAGGTTGCAACTCCCAGAACAGGGAGCCAAGCCCAGCCATTGTCATGGGACAGGAGCCTCTTCAATCGGATCAGGGGGACCAAAGCGAGACTGTCCTGCGAAACCCGGGCCTGTTGGGGTATGGGGCATGACTGATGTGGGGGTGAGAGCTCCTGCAGTGGCAGAGTTGACGACACTGATTGTCATATGCACACGTGGGGGAGATCAAAAGACAGACCAAACCCCACAGGTCTGCTTCATGGCCTTTGAATACTGAGTTTCCTCCAGAACCCCTGGTATTACGTGCCCAGGCCTGACGAGAGGGAGCCTTGCTAGATGTGCCATGCAGATTCCATGGTCTGTTCAACGCTCAGCCTCTTTGCGGAGAGGGCCAACAGTGGAACCAGGTAATGACACTTGGGACACCTGTCCACAGAGAACTGGGCTGAGACCCCCCCCACAAACTCATTGCACGTAGGTCACCAAAGAGCCCTATGATGGTAACAAGTGTCAGCCCCTGCTCACTTGGATGGGTGGTCTAGAGGTGCCATTCCTCACCCCCAAGCCATGAGGGTCCCCTCTTGAGAGGCCTGACAATTCTTCCACCTGCTCCCAGGATCTGTCCCCTTCCCCTCCACCGCACCCCAGGGTGTCTGAAGCTGGTCACCTCTGATGGGGCCGGGCTTCACTGTGGTGCAGGGAACGGGAGCCGTGGGGCTGACACAGCTTCGCTGCACAATCAGAATAATGAACATTACAAGAGAGGGGAAATAAGCTCTCATCTATCAAAGTTAAAAATAGATTCTATCTGTGCTATTAATGCCCACGGCTCTGACTCTACAGCCAAGCTGCCTCCGTTACCCAGGCGTTCCATGCACAGAGGTGAAGGGGATGCCAGTTACTGGTGGAGGGGTGGGGATGCTCATTTTTGCTTCTGACCTCTATCCAAAGACAAGCACCGAGGAATGGGAAAGATCATCCCTCCATCTGGTGCTGCCTCCTCCTCCCAACGCTGCAATGGTGCAGTGAGCCGTGTGCGCCACAAGGTGGCCTGGCATGTTGGTTGGCACTCGGTTTCGGAGGATTTTGCAGGATTTCAGGAGGGCAGCCAGGAGAGCAGGGGCTGCACATCTTTACCCAATAAGGGGAGAGCATCAGTGCTTCATTTGTGCCAGGGCAGATCCCCGGCACCTCTGGGCCTGGCAGTTCAGAGCTCCGGCACCTCTGGGCCTGGCAGTTCAGAGCCCCGGCACCTCTGGGCTTGCGGTGTCAGTTATGAACATTAAAAAAACACTGTTTGAGCCCCGGCACCTCTTTCATTACAAGTTAAGCACTGGAAGGCATCTTGTGTCCCAGGTCTCTGTCCCAGCATGCACCGGGGCTGGCATCACACAGAGTTTTCAGGGACTGTCTCTGCTTGGTTGTCATGGGGGACATGGAGAGGTTCTTCCACGGTGAAGGACTCTAAGGAGCAGGGCTGCAGCGGACAGAGAGAGTCATTTCTTGTGGTTCTTTTCCGGTCACCCTAAGGAAACGGAACCCTGGACATTAAAGTGCGAATGGGGCAAGACTCGAACACGCATTTCATTTACAGTGAGTGGAGGAGAGCTGATCTCAGAATAGATCAGGGAGCACATCTGCACTGTGCCAAGTGGTTAGAATTATGTCAGACTAAGGGCCAGGTCCCATCACCCTTAGTCACCTTGCACAGTATCTGCAACCACCAGGAGAACCGCTCATTTTAGTGGGAAGTACAAAGCACTCAGTGGGGAGGGACAGAGCCAGGCCCCAAGAAACCACATTATTCAAAGTGTAATTAAACCCTCCTCCCCAACATATGTCATCCCTATTGCTCCTGAGGCGAGAGATAATCACAGAACCATATGGCAGATTGTGAACCTTTTAGTGAGCAGCAGCGGTCAGGCGGGGGGTGGGGAAGTACTGGTACTTTCCCAAACACCAAAAGGAGATGCCACTCATAGCCAGCTGTGCAGAGCTTCCTAATACATTCCTCTCACTTCTAGCCAGTTTTGATCACCAGTGGAACAGTTAACAATGCTGACATTTAAATGATCATCTCTGTTCATGGAAGTTAACTCCCATTGGAATGAAAGGGGTAGTTCACTCCACTCCGAATTATTATTTCAGGCTCTCTGCAAACTCAGGCAGATATCGCTGCACTCGTTACACTCGCTTCACACTGTGAAGATTTTCTTCCCAATCAGAACAGCTACAGACTAGCTTTAAAAAAGAAAAGAAAAAAGCAGAGACTCTGGAGTATATGATGGCATCAGTAGCGTAGCTGGAGGGGTGCAGAGGAAGCAGCCGCTTCCCCTCAGCACATTTTACAAAAGCGGCGCCTTAGGGGTTACCATGGCGCCAGGGGGCGGGGCCCACTCTCTGCTCTGAACCTTGGCCTGCCGGGCCGGCAGAGAGAGGGCAGTGGCAACAGCGAAGGTCACTGAGCATGCTCAGTTTGGGTGGGCATGCTCAGTGCACCCAAAGTCACCCAAAGTAGGGAATTGGGAGCAGGAGCTGTTTGTGTCTCGTTACACCGGCCCTGGGCTCCTTCAGGCAAGGGGGGGCCGGCATGGCCGGAGGAGCCATGGGGGGCGCGGCACGGCCAGAGGAGCCATGGGGGGGGTGGCGCAGCTGGAGGATCGAGGGGGGGCGCAGCATGGCAGCCCGCAGTGCGGCCAGAGGAGCCATGGGGGGGATCGTGGGGGCGGCACGGCCGGAGGAGCCATGGGGAGGGGGGCCGCGGGGGCGGCACAGCACGGCCGGAGGAGCCATGGGAGGGGCACGGTGCGGCTGGAGGAGCCAGCCAAAGGGGGGGGGGCAAGGAATGGCCGGAGGAGGAGCTAAGGGGGCGTTGCCAGAGGAGGAGCCAAGGGGGGGCGCCTTTTTAATGTTTGCTCCCCCTGCTCTCAGAACCTGGCTACGCCACTGGATGGCACCTTAAAAGAAAATACCATTTTGCCAACTTGGTGCCACCAAGCCTGGGGAGCAGTTACTCATTTGAGCAGCTCTAACTGATGCCTCTTGTGGCTTCCAGTGGGAGTCAGGGGTTGCCTGGTTTATACGAAAGCTGGAAAAAAACTTACCATTAACGGTCTCTTTGGTCAAGGCATGATTGTTCCACTCTCGAGGGTATAGTCTAGTCAGTGCTTTGTTGAGCCCGGTTTTAAATGACTGAAGTGCCAGGGCTTCCGCCATTTCTCTTGGGAAACAGTGCTACAGTCTAACAGCTCTCGCAGTTGGGCATTTCCCCTGATATTCAGCCTAAATTTATCTGGTCTTAATTTCATCCTATTACGTCTCGTTACAACATGTCCCCTTGGGTATATCATTCCCCGACATCATTTGCCATAGCAAAGAATACGTATTCAACGTGCTTTTCCCATGCGCCTCTGGCAGAAACGTACATAGCGTTTCACAGCATTTAGCCGGTGGAGGGCCCCTTTATTGAGCCACTTACAAACAGAATGGTCAAAACACATTGATATTGTGACGGGTTGGATCACAGAAACCCCCTTGGGAGCTGCCACCCGATGTGCAAAGACTACCCCTGCTCCTGTTTTCCCTGCCAGCTCAGGACTCCAGCACCCTGTCTTGCTGAGCCAGACACTCCCGTCTGGCTCCAGACACAGACCCAGGGTCTGAATCACTTGTCCCAAAGCTGCAAGTTTACCTGAAAACAGCTCGCAGTAGCGTGCTTGTCTTTAGCACTCAGATGCCCAACTCCCAATGGGGTCTAAACCCAGATAAATCCGTTTTACCCTGCATAAAGCTTATGCAGGGCAAACTCATAAATTGTTCGCCCTCTATAACACTGATAGAGAGATATGCACAGTTGTTTGCTCCCCCAGGTATTAATACATACTCTGAGTAAATTACTAAATAAAAAGTGATTTTATTAAATACAGACAGTAGGATTTAAGTGGTTCAAAGTAGTAACAGACAGAACAAAGTAAGTCACCAAGCAAAATAAAATAAAATGCGCAAATCTATGCCTAATCAAACTAAATACAGATAATCTCACCCTCAGAGATGTTTCAGTAAGTTTTTCTCAGACTGGACACCTTCCAGGCCTGGGCACAATTCTTTCCCCTGGTACAGCTCTTGTTGCAGCTCAGGTGGTAGCTAGGGGATTCTTCATGATGGCTTCTCCCCCTCTCTCTTCTCTTCCCCCCTTTATATATCTTTTGCATAAGGCGGGAACTCTTTGTCTCTCTGGGTTTCCATCCCCCTCACTGGAAAAGCACCAGGTTAAAGATGGATTCCAGTTCAGGTGACATGATCACATGTCACTGCAAGACTTCATTACTCACTTGCCAGCACACACATATACAGGAAGACTCACAGGTAAATACAGCCATCTGCAGACAATGGGAGTCATCAAGATTCCAAACCATCATTAATGGTCCACACTTTACACAATTACAATAGGCCCTCAGAGTTACATTTTATATTTCTAGTTTTAGATACAAGAATGGTACATTTATACAAATCAGATGATCACACTCAGTAGATTATAAGCTTTGTAATGATACCTTACAAGAGACCTTTTGCATGAGGCATATCCCAGTTACTTACATTCACTTATTACCGTATTTTCTCTAAAACCAGCTCAGTTACATTATATTGACTTATCAAGTTTTTATAAAACCATATAGACTGCACAACGTCACAGGCCCCTTTATTGAGCCACTTACAAACAGAATGGTCAAAACACATTGATATTGTTCTGTGGGACCCTGGCCCAGGTAATGGATCAGGGACCTCAAAAGGGGTTTTCCAAATGGCTGCGGGTTCTTTAGAGTATATAAAATTTAGTTCACTTGGTACAAACCACGCAGCCGTCCCTGATCTGGGCTCAGTCCAAGGCCAGCCAGGCCAATGGGAGTTTTGCCACTGACTTCCATAGTGGCAGGGTTTTTCTCCCCTCAGTGACTCATAAACTGGGCTCTCCCCAAAAATGCAGAATCAAAGCAAGTAGCTCGCGAATGACCCAGGGCCTGAAAGTTCATTCCTCCAGCCTCTTTGGCAGACGCATAATGAAGAGTGACTCCATTCCCAGAAAATCAGGGTCTGTTTCGGAATGGTTCTCCGCCGACCCAAAACAGGACTAAGGACCCAGCCCCTCCCTACTGGCGTCAAGGAAGTCTTTCCATTGGGCCCTGAATCCCTTAGCAGGAGCTTTATCGACTCGAGGAATCATTATTTCTATACAGTTCTAAACCTAGTGAGTGCCCCTTATACAAATCCAAGTGGCTATTTGCATATTGCTCCCAATGCCTTAAAACAACCTTATGGCCTTAAAATTAAAAAAAAATAATGGAGATATCCTATCTCCTAGAACTGGAAGGGACCTTGAAAGGTCATCGAGTCCAGCCCCCTGCCTTCACTAGCAGGACCAAGCCTTGTCATCTACCCTTTCCCCAGCCCCACAGCAAGGGGTAAAGCGCGTCTGGAGCTCATCTCACAAACCTCTGATCAGACACAGCAGTATGCAGCCTCTCTCCTGGTTACTGTTAGGGTGAGCAGATGTCCCGATTTTATAGGGACGGTCCCGATTTTTGGGTCTTTTTCTTATATAGGCTCCTATTACCCCCCACCCCTTGTCCCGATTTTTCACATTTGCTGTCTGCTCACCCTAGTTACTGTGCAGTGTCCTTTTATCAATAGCAGGCAAGGGGCAAGGCTGGGAAGGGGCTGGAATATGGGAGGGGAGAGTGGTGGCTTGTTTCAGAGGCAACCAAATGGAGTTTTTAGGATGGAGGGAGGGGCCCAGGCGTGTAAACAGTTTTCATAAAACCTTAAACTGGAGGCCTAAGTACGGTTGCCAACCCTCCAGGATTGTCCTGGGGTCTCCAGGAATGAAAGATTAGTCTTTAATTAAAGATTATGTCATGTGATGAAACCTCCAGGAACACATCCAACCAAAATTGGCAACCCTAGGCCTAAGCTAAATCACTCTGTGTGTTGTACCTTGGGTTTATTGGTGTTGATCATCCCCAATATGCCCAGAAGGAGGGACTATTATAATCATTGTTTGTTCCGCGGTAGGGCCCCGTTGTGCTAGGAATGGCACAAAAACACATAAAGTGTCAGGCCTTGTCCCAAAGAGCTTAGCAAGTGGAGATCTTGAGATGCCTTTGCACCTCATTCCAGACCTCAGCATCCCTTCTCTGCTACATTCAGCTCCGACATCATCGTTCATTTCAACTCAGTCTTGACCTTCCACTCCCCCTGCTGTGCCAGTCCTGGACATCCATGCCCACAGCTCTGCCACACTTCAATGGGCCACCTACCTGCTCTCATATTCCACTCTCTACGTCTCCTTCTAGGGCACACATTGCAGCCACCAAGTTCATGTGCACTTGTGACCTAACCCAACCTGTAACCCGGGTCTCGGGAGGCGAAAGGCTAGCACTGTGAATTCATCCGGGCTGCCACGACCTGTGAAATATTTTGGACTCCAATATCGTCTCAGTATAACTGCAAAGCAAATGTAGGACAGGAACTAGGAATAGCAGGAAGCGAGGAGCTTATCTGCTACCATTGTGACCTCGCCTGGTTGGGGGGCGGATTTTGTTCAGCAGAAAAGGCTGGCAACAGATGTAGGGATTTTCCAGACCTACTGCCCGAGCTTTATGCCAACCTCATGACATGCCAGCTGGGCCCAGAGTGGCTTTCCCATTGCAGAAGTGGCCTCTCTGGTAGAAAAGATCCCTGGTTTGAGAGATTCTCAGATCACCGCCAGCCACTACAACATCCTCACCGTCCCGTGTCACCTTACAGGAACTGTGCTTTGTGTGGTAGGGCGCTGAACTTTCCCCTTCTGGGGACCTCCGTTCAAATCCTGATTGAGTCACAAGCGACATGAGTTAGGTAGGTTCTCAATCTAGTTCAGAGAGCAGGTGTTTGTCCACAGCACCAAACAATCCCAGAGTTGGCCAAAGTTAGTCACTTGGTAGCCTTTTGTCACCTGAAAGCCTGGAGTGGGATAGCAGGGGGGCTGAGGGACAGGACTTACACGGTAGAGCCCAGAATGAGCACAGCAGGGAACCCCCTCCTCTCTCTCCCTTGCTTGTTTCATCCGCCCATTAGGTCTTGTCTTCTGGAGCATAAGCTCTTCGGAGCAGTGGTCGTCATCTCCTATAGGTCTGTACAGGACCCAGCACAATGGGGAGCTCCACCCAGGTGGGGCCACTGCGCATCCTGGCCCAGATTTGTAAAGGCATTTAGGTGCTGCTCCACCTACCTGCTTTAGGAGCCTCGGTCTCCTTTTCCAAAGGGATTTAGGCACGTAGGAGTCTAAATCCCATTGGCTGTGCCTACTCCAAAGAGCTTACACTCTAAACAGACATGAATGACAAAGGGTGGGAGGGGAAGCCAAGACACAGATAGGGGCAGTGGCTTGCCCACAGTCACACAATGGCAGAATCAGGAATAGAACAGGTCTCTCCGAGTGCCAGTTCACTACCTACCCACGAGAACACGCTGCTTCCTATCGCAATCCAGTTGTCCAGTAACTTCACAAAACTGGCTGCTGCAGGTGACTGTATTCCCCCCATCCCAGCAGTGTAAACCTCCCGCCAGTGTCTTACATAGAAGCCCTCGGGGCGCCAATCCCAAGGTCAACGGACCACGCAGCAGATGCTCTGAAGTTGAAATCCACTCGGTGCCAAGCAAACGTCACCTAAGCATCCCACTGGCTCCTTGTCACTGAGGCCTTGGGCGATACAGTATAGATCTTATGTAACCGGTTCTAGCTTGGATTCGGAGAACAGCGATGTGGGGTGGCCCAGCTCCTTTCTAAAGGAAATAGGCAGATTGTAGGTGAGACAGGACCTGGGGAGGGCTGCAAGTTCTCGGCAGTCGGTGGTGTGTGTCCAAAACGGATCCATTTTTGTCGTCACGGGGAATCTGCCTTAGCTTTTTGCATTTGTTTCGCAGCAGAGTGCTACGAGACTCCATGACAGTCATGGTGCAAGCTGCCCCTCCACTGGAAACACCAGCTGTGGCTTTAGTAACACGGGGATGGGCAGTCACTCCCCGCAGGTAGCGCCCAACAAACAGCCAATGCACTTGTGCAATGCCAGATCTTTACCACCTGCGCCAACAGATCCATCGCCCCCTAAGACTTCACAGCACCAGTGAGGACAGACCTGAGGGTCCTTATTCTGGCAAAGCTCCCATTAACTTCAGGGTTGCCCCCATAACTCCTCACTGGAGTCACAGCCCATCATTTGGCTTTAGTAACCCGAAAAGGTGGCTGGAGGTGCAGCCCAGTTTACCAGCAGAGGAGCAGATACCTTCGGATGCTGCAAATTCAGCTCAGCTGCCGGCCTATTGCAGTAGTCTGGGAACATCTGTAACATCTAATTGTCAGTGATAGATTTCCCCCAAGATTGGGGACGGAAAGTGAAGCCGACGCTGAGCTTGCAGATATTTATTTGTCCTCAGACACGTTCCCTTTGGACCCTCAGTTCATTTTGCAGGGGGAAGGGTTGGAAAAAGCTGGTAAAAAAGCCAAAGTGGTAAATGGCTCTGCTCTGCTTGATTTATCAAGGCCTGCCAGGGGGGAACACTGGAGAGTCATACAAGGGTCTCCGGGCAATGCCAGCTCTTTCACCCCCAGGTCATTAGCTCAAGTACAGCCCAAAGACTCAAAGTTCCTGGCAGGTTGTCTGCGTGTGAAATGAGTTTGCTGGGCTTCCCCTCCGTCCCCAAACACAGGTGATCCCAGAGCAAAAATTACCCCTGCAACCAACACCCCGTGAGAAGCCAGGCTCTGGAGTGCACACGGAGCCTGAACATACCTCAGCCCCAGGGAGGTCCGGATTGAGGGACACTGGCAAGGGGGCCCAGGGAATCCAGCCCTGCTGAGCCTGTTCTCCAGAGACAGGACTTCTGGCTCCAGCGCTGTTATGAATCCTTCACAGTGGCGCTGGCTTCAGGATGGCCCCCTAAGCGCCATGAACCTCACCATGGCTGGTACCTGCTGCTGAAGAACAAAGGGGACGGGGAGAGGTCGTATGACTAGACTCCCGCACAGAGCAGATGGAGCGTGAAATGGTTGAGGCCCTATCCCCCACCACCCAGGAAGCCCTGCCTGTATTTATTCCATGGAGGAGGAGAGAGAAGGGTCTTTGTGAGACTTTGGATTGATTAGGGGAAGGTTCTTGAGCCATGACATTCGGCAAGACGCAGAGGCACGGACCCTGGAAGGATGCTGGGTAATGACCGAGGAGCCCTGCCACCAGTCATGGGGGTGAAGCCTCTGGTCGCGGGCAGGCTCCCAAACAATTCAAGGTAAATACAGAACATCAGCTTGGATAACTTCATCCCACCCACCTGTGTGCGTCACGGGACCGGGAGGGGTGAGCGAAATCTAGGGAAGCCACAAATGGCTTCTGAATACAAAAGGCAACAGTGTGTGTGTGTGTGTGTGTGTGTAGGCCTGTGTGCATGTGGGGGATATGCTTGTATGTGGTGTGCACTCAACACACACAATTCGTTGAGAGAGAAATGAGAAGGCAGAGATCCAGACATGCCTCCTGTGTCCATTCCAGGATCTGCGTTTGCTCTGCTGGGTGTGCTAACGTACGGAACAGTGCTAGGGGGCCTCTGCCCTCTGTGCCGCCCGGCTGGTACGCGCAGAGCTTGCCGGCTCTCTCCCTTCAGCTCGGCATTCCCCTCCCTGCCCCACGGCAGTTGGCTTCTTCGCTGTTTCTCTGCATAGCACAGCAGCCTGCCAGCTCTTCTGCACAACTCTTCCTCAGCTCCCCAAGCCAGCAGAGAACTGGCCCTATATGGGACACTGCTGCTGGTGACTCGCCAGGCAGCGTGGCTGACTCAGTGAATGGCAGTGCCATTGAGAGGCCATGACCCTGGAGATAAAAGCAGGCTTTGCTCCCCCTGGTCCTCTGGCTGGAAAGCAGGAGCTCAAATGAGACTCGACCTCTCATTTCAGGCTGGCACGGGGCCCCTTCCCGAGTTGTAGCTGCTGGCAATCGGTCCCCGCATTTTAAAAGTGTCATTTCACACCATCGCTCTGTGCTAAAAAAAGCCACAGGGGTTACTTGCAACACGTGGCTGCCAGTGCCAGCCCCAGACCTGGAGGCTAGGATCAAGGTTAAGCTGGCAGGGAGAACCAATCTACCCCAGCGATAATGGCAACAGCAAGCGTTTGCATCAGAGCTATTGTCCCCAGCCTTAGGTGAACAGGCTGCATCCGAGCCCCGGCTTAGGCACTAAAATAGAGTTAGCCAGCCCTGCGGGGATGGAGAATTTTGGTCTTTGTAGTCAAATAATCACTGCGGATTTGAGAGGAGCGAATCAGCAAATATTTGTGCTTTCATGTTATTGGAAAGGCCCCGTGTCCTCCTGTGCCCCCTTCTCCGAGGCTATCTATATACTGTAGGTAGACATGCCAAGGCGGTTGTTTCCGGTGGCAGGCCGTGGGATCTAGGCTACTTTGTGCGGGATATTTTGGCTCCCGTTATCTAGATCTCTGTCCTTCCAGCAGCACAGAGCCTCAAGCCCAGCTGTGCAAAGGATGTGGTGAGTCAAGGCTGGACAAGTTCCTTGGTCAGAATTTCCTTCACCCTGCTGCTTGCTGGACATGCGTTGGCAGCTGTCCTCTGCCCCAGAAATGGCTGCATTTGAGTGGTGCTGGAGAATACAGCTTGCTCCCCAGGTAATACAGCAATGGGCACATTAGATAGGTACCTGGAGAGAGGGATTAGTGAGTATTTTAGAAGGAAAGGCACAATATGCAAAGTATTCACTGAAAAGGGAAAGCACTCTGTCTTCAGTGTCGTTCATCCCTCAGTGAAACTGTCTGTAATAGGGGCAAGTCACAAACACTGTTACTTTCCCCTTTAAATGACACTTCTCGCTACAGATGGATCAAACAGGAGATATTACTTACAGGGTTAAGAGCAGCGGGGCAGTTGCTGGCCTGCATCAACCGCAGATGACAGGAATGGTCAGAATCAGGGATGGGAGGGCAGCCAAACCCTGGGATGGCTGGGAAAGGAGGAGGGGGGGAGTCAAGAAAGATTTTGCTAATGGAAAGGGGAGGTCACGCGGAGCCGGTAGTGGTTTAATGTTGTGCTGATACAGCCGGTTATACTCAGGCTGGTCTCAGCAGGCTTTGTACATGCTGTAGTGACCTCCCTCCCATCACCGCCTTCAGTTCACATTTCTAAAGGAATTCGCAGTGGCCATGCTGGTGTTTACTGTCTGCAAATATTAGAGGGAGTGAGTTTCCAGGCAGGAACGTTCAGCAACATGCCGGCGCTAAGTGAACATTGGAGAACATTTTTGGGGCATGAATTTGGAGCACACCGTTGTAAATATTCACCCTAGAAACATGATCATTGCAAGCTCTTTGGGGCAGGGACCATCTTTTTGTTCTGTGTCTGTACAGCCCCTAGCACATGGGGTCCAAGAGTTACATTCATCCAATGAGACTAGAACTAGATTGTGTGATTCCACAAAAGAATCCCCAGCACAGCTTGAATTTAAAATCTCAACCCCTTCACAATGAAGCGTTTGCAAACAAACCCAAGGGTCGTGGTAGGAAAAAAATTCAAAATTTGAAATTCAGAAATGGAAGCCTGAGAACTCCTTGGCAACATTTTGACACATTTTCCCCCTCCGTTTTTTTAACCAAACTATAGAACTGGATGAAATGTTTTGAATTAAAAAAAAAAGGGGATGTGTGATAATTTTTCTGCCATCTCCCCCCGCCCCACCCTTTTACGACTGGTTCTAGTACAGGCTAAAAATTAGTCCCAGAAACCAAAGGAACATTCGGAATGCTGAAAAAATGTAAGGAAATCCCGAATAATCTGGGAGCAACTCACAGACAGGAAAACAAAAGGCAAAATCCGTTGAATAAACAAACTGCCCATTCCAAAGTTTCAGCCTCATTGCGGTGCTGTGAGTTACCTCCTAAGTGTGCTAGGTGGCGCTAGCATGCTCTTGGCCACAGTAGTGGGCATGGTGGTTAGGGTGGGATAGTAGGTGCTTTCGCTGCAAAAAATACCCCAATGTGTTGACAAGATGGTAGCCTCACATATGTAGTCTGTGTACACACACACAGAGTATATGGTACAGTACAAAAAGAATGCAGAATGTAAAGCATACAGTACAGGAAGGATGCCTTTTTAGCCTGCAAATAGAATTCTGCCAGACAAAATGCAACAGATTTTCCCTGGGAGCTGCTCATTCATAAATTCCAGCATTTCTATGAAGGCTGTACAAGATTCTTTTCAGAGCGTCTTGATTCTGTATGCTGGCTGGTCAAAACCAGGCCAGTAATGGGCTCCTGGCATCCCGGCCCTGTCATCAGTGATTCTCCTTAGAAAGAGAAAGAAACATACAAAGTACTCTCTGCTGGTAGACATGGTGGTTTCATCCCAGCAACATGGACCACGTGCTCATGTCCCCTGACATAAACTGGCTTCCTGGTGGTAAGCTGTAGTTCTCTATCTTGGCTTCATACAGCACATCTCTCCCAGAGTGTCCTCCACCTCTGCTCTAGGAAGGGAAAGCTACAAACCCCAGTGCTTAATAAGGTGGCTGAGGGAAGGCTAGCTGTGTGCTTGAATTTTTATCTGGCCCTTAGACACAAGCAAATGTATTTGACATAGAAATGAGGCTTAGTCACAGGGAGGCATTTTGGGGTTAGCGCTAGTTGCAAAAACTTTGAGCCGTATTCTGTTGGAATATGTGGTTCCCTCAAAATCGAAAACCATCTGCAAAATCAGGTCACTTTCACTGGGATTTCATTTGAGAACCAGAGGAAACAATTCCAACAATGTCGAAATCTCCTGTTCACGTCACATTTCAACATTATCAGAACGAAATGGTTTGATTTTGCATTTTGAATGTTGTATATTTCTATTATATAATATCTATTATAATACAAAAAAGTGTAAAAAGACAAAACCGAAACTGAATGTTTCCGCTTGGCTCAGCACAATTTCTTTTTTCAGAATCTTCTTTCGCGGATTATTTCCCAGTTTTCACTGGGATCCGGAAACAAATCACATTTCGAAATCTCGAAATCCTTTGCAACATGGAACTTTCATTCTCCATACATCCTGGGGAGAAGTGTCTCCTCACCTACTGGGCCCTAATCCTTAAATCCAACCGTTGTGGCCTGGGGACTGTTGGTTGGAGATGGGGGAGGGTGGAGAAGGAGTCGTACAGCATGGGGATTATAGATGAATATATAAACATTAGTTCGTTTTGACTACAGCCCCAGATTCGGAAATCCTGCCCGGTGCTGAGAAAGACCCTGCACATGTTCTAAAGGACACTGCACACCTGAGCACTACAGAATAGCTTTTTAAGCCCTTGACCCAACATAAACCAACTGTGTCTGCGCAGCTCACATGCCCAACACAAACGTCACCGGTAATCTGTTCCTTTAGTAATAAAACCACCAGGAATATCTAGCTTCTCAGATCTGGTAATTGGCTCCCCTTCCTAGGTAGTGTTAACTATCTGCTTTACAGTGAACGTATAAAAATTAATTTGAAAAAACCCCTCCCCTTAGCAGAAGTTTGGGAAGAAATGCCACTCATTCAGAACATGCTGGGACAACTAGACTACATGTAGGTCACATAGTTCCATAGTCAGCCGGCTAATCCCCCCATACACAGCATTACAGTATTTGTACTACTCTCTATTTATTCCCTTCTGAACCTTAGGGGGGAAGAAATAGCTTCCTGAACTGATGGGCTTGTATGTCTGCCAAAGTCCTGCACTGGATCCAACTGCTCAGGAAGATAAGCTGTGGCTGCTGCATGAGGGAATGCATCTAGTCACTGCTCCATTTGCTGCACATTGCCACATGTTATATGCAACGGGCCAGGTCCTCAGCTGGTGTAAACCGGTGGGGCTTCGCTGAAGTCAGTGGAGCTAGGTGGTTTACAGCAGCTAAGACTCTGGCTTAGAGGAGTACGCCCGCACAATCACAAACACTCCACTTTCTTTCCTCTGCTCTCTTTGTATTACCCGTGACAGATGCCTGAGCTGGCCCCAGATGAAGAATCAATACCATTTGCTATTTTGGGTACAATAATTAGCAATCAGGTCTTGCACAGATACCTCACTGTTCAGCCCTGAGGCTCCCTAAAGCATTTGTCAAATTCAGACTATTCGTGGGACTCACACCACCAACCACTGAAATGCAGCCAACCACTTGCAGCTCTTTAAACAGCTTAGGCATGAAGAAGAGTAGCAAATGCCATTGAAACGTCAAGAGGAATTTAACATAAGAACGGCCCTACTGGGTCAGACCAATGGTCAATCTAGCCCAGTATCCTGTCTTCTGACGGTGGCCAGTGTCAGGTTCGTCAGACAGAGTGAACAGAACAGGGCAACTTATCAAGTGGTCCATGCCCTGTCATCCAGTCCCAGCTTCTAGCAGTCAATTTAAAGAGGCAGAGTGTATTTTCTGTGCTGGAATTTGGCCTATACACTGGAGCAGGGGACAGAACACCTGGGTTCCAGTCTCAAATCAGCCACAGAATTGCTGTATGGCCTTGGGTATGTCATTTTACCTCCCTCTGCCTTTGTCTTCCCATATCTGTAAAATGGGAATAATACTTGTCTGACTCTTGGTGTAAGAATAAGGCCTTTTCCTGTAGCCATACTGTTTGGCCTGTAGCCATATTGTAAGGCCTAACGCCGAGGGCCTTTGTCTGTAGCCAGATTAGAAGTGCAGCAGCCATTAGTTGAGAAGCAGGAAGTCACATCCTCACTTTCCATCTAAATTACATTAAAACAATGTCATATCAGGCTGTTAAGAAGGAGATCCCGTCCTAATGGCACCCGCTATCACCAGATAAAGAAACAGATCTTCAGATGGTTAAAGAAAACTTAGTTTGACAGCATTCTATCTGGCAAGAAATCACTTCTCAACAGTTGTGGTTGTGAAATCCTCATTTCTTTATTGTTTTGTCATTATGGTCCCCACTTCCCTATTGTTTGTCTGTATGATCTCTGTCTGGTTCTTTGATTGTTTCTGTCTGTTACATAATTCATTTTGCTAGGTGTACATTAATTAAGATGGTGGGGTATGATTGGTTAGATAATTTTGTTAGTAAAATGATTGGTTGAGGGATAGCTAAGCAGGACTCAAGTTTCACTATATAAACCAGGGTCCAAAAGGAAGTTTTTTGGCAACCAACTCCAGGACACAGCCCCAAGAACAGAGCTGCCAGACCTCAACACTGCCAATGACACCATGCTGAAACTGGAGTCCCCCGGATGGACTTGATCCTGACTGGCCATCAAGAAAAGTTCATCAGTCTGATTGGAAGTGGTGAGCATTGTATGTGTAGCGTGTGCAGTCTGGTTTTGGTGATGGTTAATAAATAGAGGATGAGGATATTACTGTGTGAGGCTCTTTTACTGGTAAAAGGTCCTGCAAAACCCGCAGAAAATTACACCCGGAGCCCTAGGAACAGGGTAAGGGTGGTTGCCCTAGTGTGTAAGGTTACACCTGAGCCCACAGAAGGGTGAGGGTGGATGCCTAAATTAAGAGGGTTATGCCCTGAGCCCTAGGAACTGGGTAAAGGTGGGTGCCCCTAGAGTGTGTGAGTAACAGAGAATTTTGTGCGGGTAACACTGAGGGTGTTGTTTGGCCCTACAGGGGCACTGGTGCAGCATTAGCACAAAGATAGCAGTGCAACCTATTCACAGCTCCCTGTAACTGTGGGGTGCTCCTTGGATGTCTCCTCGTCACCTGCTGACCCAGACCAACTCTCTTTCATTTATAGGCGTTGGGAGGGTCACACTAAGGTAGCATCCTCTTGGTGTATTCTTCTTGGTTTCTGAGTGCCAAGTGGGGTCATCTGTCACTCAGCAAAGGGTAGGGGACGCTCTTCTCCTTGTGTTGAATCAGTGCTGAGATGGTGGAAGTCCTTCCTTCCTTGGGGGCCTGCTGGGCAGTGCCATGCCAACGCCTGTTCTCACTTTCAGGTGACATTGTAAGTGGGCAGCAGCATTTCCCGTAAATAGGGTGAGCAGACAGCAAATGTGAAAAATCGGGACAGGGGGTGGGGGGTAATAGGACCCTATATAAGAAAAAGACCCAAAAATCAGGACCGTCCCTATAAAATTGGGACATCTGGTCACCCTGCCTATAAATGTGAACAAATTTGTTTGTCTGAGCAATTGGCCGAACAAGAAGTAGGACTCTAAAGTTTTACATTATTTTGTTTCTGAGTGCAGTTATGTAAAAAATAATAATTCTACATTTGTAAGTTGCACTTGCCGGAGAAAGAGCTTGCACTACAGTATTTGTCTGAGTGGAATTGAAAAATACTATTTTAAAAATCTTTTTTACAGTGCAAATATTTGTAATCAAAAATAATAACATAAAGTGAGCACTGTACACTTTGTATTCTGTGTTGGAACTGAAATCAACATATTTGAAAATGTAGAAAAACATCCAAAAATATGTACAATACATTTAAATAGGTATTCTATTATTTTTAACAGTGCAATTAATGGTGACTAATTTTTTTAATCTAGTTCGTTTGGTTTGCGTTAATCGTTTGCGCTAACTGTGATTAATTGACAGCCTAGTATTATTCTTCCTCACTCTTGCTCTATACAAGGAGCAGTGGCTATAATGGTATTTTATCAGTCAAAAGTCTGAATCATCACAGTATTAATCCAGACCTGCATGCCGGGGTGCTGGAAGAGTTTGTATAGTGGGGGTGCTGAGAGCCATTGAACCAAACTGTAAACCTTGTATATAATGGAAACCACATCAAGCCAGCGGGTGCGGCAGCCCCCCTGGCACCCCTAATTCCAGCACCTATGCCTGCATGGGCTTCATAACTCGTTTCTAGCCGCTGAGCAGAGCTACCACTCCTGGTGTCCCAGTCATTTCAATGAGCGGTCTGTAAGCATAGTTAGCGTATTGAGAACGCTAACTCAGGCCTGGTCTATACTACCCGCCTGAATCGGCGGGTAGAAATCGACCTCTCGGGGATCGATTTATCGCGTCCCGTCGGGACGCGACAATTGATCCCCGAATCGGCGCTCTAACTCCACCAGCGGAGGTGGTAGTAAGCGCCGCCGACAAAAAGCGGCAGAAGTCGATTTTGCCGCCGTCCTCACAACGGGGTAAGTCGGCTGTAATACGTCGAATTCAGCTACGCTATTCACGTAGCTGAATTTGCGTATCTTAAATCGACTCCCCCCTGTAGTGTAGATGTACCCAGAGAAAGGACGGTGGAAAGTGTTACTGTACAGAGCACCTTATTCTCACTCGTGAATTAAAAGGCTATTTAGATTGGGGCAGGGACTTGGTTTTTGTTCCGTATTTATCTGGCACAATGGGGCATGACTGGGGCTCCTCGGCACAGATAAATAATAATATCTACATTTATAATCAATAACTTTATGTATAAACTGGGCGGGCCAAATTCTGCCCTCGTTGACACTGGTGTAAATCCACTGACTGTGCTGAATGATTGATTTTCAGGTTACATGCATCCCCTCCACCCCCATCTCCAGAAATGCCCTTCTCTCCAGCAAGGAGACTTTGTACGCCAGAATCCATGCCCAGAGCAACCAGTTTCTCCGCATGCCCCTGAAATGAAAGGCACGGTTATTCCATGGAAGACGAGCCCCCCCTCCCCTTGAACAAGGGAACACAGTACCCTGGGAAAAGAGAGGAGGGTCTGTCTGTCTCTTTCTTCTGGTTGTCAGAAGCACGGGGCGGGGGGGGGGGACAAGTGCTCCCCTTTGTGTTGTGGGTGGAAAGGAGCCAGGGTTATCAAACTGGAAGAGCTATCCCGGCTGAATTGTAAATTAAGCTGATGCAACAAGGAGCGCTTTGTAAGAACGCTGCATGAAAGAGAGAGTGTTCTCCCTCGTGAGCTGGATCAGAACAGAGATCTCCCAGAACAGGCGCCTGGCTCGTTCAGAATGGGCTAGAGTTTGGAGCACTGTGAGATTTTGATTTATACAGTGTGAATTATGAAGGCAACAACAGGTGAATGTAAGCCAGAGCTCAAAGGGGGCTGCGTAGCACAGACTCTGCTACACAGGTTCATTCTATCGAAGCCACTGATACAGCAATGCCAGAGCACCTCACGATCTGTAACGTCTTTACCCTCACCACACCTCTGCTTTTCACCTCATTTTACAAACGGGGAACAGCTGCACTAAGTGACTTGGCCAAGGTCACACAGCGTCTGTGGCAGAGCAAGGCCCTGAGCTGAGGGTTCCCAACCACGGGTGCCCTAACCACTGCCCCATGCTGAGGATCCGGAGTCAAACCCTGGTTTAGACGACAGGAAGTTCTCTTTGGAAAGGAACGTTCTTGCTCCATTATGGCCAGGAGGCCATGGCATGTGTCTGCAGACAAACGCACACAGATATCACGCTTTCTGTGCCCGGCTGACCGCAATCACAGCAACTGCATCACCTTCCCGGGCTGAATTTTCAGTCAATGCTGATGTCCTGAGGGATATCCTGCAATTGACATACACCCTACAAAACTCTATGAATGAACATCCTTGCAAAGCAAACCTATGAGTCCCCTTGCTTCATTCCCAGTCCAGTGATGCCACAATAAAATAGCTTGGGGAAAACAGCCACGTCTGTCCTAGAACTGATCCCAGCTTTGCAGCCTCCCACGCTACGCACACAGAAACTCTCTGTAACACCCACCAGCCGGCCCACTGGGACACCACAAAGAAGTAACCGTGCTGCCAATAAATATAGCAAACTTAATTCAGAGACTGTTTGTAAAAGGTTCGCAGGCACAAAGGAACGAAGGGGAAAGGGGGAGATTTACTGGTAACAGCTGCAGTGGAGTAAGAAAGCTGGAGCGAGTGGGAGGAAAGGCCTAAAACCCAGCCACTGACAGCACTTTTCTAACCCCCCTGTTCTTACGTAGTGGTTTTCATCTGGCACTCGCCCAGCGCTAGACACAAGAGGAAAGCATCAGAAGCCTGCCCTTTATAATGCAGTCTCACTTCTCTACTTTTCCCCATAACTGATCCTGCATTCATTTTGCAGCCCCTTTTCTTGCAGATCACGTCCTCTCTCTGGCATTCGTGACCTAAGAACATAACTTCTGCTGGCAAGTTACCATTCTTGTTTGCTGTTGATACAAAACCAGTAATTGACTAAAACTGTATCGTTTCTAGTCCGGCCAGGTTTGCAGTCAGCAAAGGATTTGCAGCAGGTTTGGGAAAACACAGGAGCAGTTCTTTCCATCAAGCTGCCCCCAAGGGCGCTCTGTGCTCCGCCCCCACTGAGGGTATGTGTACTTTGCCCCCACCTCGTGCTCCCCAAAGATTGAGGTCTGCTCCATCCCCTCAGTGCAGGTGCCCTGTGCCCCTCCCATACTCCCCAAGTATGCTGTGCACCAGGGAACTCAACAAGTTAATCCCATGTTCCTCTGCTCTCCCCCAAGATGCTGATTATGCAGTGTGTGAAGTATCACCGGGGTCCCACGGGGATGATTATCAGCCTGGTGAGCTACTCATCCCATCCCAATGCCATTAGTTACAAAACAGAGAGAAAGGTTTAAAGCTCTTTTGCTTGAACATGTTAGCTAAACCCTTTAGGGAGCGCCTGGTGTGCCAGAGCAGCTAATCTCTGCAAATCACTTTTATTCCATCTTGCTCTGGGTTTTCCTTTTTAATCAACTTAATCTTTATTCATGAGGTGCGCTACTGCGTTAGGAAACAACTGGGTTCCAAGCAGCAGGCTCTGGGAAAGGAAGCAGGGAGAGACTTTGCATTAGCCTCAGCCAAAAGCCCAAGGGCCTGAAGCATTTGAGCTCGGTGTGTTCCAGGGCCGATCTCACAGCAAGAGGAGGGGCGAAGTGCCTGATTGCGCGAAGTACATGTTTGCTGGCTTTGATCAACGTATCTGTTGCTATATTTAACCAGCGAGGTCCACGCACACCTCAGCTTCCTGACAGAGACAGTTAAAAAAAAATTAGTTGACTTAAAAAAATAATTAAAGAGATCAAAGAAATAACGAGCAGCTAGGGCAAGCGGCACAAAGTGAAGAATAAATGGAGCTCTAATAAGTCAGCGAGAGAAACGGGGCTGGAGGGAGTATGGCCTACCAGCTAGAGCACGGGGCTGGGTAGGTGCTGTTGCTGTGTGGTCTGGAATGCCTCAGTGGCCTCCCCCCATCTGGTCAAACAGAGTTAATAACCTGTCTCAAAGGGGCAGTGAGGGGTTAAATTCAGAGAGAAAGTCTCTATGGGGAAATGCCAAACTCTGACACTGCATGAGACACCGGGGCAGTTTTCAGCTCATCCGGCAAGGCCTTCCTTGGAGACGCACACACAGGAGAGACACTAGCCAGAAGGACCTTTTCTACGGAGCACGTCAGCTGTGTGCAGCAACCTGTAAAATGCAAAGACTTGTTCAGTCACCTCAACAAGCCCCACAGGAGGGGAGAGCGGCTGAAGGAAGAGATCACCCTGCTCTCGGAGCATGGAGAGAACAGAAGGAGGGCCTGGGATTTCAGACATGCTTTCCAGGAAGGAGGCGGGAGAAAAGACACCCGGGCTGGGGATTAAATCAAACTCCCCGGGGGCAAGGACTGTCTTTTTGTTCTGTGTCTGTCCAGGGCCTAGTATAATAAAGTCCTGGTCCCCGACGGGGGCTCTTAGGTACAAGAGTAAATAAATAATAGGTGTAGTGGATTGGGGCCTGAACCAAAGCCCAATCAGGCCCTGAGATACTCAACACAGGCACTTTACTGATCATGAATATTTATAGGCCTCATACAAAGGCAACCGGGAAGTCTCTGCTCAGACGAGGCTCTGGACTGGAACATCAAGGATGGTTAACCCCCCCCCCCCCCCCCCCCCGCGCACACTAGAAAGTGCTGGACCTGTTTGCTTGAATGCGCAAGTCTCGATTGCTCCGTGATGCAATATCGATGGTGTTTCTTGCTTTGCCCCCGGAGGCCCGGGCAAGGCGCCGCATTCCGGGCCATTCGGTCCTGCAGCTTCCCCAGCGGACACAGCTGCCATTCAGCGTGTCGTGGTGGGTTCTCTCACAGCCCCGCAGGAAGGCCTTTCCCCAGCCTGACAGCGATCCAGAGGCACTGACAGGACTGCAGTTCCCCTGATGAGCTAGAATTAATTACCCCGTTAGCACAAGGTAGCTGGGTTTTTTTTATTTTTTTGGCGAACATGCACCATTTCATAGCTACTGAGAGGGTCTTACTCAGCATGAGGGAGACACTTCCAGCAAGCCCCGTTTTGTCCAGGAGGTCTCCGTCTTTCCCTCATGATCTGATCCACTAGCTAACTGAGACTCTGTTTGCTCTGTGGAGCCGGCTTTATTCACCATATCAAGGCCTTCTTCTGGTCTGTTTGATAGTCCCGTGCATGTGGTCTCAGGACCCACTGTGACCCCAGAGTGATCATACAAACTGATGAGAATTGGACCATTTCACCCAGGGAAAGTAGTCCATAAGCCATATGGGCCTTTTATAATCCCTGAGAGAGCAGACTCTGGCTTTCAAAAGGGATAGTGCCGTGACATAACACCCAAAAGCAACTGCTGCACTGTGTTACCTACCAAGAGGCTGGCACTGGGGACTCTGTGTATCTCTTCACCTCTGCTGGGATGGGCCATGCTTACCAGGTGAACTCACAGTGTTGTTTTAATCTTGTCTCCCAGTAAACGGACTCATATCTATTCATTGCACAAAGCACTTTGTATAACCCAATGCCCATGGGAGATGCTTGATGGACCCCTCTTGCCAAACATTGCTGTCCTGGGAGAAGTTACTCCATGGTTTAGGAATGAAATACAGTTCTGGACCTCACCATGATAGTCCAGCCCCCTAAAGGTCCTGACACCCGATCCTCAAAACACACAGGGAAAAGATTATGGAAGCCTAGAGGGAATTGAGATGACAAGCGGACCCCTGGAACTTCTTATCCACAGCATGGATCCACTGCACAGGGATGCTACAGCCCTGGACCTAAGCAGGAGTGGGGAAGAAAGGGAAGAAGGATGATCTTGTGTTTCAGGTACCATACAGGGATCTGTTCTTGGCTTTGCCACTGACTCATCAGATGGCCTTGGGCAAGTTACTTAACCCCTCTGTGCCTCATTTCCCCTCTCTATAACTCTGCTTCCCTCCATCACCCCCCCCACACACACACACAAGGCTAAGCCTCATCCCTGTTTGTAATGTGCAGTGGGACCTAGACAAGAAAACATAGTGACCCTAACCTTGCAGGACAAGGACTCCATCTACTACTCTGTGCCTAGCAGAAGCGCCTTGAGAGGGAGCCATGTGCACAGTGAATGTTTGTGGACCCCATCTCACCTGGCAGTGCCCTGCTCATGGCCTGGCTTCTCCATTATCACCCTGCTTAATAATTGAAGTGCCATTGTAGAGGCATTAAAGTTTCAGCAGACGACATGTTCTGAATTAGCAGAGAGGGAGCAGGAGCTGGCCTGATGCTGCCTCCAATCATAGGCTTTTAAACGCCCCGTGAGAGAGACCAAGAGCTACCTTTCGAATCCTTCCTTTTACCCCAGGAGATTCCAGACTGTTCGCTACTTGGCCGTAGCTGGAGGATTTCAGCTCAGCTCGTCTAGAGAGCCTTTGGCATTAACAGAGCAAGTATTTATAGAGCATCTATGAACATGGCACCTGGGGGCCCTTTCCAAAGAAAGTGGCATTAACCAGAGACTCAAAGAGGGGAGAACGTGTCCTCTCCCCACTAGATCCTCCCACTCCTCATTGCTTCTGCATCTCTGGAGCACATTACGCTTCCCTTCCAAGAGGAATGATTCTGTGGCCCCAGGGAGGTATGTACGACACAGGAAATCTGTCTGAAACCCTAATCGATGGGCTTTTCTCCCTCTGGCTAATGGCTTTTCTATAGCACACGTGGCCTGGAAATCACTACCGGAGCTCTTGCAAGACTGCTCGGTGGCTCGGGGCAAGGGTCACTAAACGCTCGGGAGGTGCACGATGCCTTGATCGCAGCTCTCAGAGGCACCATGGGACTCCCACGCGGTAACCTCCAGCCGCTTTGCTCTTCCAGCTGGGTCGGCAAAATTGGACGCGTCTGGTATTTAAGGGCTTTGTGATCCACCCAAGGGGCAGCTGCTAAGAGGGTGTCATCAGCTGAAATAGAGAACCCTGGTCAAGGCAGTCACAAGGCAGGTGGGGGTGCGGAAAGATCAAGAGGCACTCAGTGGAAGTCAGGGTCCAGCTAGTTCGTTTCAGGGGGGCAGGGTGACCAAACTCCCGTTCCCATTCTTCCTTGCCCCGGGTGACTGAGCAGACCAAAGCAAGGCCCTGGCATCAGGGATGGGGTGGAGGAAAACTTGGGGAGTGAGCCAGAGAGACTGATTCCTTGCTATGGGAATAAGTCTAACATGCGTAGGAAGAGGTCAGAGGGAGGGAGAGATTAGAGGTAATGCAGCTCTTTTCCTTTGCAAACTCTGGGTCAGTAGCATCTACTGCACCTCACTGAGCAGTGTGGAGGGGGTGGTAGATCTCACTTCTTTACCCCCTCTGTCTCCCCCCAAAATGGTTGGCATCTTCCCAGGAGCATCATCTCCTCCTCCCTGTGAGTCCATGGGGGATGGCACATGGGGGAAGCATGGCTGGGCAGGGGGTAATGGGATGTCTGGCTGGGAATCAGCTGTTCCAGGTGCCTTGCCCCCGGCAGAGCCTCGTGAAAATCCCCCTGGAAGTTAATGCCAGTGGAAAAATCCCAAGCTGCAGTTTGGAATCTGCGCCTAGAACCCTTCTCCAGAACAAACTGCTCCTGCTTCCAGGCTGGGCCAGGCTGATGGGATACAGCCCAAGAGTCCGTGACTAGATTCGACCTAAGCTGTTTGGTTCAGGCCTATTTGTAGTACAGGACAAAGGCCTACTAAAAATCAGTGCCTGGACTGCTCCCCATTCCCCCCCCAGTACCCAGGCAGAGCACGCCTGGCTGTGCCCCATACATTGACTTCAAAGGAACATCGGTGGACGCCCAGGACAGACAGATTCCAAGAGACGTCCTATCCCTCCAAGTACCTCACTTCCATGCCCCGGGCTCTGCCCTTGCGTTCTCCCTGCCCGCCTGACTGTAGATTCAGCAACACAGACCTCCACGGCCCAGCCACACACCTTCTATTCCACTGACAGCTTTTCTCCTGCATTCTCGCCTCTCTGCACCTAAGCTCGAAGAATGATTAACTCCATAACACCTAACACCCACCAGCACTGGCCTGGGTCCATAAATCATTTCATCCACTCCTGCAGGTTTTTCTTTTGTTTATAGCTTCCCTACCTTCCAATGCCTACATATCTAGATTCTTTCATAGGGCTCAGCTGGGGGACCCCTCCCCCGCTCTGTGCCCTATCAGGTTTTCACATCAATAAGGCTAATTGTGCTACCACCAGGTCATCAGCTGGTGCAAATCAGCACAGCGCTGTTAATTGCAATGCAACTAGGCTGATTCACACCAGCCAAGGATCTAGCTCCAGCTTCCTTGATCAGGATTTCAGCTACTCTGGGTCTGTCTACACTGCACTGAGAGCATACCTCCCAACCTGGGTAGAGGGATGGACACTAGCTCTGCTCCAGCCAGCACGCTAAAAATAGCAGTATGAACATTGCAGCATGGACTAGCCACCGAAGCACCAAGCCAGGAGGTCGGGCGGGTTTACGTACTCCCAGATTTTGCCCTTTGAATCTTTCCTTTCAAACAGCTTTCCCCCTGCCCCAATTTCTGTTCTCTTTATGCCACACTCGGGGAGAAGGAGTGATTGTCTCAGTTCCCGAGCTTCCCCCTGCCACCGTTGTGCAAATCGCAGCTCTCTGAAATGGGAAAGCCCAGCAGCATTGACTCTGCCCATGCAGAGATACAGGATTGTTTTCGCTAGTGCTTTGTCAAGTCCAGCCATGGGGGAAGTTGTTTCAGTCCCTCTGGGAGATTATTCCCTTGCCCACTCCCCATTGGGAGACTTTTCCTGGTGACCAACCTAGCTTTCCAGTGCTTAATATAGACTGGCTACTTGTTATATGCTTTTAGATCACCCTAAGTAGTTCATCTTCTGCATAGGCCTCCCCGTTTTCCAGGGGCGAGAGGATGGTGCTGTGATTAAGACCCATGCTGGGAGTTGGACTGTCTGGGTTCTCTTCCTGGCATTGCTACTGATTCCAGGTAGATTGGCCTATGCTAGCAACATCACCTGTTTGCAGGTGCTACTGGTCAATGGGTGCAATTGAACATGGTTTCATTGCAAATGTATCCAAGGACAAAGGGTACTTGGCACCATTTCACACCATGGTTAAAACCAGCTGAGACCCCAGGGTAATCTGAGCCAGGATCCTCAGGTAAATGTTTTTGACACGCACTGTCTGTTTATTAGAAAATGGCGATGACCTGGAGAGAAGCAGTTTCCAGCAGATCCCAACCCAGGGGACAGAAATCCACACCCAGGTCACTCATGCTGCCATGGGAACCCTTCGCTTGGCTACTGGGGCTCCCAAAATAAGCCTATCACACCAGAGCCCAGCCTCCTTTAGTTCCCTACCTGCTACTAGCAGTGAGCTCCTGTAACACAGCTGGTGAACAAGGGAGGAAGTCCTTGTAGCCCAGGTAAGTCTGAGTAGTCATGGCTCTGAGGGAATCATAGAATATCAGGGTTAGAAGGGACCTCAGGAGATCATCTAGTCCAACCCGCTGCTCAAAGCAGGACTAACCCCCAGCCAGATTTTTGCCCCAGATCCCTAAATGGCCCCCTCAAGGATTGAACTCACAACCTTGGGTTCAGCAGGCCAATGCCCAAACCACTGAGCTATCCCTCCCCGGTTCATCTCGACCCAACAAAAAAAATCAGAAAACAAATGGCTTAGCATCCGGCTTCTTTTTCTTGACTAATCAGGTGACGATCAGCCACCTGCAGCAAAACGGAAACATTTGCCATCGTTTTCTTCAGGGTTAATGCACACGACGGTTGAGAAAGATCCTGGCTCGGTGTCTAAGCCCATTAAAACGAAGAGGGCGGTGGGAAAAGTAACAACCAATTGCGGGTGTGAGGAATGAGCCTCTCAGGGCCGTTCTGATTCTGGCGAAGCCAGAAAGGTCCTGCGCAAACACGAAGCGGTGCTTTACCGGCCCGGGCATTTTAACTCCCTTTGCTCACTGCATCTTCACTGAAAACAACCCGTGTTTGGAAAGGCTGAGGAGTGAGGTCATCTCATAAACAGGGATGGGCCAGGGCTCCAAATCCAGTGGGCCTGATTCTGCTCTCAGTTGCTGTGGATATGTCAGGCGTCACTGCCTGGAAATCACTAGTGTCAGGAGAGGGGAAACTCAAGGCCAGTGCCTGTGAACGCTCGTTGATGCTGTTCTTAAGCCATAGTGTCTATGTCCCTTATCACCGGCTATTCACGAGCATTTACTTGTTCACATTGACGTGGGGGAGAACGACACGCTTCATCCGGATGCCAGCCACTTCCGAGAGGCAGGCTAGTCCTGTGGTTAAGGTAGTAGATGAGGACTCAGCAGATTGGGGTTCAATTTCTGATACTGACTTCTTGTGTGACCTTGGGCAAGTCATTTCCCCTCTTTTCTCTCCTGTCTTGTCTAGTTCGATTGTAAGCTCTTCTGGGCAGGCGTTGCCTCTTGCTCGATGGTTGTACAGCACCTACCACAATGGGCCCCTGATCTCAGTTGGGGCCTCTGGGTGCTGCTAAAATAATAATGGCTGAGCTTTTCAGAAGTGACCAGTGATTTGGAGGGCCGTCAATTTTGGATGCCCAACTTGAGACAACGGAAAGAGGCCTGATCTCTCAGAAGTGCTGTTCCCCTGCCCTTTGAAAATCAGGCCCTGGGGAGGGTCTCAGATTGGACACCTAAAAATGGAGGCATCCCCAAATGACTAGTCACTTTGGAAAATGTCAGCCAACCTGTCCCTCTCTGAGACAGCTGTCTGTCCAGGCAGGGGCAGGGGCGGCAGGTAAGCATGCGGGTTTATGCAGAGCTTTCTCACAGACAAGCTGCCAAGGGTATTTTATAAGAGATCAGCAGGTGGCTGGGAAGCAGGGATCCGGAGGGAGGCAGTGGCACCGCAGGGGAAACGGCAAAAGCAAACGTTGTTCTTCTGGTACGTGATCTGAATGCTAGTGCAAAGCTGATGGCTCTGGGGGCAGAGGTCTCCTCTAGCCACAGAACAGAAACAGCATAGGCCGTGCCGTGCAAACATCCCACTCATGCTGTTCATAAGTGTCACCATGAGGACCAAGGTTCCAAGGCTTGCTCACTTGTGCAAAAGTTGCAAGTGTTCCCTAGTTCCCCCACACACGTGTGTGGTGTTTGTTCTGGGTATGAGACGTTATTTGGGTACAGAACAACACACACACACACACACACACCGGTTGTTTCTCGGTTTCTCCCAACAGAGGCGGGGGGTGGGGAGGGAGCGTATCATGCGAGCTCTCTTTAGTCTGAGTCTTGTTAGTCTTGTAAGCTCCGCTCCTGAGCTGATAAATATTGCATGAGCTTTGATCTTCATGCATCCCAAAGGCAGATGAGTGCAGCTGGGGGCAGTCAGCCAGGACTCAGGGAGATTCCTGATGGAGATTCAATGGAGATTCCTTCGCCTAATGCAGATCCAACCAGTCTGGCTTCCCCAAACCCTTGTCATTGACCGCAGGTGGCCCTATGTGAACATGTACAAAGCAACTAGCTAACTCTGACTCTATCTGCGCACTTGGCCCCATTTTCATTTATACTTAGGCCCCTTTATGGCACTCTGGCAGTATAAATGAGACCCAGGACCACTGCGGTGGAACAGCTGGTATCCCCATTTAGCGTGGGCCCATTGCTCATGGGAGCCAGCTGCCGTGCCTTCCGTGATTGCACGGGACCCCAGCTCAGGCCTTTCCTCCTCATTAATAAGCAAAGCGAGAGGTTGTCTCCCCGTGTTTGCCTCTTTGTAACAAATGGTCCTGTCCCCTTTCACATTACCTTCTGTTTTGTCTGTGTTCTTTTCAAAAGCCCCATACAAAAAAAAAAAGCCCCCTGCCCTCTGAATGCAGAGATGTAAATGCGGCAACCTAGGTGCCCAGCCGGCTAGTCCCTCTGCTCACTTGAGTGACAGCGGAGCTTAATAATCAAAGAGATGCCGGGACTCGAGCAATATTTTTACTTTCATAACCGACGCGGCAACCAGAGGTGCCGGGGCTCAGCCCTGGCAGAAATTAAGCGCTGAGCGGCAGGCCCCCGTTTCCGTCGGCTGGAGCTGTGCCAAGGAAGCCGCCCGCCTCGGTTCTGCTCGCCCAGGTGCTTGCCCCAGATTCAGGCGCATTGCGCTGCTTTTGTTGGAGGAACAGATTTTTCACAGGCTTCCTCGGCAACTCTTGCACACGCGAAACGTGACCCTGTTCCAGCCTGGCAGATTTATTGATGGTACCAGCGCCCATGGCACTCCGCCGGGGCCATACTGCGGCAGGAGGACAGGCACTAGGGTGACCAGATGTCCCAATTTTATAGGGACAGTCGCAATTTTGGGGTCTTTTTCTTATATGGGTTCCTATTACCCCTCACCCCCTGCCCCGATTTTTCACCCTTGCTGTCTCTCCTTCCACCTCCTCCTCCTCGCAATGTCGCCCCCCCTTCCTGTGAGGAGGTATGAAGTGAGTGGCCAGGGACAGACAGCTGCACCTCGCTGGGTTAGCTTGGGCTGCTCTCCCTCCTGCCCCATGGCCTAGCCAGGAGTCACCCTCGAAAATGTGTTCGTAACAGAAACCATTGGAAGCCGTTTCCTTGGCGGTCAGGAGGTTGCCGCGGGAGCCAGGGCCTATCGGGCTGCAAGCTTCCTGGGTCATGTCTAGCACCCTCTGAAGGCCGTTTGCCAGGCTCAGCCTGGTTCCCAGAGGACCTGGGGCCACATCAAACAAAAGCCGGTGGCACTGAGTGGCATCCGGGCTGGCATTCTAAATGGAAGCCTCTCTCCGCCATTGGTGTGTGCCCGGCAGGTCAGGCCTGGGGCATGTGGGCGGGGCAGTGTGAGTAGCTTAGTCTGTTGCTGTCTGTACTGTGCCTGCTCTGGGCACATGCGGTGCCCCAGGACCGTGAGTCTGGCACCTTGTACCCTCCAGTCTCCTGAGGGGGGCAGAACCAGTGTTTCCATGGGGAGGCCCCTCCACCCTGCTCTGCAAACATCAGAGTTGCACTTTCCACCAACACCATATCGACACAGGGGTTGAAAGCAGGTTTCTTGTACCCTGGAAAGTCACCGGTTCTGCTAAACGGCTCTGGGATACCAGCCCCTCAGACGCTGGGCCCAGCCGGCGCTTGGACAGAAAAGCTCAGGGTGCATCTGGAAGTGGCGCTGACGAGTTCCTCAGAGCCGCCTCCGCCTCGGAGTCATGCCTAGTCTTAGTGCTGGGGGAGGGCTGGACAGAGAATCCTCTGGTCATTTCTTCCCCCCATCCCTCCACGGAAAAATGGCCCCCAGTGGGGAGGAGCTTCACAGACGCCAGAGGCCAATGGCAGGCAGACGTAAGGAGTGAATCATCCCAGGTGCTGACCTTAGTCCTGGCTTTGCGCTTTGCAGACCACTCTCTAAAGTGCTCTCTGACCCTCCAGGGTGAAGGGCTCTACTGGCAGCCATTGCTTTGTATTCGGGGCCCTGTCTGGGGCCCCCGGCTCTGGCTATCCACAGTGAGCATCCCTCCCCTGCACTCAGCCTGCCTCTCAAACGCAGGAACGTGGCCTTCTCCGGCAGCCGTCTCTCTGTTTGTTTCTAGGTCTCTTTCCACTTGCACCCTCCCTGCACCTGGTCCCCTTTGCCTAACACCCGGTGTTTATCACACCCCGGCAAGTCACTGGGGAGGTTTCCTGGATCATACAGAAAACACACACACGCTAGCTGGGCAGAAGGCTAGGGGCCCCTGCTAGGACAAACTCCGTCTCCACCTCCCGATCTCAGCAGGGAACCAGTTACTCAAATAAGTCCAGGCTCGGATGGGGTGTTTAAGTCTCTGCTTTTGCCCTGCTCCATCCCCCTCCAAAAAAGAACTTCCTAGGGCCAGGAGCCACTCGCACTGATATGTTGTTTGAGAAGCAAAGGGGGCGCCCTGTTCTGTGCATGGTTAATCCCCTCTTGGGCACAGTTTATAACTGGCTATCGGCAGGCCCCAGGGAGCACTGTGGGAGCAGTGTTACTCATGGGGACAGCTGGGCATGAGCATGGGGATTTGGATCCGGAGTGGAACTATCCCAGCATTTGGGGTGTTCAGACCCTAGGGTTCAGTTCAGATTGAACTCTACCTTTGGGGTCTTATTGTCACTACTTCTCTTGCCTTGTTCAGCTCAGGCTAGTTCTCATTCCACCGGTGGTTGTTGTTTGGGGACTTTGGGAATGAGCCAAATTTCCTCTTGCTGTTCAGAAGGATCGAACGAGAGGTCCAGCTGTTCAAGGGGTCAGCAGAAGCCACAAGTGGGGCCAGATTTGCACCAGGGCTCAGCTCCCACCTGGGCACCTAAGTAAGGGACAGATTTTCAAAAGTTCCTACTGGGACACTGAGGAGCAGGTGCTGAGCCCTTTGGAGAACCAGGCCTATAATGTCTAGCACAGGAGCCCGGTGCCCTCCATTGGCAACTAGTGTCTGCAGGGCTTTGGTTCTTCAGTGCGAAGGCCAGTGGTGGGAACATTGGGTTAGCTAGGAGAACAGACCAGCTATACCTAGGTTTTGTGAGTTACATGCCACACGGACCTGGCTATCATTCCACTGTAATATTATTGCAACTTGATGGGTATTTTCCATCCCCCGTGCCTTGCTTTCCTCCCCTCCGCTCCTCCCCATTTGTCGTCTCCTTTCCATTCTTTCCTCTTCCTGAAATAAGACTCCCTGTTGTCAGTGGCGGATTAATGATTTTGCCGCCCCTAGGCCTGAAATAATTGCTGCCCCTCCCGCCCCTGGCTCTGCCCTGACTCCACCCTTTTCCCGCCCCCATTCCAACCCCTTCCCCAAAGTCCCCGCCCCAACTCCGCCCCTCCCTGCCCCTATTGGATCCCTTCCCCAAATCCCCGCCCCGCCCCCGCCTATTCCCCCAGCACACCGTGTTCCCCCTGTTTCGTGGCGCAAGTGCTGGGAGGGAGGGAAGAGAAACAGGACGCGGCGGTGTGCTTGCGGAGGAGGCGGAGGCGAGCTGGAGTGGGTGGGGGGCGGGGAGGGGAGCTTCTCCATGGATGCTCAAATTTGCCGCCCCTGCAAATTTGTTGGCCTAGGCGATAATACACCACTGCCTGTTGTCAAAGTGTAATTCCAATCCTGGCCCTTTAAAATTGTTCCCTGTTTTGCAAGAGGTTTCCTGCCTTGTCAGGTCAATTCCATTGACTAGCAATGAGTCCCCAGTAAAGGGACACTCCTCTATCTGCAGGACAAGAGGAATTTTATAGGGCCAGGTCTGTAGAGTCCAAAAAGCACCCGAAAACATGGCATGGTGGAGGTTCCATGTTTAGTCTCTCTGGACCTGATCCAAAACCCATTGACGGCAAAGGACAGACTCCCACTGACTTCACTGAGTTTCAAATCAGGCCCACTATAAATTCCTCAGCAAATCTGCGCGGTTCACAGGTCAGGAGATGATTTTCTAAACTCTCTGGCTGCAAACTCCACCTGGGATCTGAGACAGCAAAGGCTATTCAGAGCTTCACTTCCAATTTTGCTGAAGATGCACAAGCCAGAGATAGATTGGTGCCTCACTGGAGTGGTACTGCAGGACTAACAGGAGTAAAAAAAAGTGGTTTGCGTCAGTGAAAAGAGCTGACGTGACTTGGGAAGACGCGGAAGCAGATATGTGGTGAGGCAGAAATTGCCATTTCTTAAACTGCTACTTTTCTGGTCACAGTGAACTTTCATTAACATACCCACTGGAGCTAGCAGCGGGCTGGACACAGATCTCATTTCTGGGAAATTCCCAAGCCACACGTCAGTGATCTGAGACACCCCTGTGATCTGAGATCACAGACATGCCCGCTCTCCTATCATCCCCTCAAGGTGGTAAAAAACATTGTAGCCAGCTTTGGGTGACGCAAACGTTAAAAATTGGGGACCAGAGATAATTGTGGGAGACGCATGCTTGTATTAACTGAATTCCCACATCCAAAGAGCATGGGGCGGGCAGAACACGGTAGCCCAAAGCAGATCTGAAGGCAGCCGCTGCACTGGTTGTGGGGACAGAGCCAAAAACGCAACCCCAAGAGTTGATCGTGCTCCTTTCTAGGTTGCAAGAGGGACATTTTCAAAAGTACGTAGAAGCACAAGTCCCACTGAAAGTCCATAGGGCTTCTGTTCCTAAATCCCTTAGCCACTTTTGAAAATTTCCCCCAGACTCTCATGAATGAATGCATCATTATTAATAGTTAGTGACCCATGGTCACTAGGACAGACAGACAGTAAAATGTAGTGGCAAGCATGAAAACTATTGTCCTGGCAGGAACACCAAGGCGCAGCGTCTACTCTCAGAGACACCGGTGTAACCCAGCTGAAGCCAGTGGACTGACTCTATTTTACATTGGGGTAACAGAGCAGCTTCAGGCTTTCTGGGCCTGGTTCTGATGTCCGTTATTCCATTTGACTGCTGGGCAGCTCTGTCGATTTCGATGGAATTGTGCCTGATTTATACCAGTCAGAGCAGAATGAGACTCTCGGGTTAGATGAGAAGGTTTGCAGCTATTCTGGCTTCTCATTTACACAGAGTTTACACCAGAATGAGGCCATTGATCTCAGTGACGACTACACCAGTGTAACTAAGAAGCGAAGGCAGTCTTTTAATGCCTGCGAGTAACTGCCTATTCTGTTAACTGCTCCAGTAGCTGGCCAGAAAGGCAGAGGCCTCAGTAACCCTACAGGAGTTCTGCAGATTTCCTCACCAACCTCTCCTCCAGGAATGTTTAGATACCTGCCATGGGGCCTCCGAGACGGACAGACAGAGGCATTCCTAAGGGAGAGCAAATGGATTTGTGTGGCGGACGTCCTGTGGACGCGTGTGTGTGGTACGGTATGTCTGTGGGTTGGACGTTATTGCGTGTGCGATGCTCCATATATGTCTCTGTGTGTTTCCATGTGCCAGTGTATGCGGGGATGGCTGTGTTAACACAACACAGTGTGAGTTTGTGGGTGTGAAACAGAGGGGAACATTGAGAACACTGCTCTCTGGTTCTGGCTGGGCCTCTCCGGGGGAACAAGTAAAAACAAGAGAACTTATAGAAATTCAAGGAGACAATTACAGCGGACGGCATTAGGGCTTGTCACTAGTGCTTAGTACCAGTGGGCACAAAGAGGTACCAAGCAGCCAGGGGCGATGGCTGTGCTGGGAGATACAAGGGGGGGGCTGGGACTGACTGGATTGTCAACGGCAGTAACCAGTGGGGAAGTGGACAAAGCAATGACAGGAGGATGGGGCTACAGGAAGGAGGTGCTGAGACGCCCAGCAGAGCATGGGCAAAGGGCTGTCTACCCTTCCATCCCCGACAGCGAACTGAGCGGGGGATATTAACCCTTGCACATGCAGGGGGCAGCCTAGAAACGGGGCGAAGGGGAAATGAGGTAACCTCTTGGCCATTTTCAGCTGCGGCCTACGTTTGTCTTGCCCAGCCTAGCATCGCTAGAGCCCTTTAGTGCAGCTGGTTCAAGGGACAGGCCATGGAGCCCTTCACCTCGCTCACTGATGCTACCGTGCGATGGCTACCAAGAGATGCGACCGTCTGACGGCTGCCCTGTGGCCTCTGCAAAATGCACTGGTGGCTCCAGTCCAGTTCCCAAGCGTCTACACCACAAAACCAGCCCGAGGATGTAGTGTTAATTGGCACCCACCTTGGCAAGGAAAGGAGTGCACGGGCAGTAGGCCTGTGCCTCCTGTCTGGCTCTAGCTGAGTGCAGAATCTGGCCTGAAGATTTTGCTTCCCTCTCCCTTCTCTAGAGGCAAAAGTCAAGGGCACGGCCGGTGGAGGGGGAGAGGACAGTGTGGATGGGACGTTTGCCCTATCGCCTCTTGTGCTGCGCTCATTCTGTGCAGGAAGGACTGTGCCCACCGGGGCTGTCAGGCTGACACCTTGCACCAGCCCTTAGTACAGTCCAAGGCGACTAGCTGTCTTGTTAGGGGTGCGGAACAGGGATGCTTGAGGCCAGCTCAGGCGTTTGCGACGCTAACACTAGCGTACGCTACATGTAAGCTCTACCTGCCCCGTGACTCTTTAATACCTGTACTGTTTAGGAATTAACATGCAGTGCCCTTGGATGGCGGGTCATACGCTGGGGGTCTCGGAAGGGAGAGAGACCTGACCTGGGGTGAGTTAAGCGAGGGATAAATTCCCCTCTCTCTGTGAAGTCGTCCCAGTGGCTCTTGCTCATCCAGATTCCATGGGCCTGCGCCTCGCTCACCCCAGTGTCAAGCAGACGACGCTCCAGGAAACTCAGCTGAGTTGCATGGGGATGAAACTGGAGTAAGTGGGGCTGGTCTGGACCTGGGTCCCCTGCTTTTGTAGGCTCCGTTCAACTCAGCAGTGTGAGCGTAATGCTCTTTCGTTTCTTTTTATTTGGGCTTCTGAGCTGAACCAGGAGCTTTATGCTGCTTTCCCAGCGGCCACGTTCTGCGAGGTATCTGGCGCGCTGGAAAGACGATGATTTGTTGCCTTTCTGTTGCAGAATAATGTTCGTTAGTCTCAGTGACTGTACTGCTCGACTAGTTGTCCTGTTGCGGAGCGGATGATTGTGCGATCGCTCAGCACGGTGCGGAGGAGTGAAGTTGATCTCTGGAGCTAAATCTTGACCCTGAGCGCCAGGTCTCCAGAGCGTGCTGGGCAGGGGAACTTTAATCTCATTAAACCTGCAGTGGACGAGGAGCCGACTCCATGTTCTGCGGATGCCCCGAGCCACCCCGCTTCGTCGCTGACTCCTGCATCACGCTGCGCAGAGGGCTCGAAATAAACTCCGGATGTCAGGATGATAAAGCCGCGGCGGGTTCTCCGGAGGCAGGCTCGGCAGCCAGAGCGGCTCCCGTAATTAATGGCGTTGCTGAGCACTTCCCAGCCAGGCTATGAATAAAACATTCCATCCGCGGGACCCAAAGTTTGAAAAATCTCTTCTTTCTGTTAATTATATTTGAAGGCACAATGGGCATTTATTATTTTCTCTTCCCACTTAATCAGGGGAGTGAAATCTGGTCTTGGGTCCTACCCACATCCTTACTGATGGGAGCCGTAGCATTTGCTCATAGGACCATGTCTTAGCAAGCCAGAGCCACGACATGCTGTGGAGAGTTTCAAGCAATATTCTCTCGCCTCCCTCCGAGAAAGCACCAGCCTCCTCGACATTTTCACAGGCAGGCAAGGGTGCATGGAGGGGTTTTGCTATGGTCAACGGATCCTGGTGAAACTCAGATTTCAAGATGTTTCCTTGGAAACAAACCCACCCAGGGCCTGTGTCTCAGATCCTGCTCTGGATACGTCGCCCCGGAATAGTCTCCCTTCACTCCCCACCCAAAATGCATCGGACACACAATAGAACTGGATCCAAGAACAGACTTCGGCCCACAGGCTGGTTATTTCCTACCTTCTTCAGGCATCTCCCTCCCAGATTAACATCCCGAAGTCCCAATATGTATAAATGCGGAGGAGCCTGCTACTGATTGCAGTTGGGTGGGTACCGCAAAACCCAAGAACCACATGCACAAGTTGTCCTAATTTTTGGCATCTCATGGTGCAGCTTTGATGCCCTCTTTCCATCCTGGCCTCGTCCCAGTCTAACTCCTCTCTTCACACGTGCTTTCAAGAACAAGGGTGATCTGGCCCCAGACACGGGCACGCAAACCTATTTGTGTGCAGCCCTACCGAGGAAAGCCAAACGACTCCTAACACTAGTGCGGGACTGATGAGGACAGTAGAAGCAGATTGGTCCTCCTGAGGCTTCCCAAGGCTGCCACTTTTATAAAAAGGAGGAAAGTGAAAGACAAGATGAAGAAGCTGGAGCATCCCCTCATCTTCTTTCCATTTTATATGTGGATTATTTCCTTCCCACATGTTAGTCCGTAAGCCTTGGAGGCTACATTTGAAAACCACCCAGAAACTATAGCTAGTACAGAATGCAGCTGTTTGTTCTGGCCAGGTCCGGCTCCAGGCACCAGCTGAGCAAGCAGGTGCTTGGGGCGGCCAATGGGAAGGGGCGGCATGTTGGGCTCTTCAGCGGCAATTCGGCAGCGGGTCCCTCGGTCCTTCTTGGAGGGAAGGACCTGCCGCCAAATTGCTGCCGAAGAAGAATGCGGCGCAGCACAGTGGAGCTGCAGCTGATCGCGGCATTTTTTTCCCCCCTGCCGCTTGGGGTGGCAAAAACCCTGGAGCCGGCCCTGGTTCTGGCAGAGAGCAGATTACAACAGTGCTCCTTGATGTGCACTGGCTTCCACTTCACTTCTCAGTGCCATTGCAGGTGATGGCGTTAACCAATAACGCCCTAATCTGTTTTGGCCTTGGGGGTCTCAGAGCCCTTTTCTCTCTGTGGAAAAATTTGACGGTCCCCTGGGTCAGTGGGGACGGAGCTAGAGGCAGGACATTTTCCACAAAAAGTCCTCAATTCTGCAAATCGGTTCCATTGTAGTGAGTTCTCGAGACCTGGGTGAAGTCTTCAGCTTCAATTCTTCATAGCCAGCAGTGATGGCAGGTAAGGGGAGAAGGTGAAATCATCTCATTGACTCATATATAATGCTGCAGAAGAAACGGCTGCTTTGAAGCCCCATTTTGTTTCTTCCTTTTGAGAACCTGACAAATTGGTCGTATCAAATGACTCTGAGGACCCCTCTTTACAACCACTTTTCCCGTAATATTCATGACTCCTTGATTGCCCCTGGAATTTTTTCCTCCCTCCACCTAGCTTGGCACGGTCACCATTAAAAAAATCAACTGTTTCCTATCCGACGTCTACTTATATGGGGGAAATGAGATGCCACTGTGTGATGCTCATTGGCAAACGGTGACCACAGGCCATGGCATTTCTTTGGTTCCAGCTCTGCTTCGTCAATAGGCTTCCTTCCACTCTCTCCAAGAGTGAGTTCTGACAGCGCTGAAAGGATGGCCAGGCCCTGTGCTGGACAAGGACAATCATGACCCGGCAACAGAATAATCAGCCACCAGTAAATCCAGTGCCTTGCCCGCAGCTCCCTAGTTTGATTCACCAGACTGGATCTCTCTTGTAGCAGGACACATGTCAGGTGGGGTCCATGAATCCTCTGCAATTGTTTATCACATCCACTCTCATTACACGTGCCAAGACATGGAACGTGAGCAGGAGGGTGCATGGATTTTTTCCCTGTTAAATAAATAAAGACCTAGTAAACCCAGCACCTGTTACCTAAAGAACCAGATAGTTCACTCTCAATAATTAATACTCCCATTGGCTTTGAAAGTAATTTCTCCTGGGATCAGCCCCCACCTGCCTGCACCAGCACCACTGAAATTTGCATCTCATGATACCCAATATGGTCTCTCACCCACACATGCCCTTAGTTCTTTGATCACCTGGCAGTGTCAACCAGAGCTGGACATGGTCCTAGGGTGACCAGATGTCCCGATTTTTATAGGGACAGTCCCGATTTTTGGGTCTTTTTCTTATATAGGCTCCTATTACCCCCCACCCCCTGTCCCAATTTTTCACATTTGCTGTTTGGTCACCCTACATGGTCCTGATATTGTGGTTCATTAGTAGCTATAGTGTTCCAAGGATGGTTGGCTTGGTCTTCAGGAGATGGGACAGCACTGGTCAGATAGTCTGGTCCTCACACCTGCTGTCCTGATGCTCCATTGCTTCATAAAGCCAAGGAGGGTAATTTTTGGCAGATGCAAAGTCCCTTTGGCCAAGGAGCAATGGTGGATAATAACAACAGGAGCTGGGCTCAGATGTTCACTGATTATTGGCTCCTGGGTTCCTTTGTCTCATTCGCTAAAGTAACGACCATGGTTCACTGCAGTACAATGTATGTTTCAGACCCCATTAGCCTAGATGTGGCGGTAGAAGAAAAGAATGTAGGTCAGGAGCATGTATACCAAAAGGCAGGTCACGAGCCACCAATGGGTCGTGGGAAGGTTCTAGATAGTTTTCAGGGCTGGTGCGGAGAAGAAGACAGGCAGGGGAAGAGGGCTAGAGAGCAAGCCTGCCCCATACGCACCCCACAGTGGCAAATCCTGTCCCAAGAGGCTGGGCCTGGCTTCCCACTCCAGGTGTTACAACCTGGCACACAGGTCACACCACCACTCAGGTTTGGCCTAGTCGCCCTCCATCACTGAGGTTGGGCCAAACCAGAGTGGTGCAGCAGCTCCAGGCACCAGGCCACTTGCCTGGAGCGGGAAGCCAGGCTCAGGTCCGTAAGCTAGGAGCCGCTGCTGGGTGAGTGCAGGTTGGGCTCACTCTCCAGCAGCCCACCCCAGGGTCTCCCCTCTGCACCAGGCTGGGATTAGGGTTGTGGTGCCTGGGCAGAGGGTACTGCGGTGGGTGGTCAGTGCCCCCTCGGCAGGGCAAGGAGGAGGAGGCATCAGTGGAGGGGTAGAATGCTGGCTTCTGATTTGGGGGCTCCCCACATGAATCTGTATCCTGGGTGAGTCCCAAACAATGACACAACACAGTTGATGGGTTGTCTTAGTAAAACAGTTGAGGACCATTGCCATAGACAGCAGCTGTTGCAAGGTCACATGAGCCAGCGGCTAGGACGCTAGACTCCCGCGCCCTACGTTCAATTTCTGGCCTTACTACGGACCTGCTGCGTGACCTTGGGCAGGTTTCTTTACCTCTCTGTGCCTTTTGGTTTCGTCTTTCTGTTTGCTCTAGTTAGCATGTAAACCCTTTGGTAACGTGTATTTCACTACATGTTTGTACAGCACCTTGCACAATGGGGCTGCAATCTCGAGTGGGGCTACAGGGGCTTCTGTGCTTCAAATAAAAAATAATCTTGAGCAGTCAAGGACAGGGATGAAGAAGGGTCAAAAGGCCGGGTTCTGAGAAGAATTGGGAGGCTTAGAGATTAGGATTTAATTGTTGTATTAAAGAAAGTCATAGGCCAGGGAGGAAAGGTGGGTCTTGAAAAGAGAGCCAGGAATTCCCGCATGGCCTGGAGAAGCTGTTGTAGACGGCTGAGGCAGCCTGAGGGACGGGTCTGCTGCTCTTTGTGGAGATGGGTGTGCATTGTGAGGGACAGAAGAAGCTTTGCTGTCCAGAGAGGAGGCACCGTTGACTTGGAAGGGCTGTGGTCAGGGTAGAATACATGGAAGCCCTTGAAAAAATTATAACGGGCTTCAAAAAAGAACTAGCTACGTCCATGGAGGATAGGTCCATCAATGGCTATTAGCCAAGATGGTGAGAGATGCAACCCCATGCTCTGGGCGTTTCTAGTCTCTGATTGCCAGAAGCTGAGAGGGAGGACAGGGGATGGATCACTCAATGATTGCCTGTTCTGTTCATTCCCTCTGAAGCACTTGGCATTGGCCAGTCGGAAGACAGGATACTGGGCTAGATGGACCATTGGTTTGTGCCAGTGTGGCCGTTCTTATGTTCTTAACAAATGATCTGAGAACAGCATGGAAACCTTCATGTCCTTGGGAGCTGGAAGGCGCCTGTGGTGGTTCTGGTCCAAAGCCCTTTGACGTCAATGGAAAGGCTCCCATTGACTGCAATAAGCACTGGATTAGACCCAATGGCTCTGCACCAGCCCAGGGCATTCTTTGGCAATGCTGAGCTTTTGGATTCAAAAGGCCTGTAAGAACGAGGTCATGCGTTAACCCTTGCACCGCCGCTGCTGGGTGTTAGCATACCAAGGCCCGGATGTATCTAAAATGATTAGCAACGGCATTCCTTCTACTTCAGAGCAGTTGGGTGCTTGAGTCGGCTGGATCAGCAGCAGACACAGCTCCTTGGTGCCAAACTCAGGCTACGTCTAGGACAGTGGTCACCAACCGGTAGATCCATCGCGGAGCCTCTGCCTGTCGATTGCAGTCTCTGGCTGCACAGCGGGGCTGAAGCAAGCTCCCCGCCTGCCTTGGCCCCACGCCGCTCCCGGAAGAAGCTGGCACGTCCCTACGTGGGGAGAGGGTGGGGGTCTCCACGCGCTGCTCCTGCCTGTAGGCTCCGTCCCCACAGCTCCCATTGACCAGGAACGGGGAACTGCGGGCAATGGGAGCTGCAGAGGTGCTGCCTACAGGGAGGGGCAGCACACGGAGCCCAGGGGCCGCAGGGACGAGACGGCAGCTTCCAGGAGCAGCATGGGGTCAGGGCAGGCAGGGACCCTGCCTTAGCCCTGCTGCGTCGCCCACCGGGAGCAGCCCGAGGTAAGGGCCACCCAGCAGGAGCCTGCACCCTTCCTGCACCAACCCCCTGCCCCAGCCCTGAACCCCCTCCTGCACTCAAATGCTCTCCCAGAGCCCACACCTCCTCCTGCACCCCAACCCCCTGCCCCAGCCCTGAGCCCCCTCCTACACCCAAACTCCCTCCCAGAGCCCACACCTCCTCCTGCACCCCAACCCCCTACCCCAGCCCTGAGCCCCCTCCCACACCCAAGAGCTCACACCCTCTCCTGCACCCCAACACTGTGAACCAGCCCTGAGCCCCCTCCCACACCCAAGCTCCCTCCCAGAGCTTGCACCCCTCACCCCCCTCCTGCACCCCAACCCCCCGCCCCAGGCTCAGCCCTGAGCCCCCTACCACACTGAATCCCTCAGCCCCAGCCCAGAGCCCGCACTCCCTCCTGAACTCCAACCCTCTACCCCAGCCCAGTTGAAGTGAGGGAGGGTGAGGGAGAGCGAGCGATGGAGGAAGCAGGGATGACGTGAGTGGAGCTGGGTCTCGGGGAAGGGGCAGGGTAGATCCTAGGTTGCAACTTGCACTTAAATTCAAACAGTGATCTTGTGCTTAAAAAGATTGGAGACCACTGGTCTAGGAGCTAGGGTGCGAGCTGGAAATCAACCCTAGCTCCAAGTGCAGGTACAGCCTGTGAGTCACACAGGGCTTTGTCCCTGCTCTCTTTAGGGCCCCATTCCCCTGTGGTGGGGAGTGGCCAGATCCTCAGTTGGCGTAAGCCGGCACGGTTCTCTTGAAATCAACAGAGCTCTGACAGTTCACGGAAGCTGGGGGTCTGGCCCATAGCAGGAGGGAAGCCAGCCCAAAGGAATAAACCACAGTGCACCCAAAGGTGAGTCGGACATGTTAGCAGAAGAGATTGATGGTTCGAATGTAGCAAACCAACACGTATTTGCTAGAAACAGTGTATTCCCCCTTAAGCCAATGCTTCTTAAAGGAAAAATAAATGAGATATTCATATCCTGATGTGAGTCATGCAGCTAAACACTACGTGCAAAGCTGAACACTTCGCCCTGCACGGTTTGTGCCACAAGGTTACAGCCCTAAGTGGATTCTATTAAGTAAGCGACTTTCTTTGCCGCTTGGCCTGGGAAATCAGCGCACAAAGAAAGCAGTTTCCCGGGTAAATCCAAATCTCTGAACATTTCCATCTGTGGCGAGACAGCAGCAGGTGAAATTCTGCTCTCAGCTACGCGGGCATCAATCCAGAGTAGCTGCGTTGATGGGAACACTCCAGGTTTACACCAGCGGGACCGAGATCAGGATCTCGCTCCGGAGCCTCCTGATCCTGACAATAAAAAGGGAGACAAGGCGGTGACGCAATATCTTTTACTGGAGCCAACTTCCGTTGGTGAGAGAGGCCTTGAAGAAGAGCGCTGTGTAGGTCGAAAGCTTGTCTCTCTCAACAATAGAAGGTGGTCCAATAATAGATATTGCCTCACCCACTTTGTCTCTCGAATATCCTGGGACCAACACGGCTACAACAACACTGCATGCAGCCGTAAAAACGGGTAGCATTTTAGCTGTTTGGCACTTCCCATTCCAACCTAGCAAACATCATTCAGTTTCCCCACAGCAGGTAACAGCCGGGGGGTGTATAATAGTGCCCAACACAGACAGCTAATCGGCTCTGGTTTTTAATGCTTGGGTGCATGTGGCAGCAGATGAGTTTAATGGGACAGGCAGCGTTAGGTGACAAAACAGTGCTTTTCTCCTGCAGACTGCACTGCTTGATCAAGGCTCCTCCAAGCCACTCTCCTGGCCTTTATAGGTTGCACCCGTAAACGCTCAGCTACTGTGAATCCACATCGCTGCATTGACGTTCCGTGGAGCTGTTGTACACTGATCTACCCCAGCAGAGGAGCTCACTCCAGACACAGTCACAGCTTATGGCACCGTTACTTCCAGTGGCTTCATTTTAGATGCAGGTCCTGCTACAAGTGTCGATATTGCTGTCTGATAAACAGCAGAGGTTACTGCGGTACCTCTTGCTAATTCTTTGGCAGCCAATTTTGTTGTTGTTGTTGTCTTTCTCTTCTGGAAGCACTGGCTCCCCTCCCTCCCCTTCCCAGTCACAGCCAGCAGTTGAGAGACTCAACCTGTTCTGGGTCACTTTTTAACTCCAGCTGGTTCTCAGTGCCTCGGAGGACAGAAGAGGCCTATGATTCTTATTTGGATTCTCAGTCACCCAAGGAAGTTAGCAGAATCTCCTGCCCATCTTCTATTTCTTTCTGCCTTCACGCAGTTCCCAGGTTAGCTCCTGGAGAGATTTGTGTCATATCCAGCTCCAAAAACAAACCACCAAGCAAACAAAAAAGGGAGTTGCAGGGTAAATACTAGAGCAAGAGCACCAGGGGAAAGGACTGAAGCTTTGTCACCATGCATGTAACGAAATGCGCGTCAGCTCTCATAAACTGAAGAAGGGTCAGGCCTGGTTAAGACTTGAATGGGAGCCCTATAAAAGGATCTATTCGCCTTCAGATGAAAGTTAAGCTCCTCTTTGATATGGCTTTGTCACTTGAGTTATATTAAAAGAAAAAGCCACTTCAACAATGTCCAGAGGAGCAAAGAAAAGGAAGGTGCGGACTCAGTGAGATAAAGGCTTCATTTCGTCATGTTTGTAAAGCACTTTGAGATCTCTGGAGAGAAGCGGCCCAGAAATGCAGAGCATGACCTGACCTTACAGAATTATTCTGAATGGTAGGCACAATAGATGCTTATCTTACTAAATGAGCTATTCTCTCACGAGCGCTTCTGTAAGCGTCAATTCATTGTTCGTTTGATGTCGCTGCAAACAAAATCAGTCTCCACATTGCACAGTGTCCGACGGATGTGTAGGCTGGTGTCATTTTTGCACCATGCACCGTAACAGCAGGTGAATGCAGAGTCTTGCTACGTGCATTCCAATGCAGGGGGTACAGAAGCAGCGTGCATTTGAATTTCGCGGGCATTTCACTACTGGTCCATAACCATGTTAGGCCCCAGTCCTACAACCCTTACTCAAATGAGTAGCCTCACATGTGACCCATTGAAGTCAATGGGATGCTTTGCTTGAGTAAGGACTGCCAGTAACGGTTGCAGGATCAGGGTCAAACACAGACTGGGAATATTTGAGACTGCCCGTTGAGAGAATGAATGGTCTTGTGGTCAAGGCCCTAGACTAGGCCTCAGGTGATATGGGTCAGATCTCCGGCTCTCCTACATACTCCCTATGTGACTTTGAGGTAGTCATTTAATTGCTCTGTGATTGAGTTCCCTACGGGTGAAAGGGTGGTAATAGTCGTTCCTTGGTCAGTCTTGCCTATTTACATTGTAAGCTCTTTGGGGCAGAGGCTGCCTCGCATTACATGTGCGTACTGTGCCAAGCACAGCGGGGCCCTGATCTCCTCTAAGGCCTCGAGGCACTTCCAGAGTACAAAAATAAAGCCTAATTTCGCCTTACCAGCACACGGCTAACGGAAGCCAGCCTGGGGGCCTGGGTTATAAGGGACAAAGCGGGAAACACCCATTGCAAAGGAATCGCCATTGTCTCCTATCTAGAAATGCTCCATTAAAGACGAGCAGCCTCCGCCCTTGCAAAGGAAACCGAATCCGGGCTTGGGCTCTGGGCAGCTCAGGTTCGGGTCTGGCTGCCAGGTGGATGGAAAGATCTCTGCGGCTTATAGCCAACAAGCTCTTAGAGAGCACATTGCTCCACAACAGGTTATAAATATAAAGCTGCCCTGGACTCAGGGACATTCGTCACCTTCTGCTATTGCAGTCAGCAGGCACAGCACAGCTTCGCGTGACAGGAGACAGTCCACCCACCGGCCCCAGCGCTAGGGAATCGGAGCTGCTGCCTCAGCCCAGCTTATGAGATGGCTTTGGAACACAGGTTAGGCCCAGACGCAGCTTTCTGATTGGCTGCCAGGGATGCTGTCCCATGTCAATAACAGCCAGGAAACACACAAGTCTGACAAAAGCAACAGAGGGTCCTGTGGCACCTTTGAGACTAACAGACTAACAAGTCTGACAAGATCCCTTAATTTTATTTATAAAGGGCCCAATCCCCCATTGACTTCAATGGGCACGGAATCAAGGCCATAGTCCACCTGATCGCTGTAAATCAAACATTTGAGCAGGCGCGCTTCCATTTATTTTTTGCGCTTCTCGTGGGGTACAGACTCTCTGGCCTTTCTTTAGCCTCCTGCTTCAGAAACCCAGGAACGCCTGTCTCCTAGAAATGCACTGCCTGGTCATGTCTTATTGGCTTCAAGCTAGCCAGGAAGCGCAGACGAACATCTCCCCTTTAAAGCAACAGCTCCACGGCCATGTTTGTTGGCACCAATGCTTTTCTGAGGACCTGCCGTGTTCCGGCTGGTTTTGAAGCTTAGAGCCCATTCTCAGCAACTCAGAAGATGATGGAGAACTTGGGCGTTGGCAGAGAAGTAGAGCGTTAGAGCGGAATAACGGATCAATAGCCCACATCCGAGTAGGTGGTTACAGTAATGCCTGCACACTTGGATATGTGGGGCGCGGAGGAAGACAGATGTGATGGGAACACAACACATATATTTCTGCATGACTTCATTTCCTGGAGTGCGGCACTCCTGTTCTCTTTAGTAAAACAAGGGCGTTCTAGCTAAGAAGTCTCTGACACATGGGACCAGTGGGATCAAAACTGGTGCTGTTCACTCAAGGGCTTTCCTGGAACCCCCAGGCATCTTCTCTTTGTTCTCCCAGATAGGGTGACCAGATGTCCCGATTTTATAGGGACAGTCCCGATTTTTGGGTCTTTTTCTTATATAGGCTCCTATTACCCCCCACAACCTGCCCTGGTTTTTCACACTTGCTGTCTGGTCACCCTACTCCCGGAGCTGGAAATCATTCATCACATGGTAAGCTGTAGTACCTGAGGGCATGTCCATCCTGCAATAAAAGACTTGCAGCATGGCTGCAGCTGGACCAACTCGGCTCTGAGACCCTCCCCCCTCACAGGGTCACAGAGCCCAGGCTCCAGCCCGAGCCCAAACGTCTACCCTGCAAGTTTGTAGCCCCGCAGCCCAAGCCCTGCAAGCCCAAGTCAGCCAACCCAGGCCAGTCGTAGCCATGCAACAGGTCTTTTATTGGAGTGTGGACATCCCCTGAGTCATAAACACATCTGTTACATTGTTATTATTCATCTTCTTTTCAATCAAAGGCATAGACTAGAGCTATTCAGATAATGGCATTTCCGCCCTGTGGGAAAGGCCAATATTTTGACAGTCCCGAAACAGGACAAGAATTCGAAATAGCGAGTATTTTTGTGGCATGAAAAGTTCCAAACAATGTTGATGGGTGGCGGGGGGACAAAGTTGGATCGAAATAAAACAACTTGAAACAAAACTTTTTGCTTTGAATTTTTCCGTTGGAAAAATGAGAACGTGTTGACGAAATCAACATTTTCCCATGAAAATATGTCAGTTTCAATCCAACACCATATTTCATCAAGAAAAATTTTTGACCAGCTCTAATATATAACCTCAATCACACCCCCTTTGTATAAAGTTCTCTTACCTATCACAGTGAAAAAGATGTTTGGTAACAGCCCTAAGAGCCAGGAATTCCCAAACTCTTAACCCTGTTCTGTCCCCAACTCCCTGCGTGACCTTGGGCAGGTCACTTCCCCTCTCTGCCTCAGTTTCCCCATCTATAAAAAGGAGATGATCGTTTCCTAGCTGTTGGAGACAGCCTATCATTAAACAACGCAAGGAGAGTCCCAGCAGTTGCTTCTCAGAAACAATTTACATGCCGAGCCAGGTCTCTACAGGGGATCTCAGCTCAGGCGAGGTCTGGATCTGGGGCTCCCCCTGTGCCAAACACCCGACAGCCTCTTGACCTGCATGTAACCACCCACGAAGGGTCAGCGTCTGTCCTAGCTCACCAGTGCACATCAGCTTGATCAAGGGAAGCCCCATCTATGCATGGCATTTCCCAGGGGGCATTCGTGTCTTCGCAGCCTCTGATTTGGTCATGAAAGTTTAACCCGTTTTGGGAAACGAGACAGGACGGGGGGTGGAACAACAGAATGACCGTACTGGGTCAGACCAAACGTCCATCTAGCCCAGTATCCCGTCTTCCGACAGTGGCCTATTCCAGGAGCCCCAGAGGGAATGGACAGTGATCCATCCCCCATTGCTCATCCCCCTGGATCAAGTGATCCATCCCCTGTTGCTCATTCCCAGGTTCTGGCAAACAGAGACCAGGGACACCATTCCTGCCCATCCTGGCTAATAGCCATTGATGGACCTATCCTCCATGAATTTATCTAGTTCTTTTTAGAACCCTGTTATAGTCTTGGCCTTCACAACATCCTCTGGCAAACCCGCACCCTAGGGGAGGGGCTTGCTCCAAGGACCCAAATCCTGCTGCCATTGGCAAGCTCCCATCGACTTCAGATCACACCAGGATGCAGGGGCTCCTAACCACAGCCCTGCGCAGGCATCAGAGTGGTTTTGACAGAAGGTGGCTTATCATTACTGTGAAAGCCCCAGCCTGAGATCAGGGCCCCTTGTACTAGGTGCTGTCCAAATAACAAGACACTGCCCCAAGGAGTTGGGAGGCGAAACAGAGGTCCGGGGAGGGGAAGGTATTTGCCCAAAGTGGCAGAGCCAGGAATAGATCCTGCTGGAAGTTCCAGATTGCACCTAATATTGGCCCAGTGATAAACAGCAGGAAGTGAAACCCAGGATGGATTCCCAGGAGGAAGAGGGACCGATCCGTCAATGTCACCCCCTGCAAAAGTGCAGCTTCATCTGTTTACGGTGCCTCAGAATAGACGCCCGGCCAGTTCTTGTTACTGAATTCCAGGGAGCCCTTGCAGCTTTCCTGAGCTTAGAAGCTTAGAATGCTGTCAACAAGAGACACGAACAGGCAGTGGAATGACCAGGTCCGGAGAAAAGAGGGAGGAAGAGGAGGAATTCTTTGCATGCTACAATCCTTCACTGATCCCCAGTGTCCCCACAAAGCAGGCAGCTGGAGTTCTCCTTGTTTTACAGATGAGAAAAGAGGGACACACAAAAGCTCACCGACTTGCTCTAAGCCAGAGAGGGACTCAGTGGAAGGGCTGGCACTGGAATTCAGGAGGTTCTGTCTCTAAACCCAAGTGAGGGGACTAGACAATGCTGCATATCTCTAGCAATAGTTAACACAGACAGATACAGATACTTGGGGCCTTCCCTTTCCCGCTCGCTCTTCTTTTCTTCGTTCCTTGCCAGTGCAGTAACACGTGAAGAGATGCAAACATTTCAACTGCCAAAGGGTCTATGTCCTTATAAAGCAACCCTGTTTATAAACATTCAGTACCTGTGGCGATGACCAGGTGATCTAACTCATGACAGACATCCGGTCCGTACACAAGCATATGGCCTCATCATGGCCCCCATCATGGGTTATCAACAGAAACTGTGCCTGGGCCCTTCAGTTGCAAAAGCACAGGCCTCTGCTAGTTGAGCTAAATTCATAGACTTTAAGGCCAGGAGGAACCGTTATATTCAGCTGATCTGACCTCCCGTACAACACGGGTCACGGAGCCTGACCCGGTAATTCCTGCTTCGCGCCCATAACTTCTGACTGAGCTAGAGCATCTCTTCTAGAAAAATATCCAGGCTCTATTTAAATGTCAAGTGATGGAGAATCCACCACATTCCTCATTAAGTCCTGCCAATGGCTAATGACCCCCTACTGTTAAATATGAGTGCCCGCTGTCCAGTCCTAGGTTCACCTTCCAACCATTGGCTCTTGTCCTATCTTTTCCCGCTACATCAAAGAGCCACCTGTTATCCGAACTCTCTTCCTCACAAAGGACTAACTCCACTGCTTGCTAAGCTGATGTCCTCTCTGGGGACCAGCCCCACAACACGCTTGCCCCAGGTGTTATGCGCAGACTTATACACATGGACTCATGGGCTTGCTCTGAGCTGGCTCTTGACCCCCCTCCATGTTTCTGGAACAGGTTTCCTGCTGCTGCTCCTCACAGGTCGACTTCTTCTACCAGCCCAGCTCTGGGGATGGGCTGCTACAGCAAGGGCTGGTGTTGGGACCCCACTCCATTGAAGTCTGGGGTCATCCAACTCTGTGGCCAGATCCCAAACCAACCTTCTTTTATTCAGCACAAATCCAGGAGTCTGGGAGCATTAGCTGCTCTGAGATACAGCTGGGAAATCCATGGGCATCTATGGTGCATTAAGACCCGGCCAGTGGGAGGTTCCTCATGAGCTAGAGTCCCCTTCCAAGATGAAGGCTGAAACACCCTGAGCTTGGTCTCTCAACAGGAGAGGTCCCCCCTCTTTCCCATGAAGCTCTTCTCTCCATCACTTGGCTGTTTCCAGAACGCGTCCAGGGTAGCTTCTCTGATCAGCTGACTTGGGCTCAAGGGGGTCAGGACGCAGGTCTAAAAATAGCAGTGTATTCATTCAAGCTCGCACTGGAACCCAGGCTCTGAGAGAGACTCTCCCCCCTCGTAGGGTCCCATAGCCCCAGCCTTGCAAGCCTGATTCAGCTGACCCAGGCCAGTCATGGGTGTTTTACTGCTGTGTAGACAACACCCAAAGAAAACGCCCTCCAGTGCTCACCTGGAATGACGGCGGCTGCAGTGCAAGACGATGAGGGTAAAGAGATTTAAAGTCAGGGATATTAAAGCTGCAACCCAGTGTTCAGTGTGTCCCCCTCTGTGCCTGATCTGCAGTGGATAGAAGGCTACTAACTCAGGAACTTGGTTCTTTAGCTCTGCCAAGACTCACGCTTTTTGCTGTGGAGATAGGGGTCAATCCCCAGTAAATGACTAAGACAACTGTCATTCTAAAGCCATCCGAGCTCCAGAGAAAGCAATAGAAAGCTCTATTCACCAGCTCTGTTCGGTGAACAAGCCAGCCCAGCATTTGCTGCGTGCAAGGTATAGCTCGAAGTGGTACCGCTCTAGTCTGAAGCCTGGAGCCTGTGGTACCCAATGTGCCTGCACTCCCTGCCTTCTGTTTATTTGTTGAGAAGAAAGCTGTGAGACCACGTGGGAGGCTTTTAAACCAGCGATGCTCCCTGGGCCCTCCAGGACTGCACAAAACCCAAACAATGTGTAAGCAGACCTCTGCATTGTAATGAACTGGAAAGCTGGCGCCTGAGCGGGATTCATGCCTTCTATCTGCAAGGGACTGTCTGGAATGCACACTCGGGCTAATGAACCAGCTCAGGTTGGCTGGAGGACACGTGAGAATCACTGCTCCAAGGTCAGGGAGCCAAGTTTTAGCCCTAGTTTTGTATTAATTATTATTATTGTTCTTGTAGCTTTTTATTTTATTTAAAGTGAATTTTGTAATGTGGTATTACAACTCCAGGGGTTTGGCTCTGGTCGCTACAGTTTCAAACTTAACAGAGTGAAAGTCACCTCGGCTGCTTGCTTTGGCTTTAGAGTCTCTAGCAACACGCAAAGACCAAGGACAGTGACCACACAGACATTCACAAGTACAAGGTTTAGTCTATTTTATAAATTTTATTAAAGTTACAATTAAAGCTATGATTACCCAAGCATATAGAAATTCTATACAGACCTGTGTGCAAGTTACAAATATAGTTATACTCACATCCTTAACAATCGTGTTAGGGTCTGATGGGTCTGTCATGGCCTGATCATCAGAAGAGGGATGGTTCCTGCTGGATTTTCCCATAGGGAGCTCAATTTTCCTAATCTAGGCACCCTCTTTTATAATAAGAACAGGAGTACTTGTGGCACCTTAGAGACTAACAAATTTATTTGAGCATAAGCTTTCGTGCGCTACAGTCTACTTCTTCGGATGCATAGAATATATCTGCATCTGATGAAGTGGGCTGTAGCCCATGAAAGCTTATGCTCAAATAAATTTGTTCATCTCTAAGGTGCCACAAGAACTCCTGTTCTTTTTGCGGATACAGACTAACACGGCTGCTACTCTGAAACCTCTTTTATAATGTAATTCTGACAATATCTCATTAGCATTTCTGCACACCATGCTCCCTGCGGTTAAGGCATATGTTAAAAAAATGTGATTACCATACTGGAGATCTTGTAAGCAAAAAATGTCTTTTACTGTTCACATTATTACCACTTAGGACTTCTTTTCCCGTAATCTTAGGGCACTGGGTTATTCTACAGTCATTTACTTATGTCAGCATTTCTTATCTCTATGGCCTAGTATGGCTTAAGCTTCAATCTTGCAGGCCTCAGCCTGTAGGCCTTAAGTTTCAGCCTTGCTTACTTAGATATCTAATACATGATTACTCCAATCTTATACTTCTATAATCCTACAACTTAACTCTATTTAACATACAATGATTATATATGATGTAACATGTTAGTTAATTATAACATCACACAATAAATGAACAATAAACTAAAATCATTGGTGACATTATTATTGCTATTATTATTCCCTTTGATAAACTCAAATTCTTGGCGATTTGAGGATTCTGAAGTCTCAGGACTGAACTTATATTGGAATTGGCAAAGGTTCAGAAAAGGGCAACAGAAATGATTAGGGGTATGGAACAAATTCTGTATGAGGAGAGATTAATAAGACTTGGACTTTTCAGCTTCGAAAAGAGACGACTAAGGGGAGATATGATTGAGGTCTATAAAATCATGACTAGTGTAGAGAAAGTAGATAAGGAAGTGTTGTTTACTACTTCTCATAACATAAGAACTAGGGGTCACCTAATGAAATTAATAGGCAGCAGGTTTAAAACAAATAAAAGGAAGTATTTCTTCACACAACGCACAGTCAACCTGTGGAACTTCTTGCCAGAGGATGTTGTGAAGGCCAAGACCATAACAGGGTTCAAAAAAGAACTAGATAAATTCATGGAGGATAGGTCCATCAATGGCTATTAGCCAGGATGGGCAGGGATGGTGTCTCTGGCCTCTGTTTGCCAGAAGCTGTAAATGAGCGACAGGAGATGGATCACTTGATGATTACCTGTTCTGGTCATTCCCTCTGGGGCACCTGGCACTGGCCACTGTCAGAAGACAGGATACTGGGCTAGATGGACCTTTGGTATGACCCAGTAGGGTCATTCTTATGTTCTTATGTTATGTTAATGCGCAGGGGCTGCTCCAGGTCAGGGTTGGTAGTGTTCTGGGGGGTCTAGCATGAGGATATCAGGGGGGTGCTGCAGGTAAGGACTGACATGCAATACCATAGCTGTGTAAGGGACACAGAGTTCAGCAACCAGCAGTTCCCACTGAAAACACTGGCTGCTACTGGGTGCTGCCGGAAATGATGCCGCTGAGGCACTGAGCTGTGTGGGAGCCGGCGATGCTGCAAGTGAGGATTGAGGTGGGCTCGCCAGCACTGGCCTAGCACAGAATGTTACCAGTGAAGACCGAAGAGGATTGGCAGAGCTGGAATCAAGGCTGAGCTAACAGGGCTTTCCAGGGGCCCAAGCCAGGAATAGCAGGGGAGCTGGAGGGCAGCACTGGGGAATATTAGTCAAGTGGTGTAGTGAAGCCTGGAGAGCATCTGCTTTAGAAAGTACTAACAGTCCCTGGCTTTCCTCATGGCAACACCCAGCCAAACATTTTTAGCCATATGAGAAGTTATTGGGTTTCACATTCAAACTCTTCCCCACTCTGAGCCCTGCTTACACCAGCAAACCTCCCAGTGTCCTCACCTCAAGGAGAGTGACCATTCGCTTCGGTCACATTCCCCTGTGCTCCGATAGATCAAAAATAACCTACCGCCGCCGGGCTGAGATGCCACACAAAGCAATTGTCTCGTTGTTTTCTTGTGCTCCCCTGTCGGGCTGGCTGTATCCATCTGTTTCTCTTGTCTTATACTCAGAAGGGGCAGAGAGCACCTTTTTGTTCGGTGTTTGTACAGCGCCTTGCATAATGGGGTCCTGGGCCATAACTGGGGTTTCTAGATGCAACGATAATACAAATAAATAATAATAACTATCCCTGTGCCCCCAACTCCATTCAGCACCACACCTGCCACTAATATTTTGGGTGGTATCACAATGCTCCAAGATAGCTCAATGATCCCCTCTAAATGGCAGGAAAAGATGTCCCAGACTAAAGCAGCAGGGAAGATAGGCACATGTGTGTTGGGGAGCGTGTCCACCAGGGAATGGTTGGGGGGGGTTGAACCCCAAGATGGCCACTTGGCTATCCAGAAATTCCAATCGGAAGGTCATCTTTTTGGCCACCTTGTTTGTTATCTGGAGGCCAGATTGGTTGAGTGGAGGTAGCCAGGTAGTGAGCCCCCTGCATCAGGTGCAGCCGTGCTAAGCTCCAGGCTGGTGCAACCCACTTGTGTGCTGTATCACACAAAGGGCTTGAATAGAGTCATGTGTGCTAGCACTGTGGGGCCTGATCCCTGATTGGGGAACTGCGGTAACAGGATCCTGGGGACCTCCAAGGAACACAAAGCAACCCACCAAGCTGGAAGAATTCTCATGATAAAACAATAGAGCTATTCATGATCAAATTTGCAGCGGCGCAACATTTTGGCATCATTGTTAGTGGCTCTCTCTGACATGGCTTCCTGCTAATATTGGGCACCAGCACATGGACGTTCAGAACTGGAGGTCTCTTGGGTAGGAGAGGTGATCGGCTCCTAACCGGCCCACCTCAGACCTGCTGCACCAGGCTGCCCCATCCTGATATCTGTCAGATTGACCCCTAGGGCTACCCTGTCGTTTGCAATGAATTAAAATGGTCTGATAATGGTTTGTTGCTGCTGTGATGTCATCAGGCTGCAACATGGTGACCCTACATTGTGATGTCACATGGTGATAGCATTGTGTCATGAAGTGATGACAAAACATCGTGGTGACATGATACAGTGGTTCGACAGCAGGCTAAAAGTGGCAAACCTGAGCCTGCCATGTCCTTAACACTATTCCTAGGAGACTTACCCAGAATTCTTCTGGAATTCTTTGTGCAATCGTCTTGCAGAGTGATTGGTGAATGGTGTGATGTCATCATTTCCCAACAGCTCTGGCTCTCAGTGACAGTGCTATAAGGAATGACATCATAGTAGCACTTAAGCAGTAAACAGAGTCATCAAGCAGGAAGGGAAACAAAGGAAGCTCAAACAGGTAAGAAAAAAGCAGCAGGGAACATCCTTCCATAGATCTTTTGCCTTCTGGTACCCAGCTGGAAATGTTTTTCAAGAGCGGGAACTGAAACTATAAAAAGGCGAGACAACCACCCCAAGGAGCCTCTCTCTTTCTCTCTGCCCATCGAGTCACTGTACCTGAAGGGATAAAGGAAGCAGCTGTTGGACTGGGGATGGGTCCTAACCTAAGAAGTTTGGTCAGTAAGACTACTGAAAGCATGTGGTGAGAAAACTTTGCTTTGAACTTAACATAGTTTGTTAAGTTTGGCACCAGTAGCATTTTATCTTTATTTTACTTGTAACCTTTTCTGACCTTTATGCCTCATTACTTGCACTCACTTAAAATCTCTCTCTTTGTAGTTAATAAACTTGTTTTATCTAATCCAGTGTGTTTAAATTGAAGTGTGCGGGAAACTCCATTTGGGGTTGCAAGTTGTGTGCATATTATTCCTTTTAAAGAAATAATAGACCTAACATAGCTTGTATTGTCCAGGAGAGGAAGGGTCAGTATTGGAGGGACAAAAGCCAAGTGCCAGAGCCAGGGGGTAACCAGAGTCATAAGCCAAAGGCAGAACTGGAGATCGAAACCTTCGGAGAAAGCTCATAGACTCATAGACTTTAAGGTCAGAAGGGACCATTATGATCATCTAGTCTGACCTCCTGCACAATGCAGGCCATGGAATCTCACACACCCACTCCTGTAACAAACCCTTAACCTATGTCTGAGTTATTGAAGTCCTCAAATTGTGGTTTAAAGACCTCAAGGTGCAGAGAATCCTCCAGCAAGTGACCCATGCCCCATTTAAAAACCTTTTAAATAAATAAATAAATAAATAAATAAATAAAATCTGCCCTGGAGGAAAATTCCTTCCCGACCCCAAATATGGCAATCAGTTAAACCCTGAGCAAGCTTTTTGTGCCAGCAATGGTTATGGGGAGGAAAGGTACAGGGGAAGGGGAAGGATCAGGTGAAGCTATGGGTGAATTGCCATCTGCCGTGCTACATGTCTAATGAGTGATACTCTAGCATAGCCCTGCTCCAACTCTTGTTCATTTTCATACCAAAACAAGGGGATGCTCTGTGAAACCAAAGGCAATAATTTTAGCACCCATAAAAAGGAAGCACTCCTCCCTGTAGCAAAGAGTCAACCTGTATCACTGTTCAGAGCAGGAAGTCAATGAGTCATGGACTGGGTAAGTATGTGACCATTAATAACATAGCTGGGCAATCAAACCTCCTACTCCAGGGTGTCAGCTGTTTGACCACAGGGATCAGGAAGGAAGCAGTGGGCAGCACTGCATAATTGGCAATGTGCATTATCGGGGGCTGGCCTTTCCGTGAAGGCACCAGACATCGGTATCTCTCGGAACCATCCAGCCGAATAGCCAACAAGTTACTGGGCTTGCAAAAGACTTTCTTCAAACATGTGTGAAAGCAAAACTTAGCTCTCACGAATTTTAGTGGACTCGGCATCAGCTCCTACGTCAGGATTGCTGGGCCTGCCTCAGCCAGAATGTTCCCCGCTGTAGCATAGTAAAAAAGGCATCCATGGGGAAACATCAGCGGACGGGTGTGTTTCTAATGGGGTTCCGCGGGGATCACTACTGGGTAGGCCTGATGCTAGTCAACATTTTCATCCATGATCAGAACTTAAATATAAAATCATGGCTGATAAAATGTGCAGATCACACAAAGATTGACAGAGTGGTAACTAATGAGGCCAGGGCAGACACACAGAGCGATGTGGATCACGTGGTCAGTTGGGACCATACAAATAAAATATGCGTTAACACAGTCAAATGCAAAGTTATCCATCTAAGAAGAAGGCATGCAGGCCATACCAACAGAATGGGGGACTGTATCCTGGAAAGCAATGACTCTGAAGAGGACCTAAGCATCATAGCAGACAAGCTACTGAACATGAGCTTCCAAGGGAGTAGCAAGTAGGAGTAGAGAGGTGATTTTATCTCTATAAACAGGACTGGCGAGACCGATCCCGGAATATCGCATCCAGTTCTGGTGTCCACATTTTAAAAAGAAAGTTGAAAAATTGGGGGGAGTGCAGAAAAGAACCACAACATTTATTCAAGAGCTGGAGAAAAGGCCTGACAGGGAGTGATTGAAAAAGCTCAATCTGTTTTTAGTTTATCAAAAAGAAGGTTGAGAGGTGATTTGATGTACAGTACATCCATGGGGAGAAATTACCAGATACTAAAGAGCTCTTTAATCTAGCGGAGAAAGGCTTGATAAGAACTAGTGGCTGGTCGATGAAGCCAGACAAAATCAGATTAGAAATTCGGCACAATTTAACAGTGAGGCTGATTAACCACTGGAACAAACTGCCAAAGGAAGTGTGGATTCCCCATCTCTTGACGTCTTCAGATCAAGGCTGGATGCCTGTATGGAAGAGACGCTTTAGCCAAATCCAAATTATACATTACTCACACACATGTTATTATCCTCACGACAAGGGTAGCTGGATGAAATGTAATGGCCTGGGTTATAGGTCAGATGACATGATCTAACGGACCCCTTCTGGCCCTAAGCTCTATGAATTTCTGAATGATCTTACCCAGCCCGAAGGAATGGTGAAAAGGGTTTGGGTAGAGGTAGTTAAGAACTTTACATGCAGCTGGTAAAGAAGCTTCCACAAGGAGGTGCTATCAGATAAGTTGCATTGTTTTATGTTTCAAGCCATTAATAACCTAGAACTAGCAGCCAGCTCCATGGAAACCAACTGGTAGTCAGTGACAGCGACTCCTGTTGCTATAGGAACAGGGCTCAAACAAACAAAAATTACCTATAATTTCTCCTCCCCAAAGTTCTCCCACATTGCATTTCCATAGCAACTAATTATCTGGTTAGTTATCCAAACCAAACCAGTGGCACTGCAGGAAATGCTCCTCCAGCACGTCTGGGTGCTGCAACCTTGCCCAGAAGCTCATTTAGGATGGTTCATTACTAAGGACCATGCGAAGAAATGTGAGGGGCACAAGAAGCCGGGCATCTCTGGGTGGGTTCCCTTCATGCCTTCCATGTGGCACATCTGGCCAAACGCCAAGTGGGTCAGCCACACCTCAGTCACCTTCTGCCCTTCGGCTGCTGCAGCCTTCTCACGCCTCATCTGGACTCAGCTTCGGTCTGCTCCAAAGGCTGTTGGTAGAGCCATGTTCTCCTGCAGCTCCAGCCAGGCCATTCAGTTCCCTTTGCTAACTCCTGCCTCAAAGCTCTATGTTCATCTTCACGGTGCTTCATGATTCCATCCCAGACCACACATCGGCTCTCATCTCCTCCCACTCTCTCTCCAGGCCCCTAAGTTTCTTCTTCGATGATCCCTCGACCATCATCCAGCCTATTAAATGGGTCTGATTATCTGAGTCTGATTCAGACAGCAAGCATCATGGGGAAGCAGCTGTATCTTGCTGTGTTTGTATGAGCCACCTCGTCATTATTCTGGCTCTGGGGCATGTATGTGCTGAAAGACAACGTGACATAGGGGAGGAAGCGGGGAAGGGTAAGAATATTTTTAGCCAATAAATTGTAGCCCCAAAGAATGATCTGCTGTAGGATAAACTTCTGAGCGCAGTGTAACCCCCATAACTCCCCATCATCTCCAAGCCTAGAGGAGTTGAACCAGTGCCAGAGCAGGAAGACTTGACCCTAAGTGGGTGTCCAGCTGGACCTTGTTTCTGCAGCAGTGAAATGAGCTTTGGGGAATCCCGCTTTGTGTTTGGTACTGAGAGCTTGATTCAGATCTCACCCTGGTTTAAGGCTGGTGGAACGCCTCTGACTTGAACGACGTCACTCCTGATTCACACCCATGTAAATGGGAGCCAAATCGGCCCTAAGAGTTCAGACCTGAAAGAAGCTCTCCTGTTGTTCTGGCCAAAGCAGAGATGGACCTTATAGTCTTTGCATGGTCAAGAAGAGACTCAACTGGAGTTAATAGAAAGGGGATTGTTCATTGAGGCTGCTGGACACAGACAGACCCTGTTGTTCTCCCTGCCTTCGTAACTCCCAGACTGAGTGACATAACCTGTGCTGCTTCGTAGCAACAAACAGGGTCTCTCTAAGTCCTGGCCTGGACTCCACAGTCACAGAAGGGGCTATTGGCCCAAGCTGCAAAATTCAGATCAAGATCTGAAGTTCCCCAATGTGCAGGATTTGGAGGGTCAAATCCAGGATTTTGGTTTCTCCCCTTATAGGCAGCCACAAAGCTGGGTTATGGATCCAAATTCCCTCAATGTTTGGGGGCACTGGCATCTGAGGAACTTTGGATGAATCTTGCATTTAAAGGGCTGGAATGAGGACGTTTTGCAAGAACCATGGAAAGAAATACACTAAAAAAGAAGAGCCAGAAGCATGCCTTTGACAAGTGTTTGTGTAATTAACACAAGTAAGTACTTTAGAGGGGATCGGGCACACTAAACCCCCAGCCATATGCCTGTGGAGTGACTGCCCCTCAATTAGTGTCAGGGAATTTGGAATCAAAGAGCCCGATCTGATCTCAGTCACTATGATGTGAATCAGTTGCAACCTCATAGAAGTCACTGGAATCAATGTCGTAAAGCCAGTGTGCGTAAAGCCAGAAGTGGGCCCACACTGTCTTGGTTTCGTTTCCTTAAGCTTGGAAATCTTGCCCTCTCTGAAAAGACCAGATGAGACGGGAAGAAGCAACAATAAAAGCCCAAGCCTTAGGATTTAGTAGAGCAGCCACATGAGTGGTCCTGATCCAAAACCCAATTAGAGCAACAGAAAGACATCAGATAAATTCAAGGGACGGGGAATTAGGAACATGGAGTTCTTGGAAAGCATCATTTCCAGTCTGCAATGTCCAGTTAATTATCTGCTGTTTAATTGGTGTGGTGTTCTGGTAAGTGGTCATGTCAAGGGTCTGGAGACATCTGCCAGCCTCCAGCATTCTGAGAATTCCCTTGAAATCTCATCAGCTTCTGCCCATTACCTTGGCAGCGATGCTGCTCAGACCTTCAGACAGATGTGCAAAACAGATGTGCCTCTTTGGTTCCCCCCTCCCCAGCACTGTTCTCTCCCTAGCATAAACATGCTCAGAACTGACCTGTTCAAAGGTTGCGGTGCTTACAGGGCCGGGGCAACCTACTAGGCGACCTAGGCGGTCGCCTAGGACACTAACATTTGGGGGGCGGTGACTGCGGCAGCCGGATCTTCGGCCACCCCAATCGTCGGCAGTATTTCGGGGGCGGGACCTTCCGCCGCCTTTGTTGGGGGGGCATTTCGGGGCGTTCCCCGCCTAGGGCGGCAAAAAAGCTGGTGGCGCTCCTGGCTGCTTAACATTATCAGACACCAGTTCATTCACCCTGAGCACTGTACTCAGAAGCTACAAACATCATGAAGGCTGGTGCCCATACTCATGTTGTGGTTATTCATTTCTCTCCTCCCTATACTCTGGCCATCCTCTCCCCACAAAAAATGGAAAAGGGGAGAAGGACAAGGATCTGCATCTCCCTCTTCTCCCTGGAGACCACCAAACTCTCAACAGCAGCATGTCCCAAAACTTGTCGCAAGCTATATAGTACATCGGGGTAGTTCCCCTACGAGGTCATCCAGCCCTGAGTTTGCTGCCTTCTGAGTTCTCTCAGGCAGTGGGCCAGATCCTGAGCTAGTATAACTCGGCATAGCGCCATTGACGCTAATGGATCTATGCTGAACTGGCCTAGTGACTTCAAGACAGTTCTCCAGGCCTTGTGGAAGTTCCCCACACCCCCAAAGAACAGCGTTCTTATGAAGCTTGATTTGCATAATGACACTGAGAGTAGGAAATTCTTTACCCCATTCATAAAAGTAGCTGCCTATCCTGCAAAGGAGGACAGTTGCAAGGAGACTAAAGGAGGCAATGAAGCCCAGTGAGGTGCTGCCAACGAGGTGCTCCCACAGAAATGTCCCCTGGCCCCTGTAATAAACCCCATCTCCCAGCGGCGCATGCACACAAGAACCGTGGGGCGAGGGAGGAGAGGATCTATTTGTATTGCCATGTAAACACAACTCTTTCTTATAACCACAAAGAAAGGAGGCGAACAGACTTTTCTTCCATAATGCACTTTGCTGGAAATGTATCATCCTTTGCTCCTGAAGACTAGCCAGGGAACTGCTGAGAGCAAAGCAGAGTCACTTGCACTAGAAAGTAAGGATGAAATGGGAGGTAGGATGAATACCCGGTATAGGGAACTCAGACATATCCTGGCCCAGGAGATAGTACAATCCAATCCACCACCAAATTAGCTCTTTGAAAGCACCCAGTATTGCCAACCCCAAACATTCAAAAATCAGGAGTCAGGCCTCCAAAATCATGAGTTTATTTTTTTTTAATCTCATAATTATTAAGGTCAAGTGGGGTTCTTTTTCACTGGGGTTTGAACCTCTAAGATGCTCTCTGATCGCATTTTCAAGTTTTTCTCTGCAGACATGAGTGCTAGAAACTTTTTTAAAAAAACAAAAAGAAAGCTGAGATTGTCAGACAATCACTTGACTCCCGGAGCTGGGGGTTTAAGTAAAACACCAGCTATCATGAGACTCGTGAGGAAATTGTGAGAGCTGGCAACACTGACATCGTTCTTCTGCACCTGGGAATGTCATTACTGGCGGGGATGATTCAACAGTATCAAGAGATTGGAGGTGGATTTCAGCAGAGGCAAAGATTTCACCCACGAGTTTCATCTCCCCCACTCCCAGAAACAGACACAGGAAAGAAGCAGAAAGTCAGACACAGCCTGAACAAACACAGAGTGAGAAAAGCTTAGAGAGAGAGAGAGCTTTTGGGCTGAGTGCTGGCTAGAAAGGGGCTAAGAACTCTGAGCAAAGAAATTGTCTCCGGCTATTTAATTCCTCGTGTGTTCAGGGGAACAGGACATTGTACCTTCTTGTGAATAAATAGGATTGCACCATTATCAGTTTCTCCTCTTACTGGAAACAACCCATAGGGCTCCAAACTGGGACTAACTGTTTGGGTCAAAAGGGGAACAATATCTTTTAAAAGCCACATGCTGCATTCAAAACATGAATACAAAGATCCTCCATGTGATGGTCACCAGAGGTTTGCTCTGCAGCCGGCCCTATTCCAGGTGGAGCTTTTTTGAGGTGGCTGCTCCTCAGTTCTATGTGTTATTGCTCTCAGTGACTCAAGAGGGGTAGCGGGGAGAGGAGGAGGTTTGCTGGCTTCATTTAACGAGATTGATTTGAATTCCCACTCCTGTGGGGACAGACTTTTGGGGCCTGCTCACCACCCATTGAAGCGACTCCAAGCCTTTCTTTCATGTTTGCTACTAACAACCAGGAAGACCATCTGGGTGTGTTTAAATAACCTCCAGGGTCCGGTGGTTCTTCGCCTTACGTAAAGCTCTGCAGCAATCTCTGAGCTAGATTTACTCCGAACAGATTTGTTTCCTCAGTCTTCATTAGAGGAATGAGCGTGCTTTGCCTTTACGTAATACCTCCCACCTGAGGATCTGCAAGCACTGTACAGAGGTGGGAACTAATGGTTCTTGCTTTGCAGATGTTCTAAGGCCGAGAGGTCAAGCAACTTGCCCCCAGTCATACAGTGAGGAATAGAGCCCAGATCCTTGCTTCCCAGCCTCCTGCGCTAAACACCGCAGGCTTCTTGGGTCCCAGTCATCTCACTCAGACCACTGCAGCTCCATCAACCCCAGTGAAGTTTCTCCTGATTTACACCAGTGTGAGAAGAGAATCGGGCCCTTTTCTGTTCTTTTTTTGTTTAAACGCCTACAAAAAAGACCAAGAGGAGCATTGGCAGCACTGTGATAGCAGGGGCTGCTGCAGGTGGGTGGGTTTTCCCCAGTGTGATATAGGTGCGTCTGGATATAGGTGAGTAGGGAGCGCATAGAGAAGGTGCCAATAGATGGGGCTCGAGAATACGTAACGTAGTTCCTGGGTTTTCTAGGCTCAAGAAAACGTGTGCGTTGCCAATGGCTTCCTCTGGCCACACGTTATATTGGTGCTGAACACCCGAGAAGCTGCCCAGAAGAGCAATAGATCCAGGCTCTGTCGGTCTGAGGCTAGGGGCCAGATTCTCCGCTCCGTGTAGCTATTTACACCAGCTGAGGATTTGGACCCCGTTGCCACCCTAGGTTAACGCGGCGGGGAGGCATTTGAAACAGGACAGCCCTCCAGCACTGGAGGCTGTGGCCAAAGTGAAACGAGTCGGGTGCTTTCGGGCAGGTCTCTAGCAGAGACTTGCCAGTGTCAGAAGACCAGCGCCCGTTGGGGGCACAATTCAATATGGGGTCTGTGTTCCAGGGAGGCCAGAACTCGAATGCTTTGGGTCAGGAGCAAGGTGCATTATCAGAGCTGTGTTTGGATCCCAGGGCTGGACTAGCAGAGGGGGACTGCAGGTCAGGAGAGGCATCCGCAGAGTTGGGCGGGTGGTGTTCACGTGCCACTCTACCTGCCCCCGCGCCATTAAACGCCAGCTGTTTCTTAGCATGAGCACTAAAATGCAACGGGGCTGTTCTGTAGCCATGGTTCCATGCTCTTGCGCACTGAGCCCTACCAGCCCTGGGACGGGTTCCTTTGGCAGGTTATTAGTCCTTTACCGGGTATTTGTTTAAGAAGATTAGCCCAGTGGAGAAGTGTGTGGTTTTAGATTATGGCTTTGAGTCTTTCCATTTAATTCCTGCTACAGTGCATCTGGTTCTGCAGCAAGGGGGACTTTCAGCATTTCCCCTCTCTCCCTTTCAGAGTCACCTCCCCTGCTCTGATAGCATCATGCTTAAAGACCCTTCTTGTCATGGGGAGGTAGGTTTTATGATGAGTAAATATAACCAGCCGAACTTCAGCCCAGATCTCAAACCAGAGCTTTTCTTTGGGTTCATTTAAGTCTTGTGTCCCCGTCCCACCAGCCAACCCCAACCCTCCTCGTTTCTCTTCGCCAGGAGTCTGCTATTCCCAGCCCCTAATGTCCTTTTCTGCAGTTTCCAACGAGTGAGAGACCCCCAAGCATCTGCTCAAAGCATATCTGCCAGCATCTGCTACCAACAGGGGACCAGCCCAGCTGCCGCATGGGAACACCTCATTCTAATCTACTTTACTGCATTCGGTATCCACCCCTTCCCCAGCCCCTGTTTGCATCCCAGCCGAGTCAGGACCTTGTTCACAGGTGAACCCCAGGGCACTGAGGTTGATGCAACTTTCACTTTCTTCCAGGCCTCCTGGCATGTGAGTTTCCCCAACTCAGGCCCAGTGGGCCCACTTCAGATGCAAATGACTGTGCTTGCTGGTAAGAGGGCCTGAGTTGAAGGGGCGTTTAATTCCTATGCTATGGGGGGCTGGATCCTTGGATCCTTCTTGGCAAGTTTCTGCAGACTCCCTGGGTGGGAGGAGCCAGTTATAATCCTAAAGGAAGGATATAGGGAAAATAGGATCGAACCCTAGTAGCCTCACTAACTTCAGTGGGAGCTGAGGGCATCCAGCACCTTCTAGAGTGGGACCCACAGTGTGCTGTCCCAAACCTATCCCCATGGATCAGGTTAATAAAGGAGACCATGTACTGAGAAAAAAATTCAGTGATCAGGATTCGTTTCCAGCATAACATCTGATTAGTAACCACCTGGTTCTCGCCTAGAGCTTTCATCCAGGCCTACAACATAAGTAACCCACCGGCGAGTGCGTGGTATAGGGACCCCGCTGTGTCGACCCACAGAGGATATGAGTTGTTCCCCCCACTACCACTCAGACAACCACAGCTCTTTAGCTCAAGCTGTAGCAGCTCATGCTTTAAGCTCTGGAGGTTCCTCCGTTCCAACCGTGGTGGGTCAGCCACGCGGGCAGCCATCGTACCTACAGAGCCGAATTCGTCCCTGGTGTAGCCAGTGAGCTCTCTGTTTCCACGCGATCAGGAGCGGGGTTGTCAAGAGTCTCCCAATTGCGGATTCTGTCTCCCAACACTGCTCCTCTGGCGCACTAAATGGCCCGCTCGTGTGGCCCCCCCTCGGGACCCAGACGAGGCGTGGGTGGTGAGATGCCCCACTCACCGTCTCCTGGCATCAGAGAGGATCAGCCAGAGCAGGGACGTGTTCCCTCCTGCTGCCCGCAGCAGAAGCCCAGGACCAGATCAAGTGGGACTCGGCTACTAGCTGAAGAGGAGACAACCAAGCAGCACATTCCAGGAGGGGTTTCTTAGTGGACTGAGGCAGATGTGCTGTGGATTGACTGGTGCTGGAGGATATGTGCTCTTTGCTCGCTCTCTTTTTAAAAAGGGCACCAGCTGGGAGCAATTTTGGGGCCCTTGAAGTGCGATTCCTTGGCGGGGAGGGTCCCGGGTTCTTAGGCAAGCTTCAGGAGCGCACAGCCCTGCGAGCAGCGCTTTATAAATTTTACATCACCTCAGCTATGTATAGCTTCCCTCGCAGAGAGACAGACAGTTCAAAGCCCTTGGCAGGAGCAGCTGGGGGAGCAAAAGGAGAGCAAACCCGTGGAGCACGCCTGCTGCAATGGGTCTGTTGTTTCCCGGGCCCTGCAGCTAGGCGGCAGGCAGGACCTCTGGGTGGAATCCACCCCCTGTGCAGAGGATCTCTGTGCTGTTTAAGTAGTCTGAGAGCCCCGGCCGAAGGGTCGATAGAGATCGTATCGTGAACTGGCTAATGTGCGTCTGAGCTCACTGCTGAATGGAAGCAGCACTCCACTGTGTGTCCTAGCCCCTGTACTGCTAGCATTAGATCCGTTTGTCATTCACACACACTCAGTCATAGCACACAGAGAACTGGGGTCACAGCTGCAGCCGCCGACGGCTTAGAAGTCTTTCTAATGAAGGGAGCCAGCAGTCCAAGCTTGGTGACCTCCCCATTTCGCCGGCCCCTGGAACTCCGAACCCTCAAAGCGTGGGGAGGAGGCAGAAGGGGAGTTTTCCTCTAGAACTGGCCTGTCCAAGGCTGGGCGACCCTACATAACAAACCTAGGGCGCTCGGCTGCTCTGTGATTCCTGGATTGCCAGCAGGACCCAAGCAGGATAGACGAGTACACAGCTTCAGGGTGCCTCTCCTGGCTGTTTTTGGAAGCAGGCAGTTGTCTCACAATCCTGCTCTCAGCATCCAAGGGTAGAGGAATACGGTGACCAGACAGCAAATGTGAAAAATCAGGACAGGGGGTGGGAGGTAATAGGTGCCTATATAATAAAAGCCCCAAATATCGGGACTGTCCCTATAAAATCAGGACATCTGGTCACCCTAGTAGAGGAGGGACCTGGTGATGGAGGTCGGATGAGGCTCTGACTATGAGGCAGTTGTCTACCCAGGAGCCATGGCCTGGTGTCCTGATCAGGGCCGGCTCTAGGATTTTTGCCGCCCCAAGCGAAAACAATTTTGGCTGCCTCCCCCCCATTTTTTTCTTACCCCACCCCCGTCCCCGCCTCAACTCCGCCCCTTCCCCAAATCCCCAGCCCTGCCTCCTCCCCCCAGGCTCTCAAGCCTAGGAGAGAGGGAGGGAGAGGGAGAAGCAGCGCGTGCGCCGCGGCCACTCAGGGTCTCCCCCTCCCTCCCGGGTTTGAGAGCCTGGGAGGGAGGGCGAGCAGCGGCGCGCGAGCGGCAGCAACGGAGGTGAGTTAGGGCGGCCGGGGCACATTTTTCGGGGCGGCATGGCCCGCGCCAGAATGCCGCCCCTAAAAATGTGCCGCCCCAAGCACCAGCTTGTTTTGCTGGTGCCTAGAGCCGGCCCTGGTCCTGATTTGTCCAGTCCCTGACTGAAAGGTAAAGCACAGAACCCACCCTAGCTATTGGCAATAGCTGACCTCCTCCTCAGCAATCCTCTGCAAAGGGCTCGAAGGACTGCAAGAGCCCCGGAGTCTGGCCTAACCTCGTCTGCTAGCTTTGGCCTGGGGGAGCTGGTAACGTTGCTAGATCATCTCAATCTTTCTGGCTGTCAAAGGGGATTTGTTCTCCAGTGCTAAGTAACAAACCCTGTCAAAACCACGCTGAGATAATCAGAGCATTGAGTATCTCTGGAAGTCTTCCGTCCTGCCCCTCCAGCGCCCCCACCTCCACCCCTCCCCAGCCAAAGCCCATTTCTCGGATGACAATGCCTGTGTTTGTCTAATGTGCCAGTCCCAGCCAAGGGTTTATGGCCAAACATCCGGCGAGGGGAGAGAGGCATCAAACAACAAGGGAGCCAAGTCACCCGTCTGCAGAGCTAAGCACAAAAAGTACCGGGGGTGACGGAGAACAGGAGGAACATCGTGACATCTCTGGAACGGAGCAGCCGCCCGGGCCCGCGGGCACTGACTGCATGGCAGACGCTGTGGACAGCTGGGAGGAATTTGTTCGCGCCTGACAAACCACACACACAAGGCTCCGTTTCCAACACATCCCACCCACCGCTCAGGGTCTCTGATGTCTTAATTAAGGATGTATTAAAGCCGCTATTGTATGACTCTCGCCGCGGTCTGTGGGGCTGCTCGCGAGCACCGATTCAATCTCCTTGACACATCGTTACATCAAAATTACATAAGCAATAAATGCATAATTAGGCTCTTCCGCAGAAAGGCACTCGGAGTGAGAGGAGCGCTGCTCTCCGAAGGCATGTTTCTGCCTTTAATGGGTGTTTAACTTTCAATAGAGTTGATGTTAATCACACAGTCACTTAATTAACTGCTCACCTCACCAGCTAGACGCTATAGGATGTACATTACAGCGATGCTGGTAGGTACCATGTGCTCAGGGTTTGCTAGCTGAGCAATGCTCCAGGCCGGGGGGGTGTTGTGGTCTCATACACATGCCCCCGATGCAATAATACAAGGGACTAGATCCTCACCTGGGCAACACTGGAGTAGCTCCATTAATGTCAATGGAGTTATGCTGATCTACACCAACTGAGCGTGTGGCCTGAGGTGTCACCTCTTTGGGTGTCTCGGTATTTATTGTTATGTATTTAGCATAAGCATAAAGCGCTTACGATGAAAGTTCTCCGAGTTCATCTACACTATGGTGATGACAAACTTTGGAGAGTGTTAAAACGAGACACAGGCTCATGGTCTAGATCCAAAACCTCCACTGTTTTAGTGCAGGGTAATCTCTGTTTAATTATCCACATGAAATCATTGGCCTATTATGAATTCCCCCCTGACAAAGGGCAGTCACCTCTGGGGTGGAAGGTACCAGTTGCTAAATGGCACCAAGTGATTCTACATCCAGTGATTTGGGGCAGGCAGGGAAGAATGCCATGTCCAGCTGAAGCTGCAAGGGCTGGCAGAATGAAATTGCCCTATGCAGGTGGCACTGAACTTGGGGGGCAAATAATGCTAAGGCCAGATCTCTTCTACAGAGCTATCTGGATCACATGGTGAGCTGAGGTCACCTGAACAACATATGTTTTGATACAGCTAAATGCAAGGTCATATGTAGAGGAAGGGAGGGCTGTATTTTGGAAAGCAGTGACTCAGCAAAGACTGGGCGGGCATGATGGATCGCTACTTGGTGCAGTGACTGACCGCAAATGTGATCCTTGGATGGCCAAGCAGAGGAGTATTGAATAGAAGAAAGGAGGTGATATTATCACTGTATAGAACAGTGAGCCCACTGCTGGAATACTGCATCCAGGGCTAATGTCCACACTTTAAAAAGCATGTTGACAAATTGGAAAGGATGCAGAAAAAGAGCTAAAATTATGGAGATATACCTATCTCATAGAACTGGAAGGAACCCCAAAAGGTCATCGAGTCCAGCCCCCTGCCTTCACTAGTGGCTCCCAGTACTGATTTTGCCCCAGATTCCTAAGTGGCCCCCTCAAAGATTGAACTCACAATCCTGGGTTTAGCAAGCCAATGCTCAAACCACTGAGCTATCCCTCTACCAGAATAGCTAGAGATCTGTAAAACTTGCCTTACAAGAAGCACCATGCAGTCAGCCTAACAAAGAGAAGCTGCCGAGGTGACTGGATCATGAGTGGCAAGTACCTACATGGGGAGCAGGTTTCTGATAGTAGCATGCACTTCCATGTACCAGACAAAGGCCCCAGGGAGTGAGAGTGTCCCTTGTGGGAGCGAAGGGACAAGCGTCTGCTGCTAGGAATATAAAGGGTGTCTTTAGCAAGGCTGGTGGACACAGAGTGACCCTGTGGCTCTCTGCATCTCTAGCTCCCAGGGGGACCAGCAGCCTGCCAGGGGAGCTGAGCCGAGGATGACAATTCCCTTTGGGGGCAACTTTGGAGGTTTTGAAATTTGTTTTTCGCTCCACAATGGAACGAAGCCTAAATCTTTCTGGTGTAACCTGGATTGGGTCTCCCCCCACCCCTAACGACAACTTTGTTGAAACTGCTCCATTTCCAGGAACACTTTGGGGTTTGACGAAGCAGCAGATTTCAGTGACTTTGCATCAGAAATGCTCTGATCTGCTCCAGTGTATTGCACAGAGTCTCCTTAAGTCCCTGGCCTGTGTGTCACTGGGCTCTGGAAGCCCCCCGAGCCCTTGGTAATTATGCCTTTGGAGCTGGGTTAGTGTATGGAGACCTCCTTTCAGTGGAGCATTAATGCACTCCCTACTGGGGAGGAGACAAAGACGGGCTGCAGGGAGTGTCATGGAAACTGCTTTCATGGCTTGGAGCTTGGGAAGCAGCAGTGGGACTAGCTGGGCCTCCCTTTCATAGCCAGGCTTGAATGGACCTCGCTGACAAGCTGCCGGTGTCTTCTGGCAATGGAAAGCTTGTGAAGCGCTAATATGCCCTGTGGACATTCAAAGAGCTGGGCTGTTGTCAGGCAGAAGTCAGGAGTGGGGAGATTGCGCTTAGCTGTCAGATTTCAAGAAGATGGATCCAACTGCATCAGAAAATCTCAAGTCGTGCCTCTCACTGGGGACAACAGAGCATGTGTCTGGCATGCACAGCCCCTTGGGTTGCTGATACTTTCAGACGCCAAACAAGTTACGGGCTGACTCCAGATTTTTGGCCAGATCACAGCTCTGTTACACAACTCACACCAGCTGCTGCTCACAAGCTCAGCTGATTTCATCCAGGGAAAACCCACTCACCTGCAGCAGCCCCCTGCTACCACAGCGCTGCCAATGCACCTGACCTGCAACACGCCCTGCTAGTCCAGCCTTGGACCCACACGCAAGTCCATTCATTAACCTCAGCAGCCCTCCCACCCCATGCTAGCCAACTCTGCTTTGTTGCAGCTCAGTACTGACCTGCCTCATGTTAGTCAGCCCACCTACATGAAGCAGTAAGGACATGCTTTTGAATTCCATACAAATTGTACCATTGAGTTTTCAGAAAGCCAGCAAGCTTTATATTTCCCCCTTAGCTGACTTTCAGTTTAGCTTGCCCGGTGATCAATTATGCACTGAATTATCCATGGTAAATATTTCCCCTTCCTCCAAGTCTCAGCCCAGTATTCCTGTCTCACCGATTGATTTGAAAAAGTAAAGAGAAAAGAGCATTCAAAACCTCCTGAGATGGTTTTCCTGAAGAGCACGGAACACATGTGACAACCTCTGCAAGTCCCACAATGGTTTAAAAAATATATAGTTACGGGAGATTGATGCATTACTCAGCACTTGATTTCTCTGCAGGTGAGAGCTGCATTTTCATGCTTAGGAAAATTCAATTCCTATTTTTTCTTTTTCTTTTTTTCCCCTCCAGCGTGTTGTCTGTGAATCCTGATATTTCATTTTAAATCAATGATCAGAGCTTTATTAGCAGAACCAGGACATCGGTGTTAAAGACTGATCTGCAGCTTCGGATTTCCGGTCTTCTCTCTTTACCCCTTGGCTTTCTCACAATATTTGGTGAGGGAACTTCTGTTCAGAGCCTTGTCTACACAACAGCAGTACAACCCCCACCCACGTGTGAACACAGTTATATGGATATAACGGTGTTTATATTGGTAAAACTTATTCTAGTATGGGAAGGGGAATACATTTTACTGGTATAAGTCCGCATTAGGGTTGCGTTGGTTGAACTATAATGATTAAAAAATCACACCCCGAACCTGCAGGTTAACGAGGTGTAGTGGCGGAGTTGGCTGAGGGAATCTAGAGCCTCGGGGGGGTTGCTGGGAGCCAGCAGGTTGCAAGTGCCGCCGAGGGGATCTAGGTGCAGCGCACCAGCTGGATGTCCTGGGGCATGATGGTGACTCTCTTAGCATGGAGCGCGCACAAGCTGGTGTTGCCAACCTAAAGTTGCAAGAGCAAGGGAGCTACAGGTCAGGACTGAACCTGATTGGCAGCACTAAAGCCCCTGCACCACGGTTCAGTTTTGCCATTGATATCACTGGATTACGCCGTAGTTCTAGCCTTCGTTGTTCATTCCTCATTTTCAGCAGCACTAAATTCACCCAACAGTGTAAAAATCAAATAAAATCAGGAGCTGCGCCCCGGACCCCAACATAATGTGTTGCAACAGTGTGACAAGCCCAGAGCCATGGAATGAACTCCACTTCCTCTAGGCCAGGGCTCCCTGCCCTTGCAATTCACATACAGCAGCTAAAGCAATGTGAGCTCAGCCTCCTTCAATTCTCTCTCATCTTTTAAATCAAATGAAATTTCAATGAAGCAGCAGTGTCATCTGAGCAATGGATTAAAAACATGCCCCGCGATCAAAGGGAATTCTAGATTGAGATTTCATCTTTCACTTTCAGTAGCTAACTTGAAAACAAAACAAAACCAAAAAAATCCCGGACATATTTAATGAGCTTTGCATTTATAAGTGACAACAATGTGGCGGTATGGAGCGTTTTCTGAATGCCTCCCGTACCTGTTCATTGTGGGCAAAGGCCTTAGGACGATCTGACCGAATAAATATTGGATCAAATTAAAATTTCATTGGCATTTATTAAATGAAAGATGCATTTTGAGAAACCAAAGAAAATGTTTGTTAAATATTTTAGTACATCTGGTCTCCTCTTTCCCGCCTTGTGTACAGACTTACAAAATGCTTTGCATATTTATTTTCACATGCACTAGATTTATTTTAAAATAGCATCCCCGGCATTGGAAACTGCCTGCTCGCTTTACATTGTATCAATGAATCCAAAACGAAACGAGGTAAGGTGACCCATTTGCTAATCAAAACAAGAATGTTAACCGGAGATCTTTTTACTGCGTGGAACGCTAGGACTTTGAAGCGAAAATTTCCTGTTATTATTTAAAAAACAATCTTTGCACAGAAAAAAGCAATGATTATTTTTTGTCTGCTGAGATGCTAAATAATATATGCCATGTTTGTAGTAGACACAGAACAGAGAAGACCCCGTCTTCGTTCTTAATCTTCAAATCGTTCTGTTGGGTTTGTTTCATCAATGGAAAGAACTAAAAATACTACACCTCAACCTAGATTTGAGAAGGTGTCTTTCCCCAGTCTAGTGGTGGGAGACGAGAGTCACCCCACTGACAATACAAAAAGAAACAATGATACAGTGTGTACATATGGAGTAACATTTTCAAAAGTGCCTCAGTGACATAGGAGCCTAAATCCTTTGACTTTCATAAGGTGCTTTCGAGCATCCTATCCATGGCTTCTAGGCCTGTTTGCTCAGCAGATCATCCCTTTGGCTGCTGGCTTGATTTAGGTCCCGCTATATGTCTCATTGAAGTCAATGGAAATAGTCCCACAGTGCCTCAAGGGCAACTGAGTTGGTCCCTTGATGAAGGGCTGGTGGAGCCAAAGTGTCTCAGGAGAAGATTAGCGCGTCAGTAGAGGCCAACCAACTAAAAGGCCAACACATAGAGCTGAGACTGAATGAGCTCACCCAAGGCCTGCTCCAACTCCCACTGAAGTCGAAGGGAGTCTTTCCATGTTGCATATTAGGAAAAACTATTTCACTAGGAGGGCGGTGAAGCACTGGAATGGGTTACCCAGGGAGGTGGTGGAATCTCCTTCCTTAGAGGTTTTTAAGGCCCGGCTTGACAAAGCCCTGGCCAGGATGATTTAGTTGGGGCTTGGTCCTGCTTTGAGCAGGGGGTTGGACTAGATGACCTCCTGAGGTCCCTTCCAACCCTGAGATTCTATGATTCTATGACTGTAACAGCCACGAGTTGGATCGAGTGTGCTGAGCACCTATCTGTGCAGAGGTGGAGAGGGAAACGTCCTTTTAACTTAAAGTCAGGGCAAGGTTTGGGGATTGTTTCGGTGATCTGGCTAGTTCAGTGATAGATCTCTCACCGGGAGGCTGCCAGGATTAATTAGTTAAAGTTTGCACACGGCTTTAGAAATACAAAGTGTTACCTAGCAGCACATACAATAGTTATATGAATATGCGCATACATTGTTTCCTTGGAAGAAAAATGCACATGCCAGTAAATTGGAGGTGAAAGAATACTTTTGCTGTCAACACTTTTTCAGGGAGGTTCATTAAAAAAGACATATTGTCTCTGATAAAAGTTAATGCCACTGGTTCTGTCTAATTGTTCCTGACATTTCCCTGTTGCTCTGATGATGGATCACTCCAGAAACACATGTCCCAGCCAGCCAGAGAGCTGAGAAAGTCACCTATTTGGTCTATTTCTAGAAGAAAAGATAAGGCAGCTGCCTGCTAAGTGCCAGGAAAATGCCCACTGACAATGGATGAAGAGCACGACACTCTCCTCTGCATTCTGCCTCCAGGTGTTCAGGCTCTGGGACAGAAACCTTGAATTCTTATTTCCACCTGCCAGGTAGAAGCTTTCTGCTGAGATCTACCTTGCTGGGCAAGAATCACCTAAACTGCATCCACTTTTCATAATGATCCACACTAACGTTCGTCCACCAAACAGCAGAACCCAGCTAAAAGTGCTGACTGTGAATGCATAGAAACAGTTGTCCCTGGAGTCGGTGATTAAAGTTTGTGGGGCTGTACTGACTTGTGGAGCCCCATATCCACACGAGGTCACCCGCTCTATTGGATCAAATTGCCCTTTTAACCTTTCTCTGCCTTCGGGGCCAGATTTTCCAAGTCATGCATACACATAATTGCACACACAATGGCCTGTTAAGGCCTACTGGGAACAGTGTGAGCACACCTCTGGCATTTGCATGCAAAAGTTAGGCAGATGCCATTGTGTGTGGGCCTATGTGCCACACGCACCTTTGAAAATCTCAGCCTCTCTGTCTTATAGGGTGACCAGACGTCCCCATTTTATCGGGACTGTCCCGATATTTACTTGTTTGTCCCGCGTCCCGACTGATGTTCAGTCGGGACACAAATTGTCCCGATATTTTGCCGCCTGTGCGCCGAGGGCTCACGCCCCCCGCCCCAACTCTGCCCCGGCCCCACCCCGATTCTGCTCCCTCCCTCCCCCATTGGATCCCTCCCCAAATCCCCGCCCTGGCCCCGCCTCTTCCCCAAGCACTCCGCATTCCTCCTCCTCCCCCCTCCCTCCCAGGCTTGCGCTAATCAGCTGTATGGCGGCACAAGTGCTGGAGGGAGGGGGAGAAGCAGGACGCGGCAGCCTGCTCAGGGGAGGCGGAGGTGAGCTGGTGCGGGGGGGCGGGGCATGGAGCTGCCGGTGGGTGCTTAGCCCCCACCAATTTTTCCTATGCTCCGGTGGCTCTTGGTTTTTTTGTTTGTTTGGTTTTTGCTTTCTTTTTTCTTTTTTCCTCCGCCGCCGGCTCTTGGGTTTTTTGTTGTTTTTTTCTCTCCGCCGGATGCCCACCCCGCATCCCGATATTTCACGTCTCTCCTCTGGTCACCCTACTGTCTTAGATTCTTAACCCATCACTTTCCAACAATGCCCAATGTGACTTGCCACTTTCAAGAGCAAGGCAAGGGGATTGAACTTCTTCCAACCTCCAAAAACACTGCCTGTGTCAGGGCAAGTTTAGGATCTGCTTTGATATCACCCAGACTGGTTCACCCATCCAAAACAATGAATACCCACTTGCCAGCTGGTGGATCTTGTCCAGAGCAGGGTTGACAATTAAGTCCTAAAAGTACCGGTAACCTCTGCCAGCCACTATCCCTGTTTGCCCTTCAATCGGGAAACCCACGATTTCCTCATTTCTCCCATAACACCTGGGTGACGGCCTGCATGAGAAAGTTTTTCATCTTCTTTCTCTCCCTACCATGTGCTAAGTGTGTCATCGATAATTACCTCCAAGCCAGTCCACAAGGGAGATCTTAGGTTTAAAAGTAGCAGATGCAGGGCTGGCTGGTGCAGGGGCTTGGAATAAGCCTTTCGCACCACAAGTTGGCATCTGACCCAGGTCAGTAGTTGCTGTAACTTGTTACCATCTACCAGCTGGTCAGTGGCATGTGTGAAGTGAGTGAATTGTCCTGGTTCTGTTTCTAGATGCTAGCCAGCACAGCATCCATTGCTGTCACAACAGAGAGACCCAAGGACTGAGGCGCCAATCCAGCAAAACACATGCCTAATTTTGAGCATGTGCATCGTTCCATTGACTGGCTTCCTTAGAGAGCTGTTATATTCCGATAAATTACAACAACCATCTGGGATTGACTTCAATGGGATTACTCACATGCCTAAATGTAAGCATGTGCATAAGTGCCTGGCTGGATCGGGGCCAGAGAGAACTACCCCGTTTCCTTAGAGGTGGTCTCTGGGTGTAGAGGAGGCAGGTGCCAGAGGCTGGAAGGGAGTGGGGGGAGGAGGGTGCTTGCACTCCTGCTGCCTGGATAAATACATTTCCACATGCAGGGCTGCCAAATCACTGCAATCGTTGGAATTCACTACCCCCATTGGCCTAAATTTGTTCATGCCAGGTGCATGGGCTGTCTTCATTCAGAGGCTGGTGGCTTGCACAGAGAGAGAGCTACCATGGTGTCTATATGGGAGCGTGCTCAGTGTATGCACCCCTCCAGCACAGTCTGCAGGCGCTCTGAGAACAACATGGCAGCTATCTCTGCACACAAGGACAGCCCTTCTGGAATTTAAAGGGGCAGCATATAGAAAACAACACACACACACAAAAACAGGTTCGTGGCACCATGTGCCAGAACCTGAGTGGGTGGCGTGTTATTTCTGGGCTGGAGGGGGGCTTTTTGCAGCTGACTTGGATATTGATTGGGACAAGTGGGTTTTTAACGAAGCCATCAGTAAAATAAACTAGGCTAAAGTGAGGAATCCGACCCTGAGCCACGGCTCTAGAAGCATTAATGGTAATAAAACAAAGTCCGAGGATACACTGCAGTCTCAGATAGCATCTGCCCTGCTTCCCCCCAAAGCAGGAAGCCTGGCTTGGTTGTGAGACCCACAACCTCCTATGTCTGTGTCCTGGGTGGGTGGTGGGCAGCCTGCTCGGTGCAAGAAGAAGCAGGAAATCCAGCAGATGAAGTGAAATCTCCTCAAAGCTTTTCTAGAGGCAATAATTACCCTTGCCGCTTCGAGGGAAACTGAGGCTCTCAACGCACTTGACAAAGGTGGGGGAGTGTTATTACAGAGGGGAAACTGAGGCAAAAAGGGGAAACTAAGGCACAGCCACGAGAGTCGTGCTGTGACCGATGACAGTGCAGCTTGAACAAAGCGGCTCAGCAGCTGGACTGCACATGGTACAGCGGCGTTTCCTTCCCCGTTCCCTCCCCGCCACCTACCACGGTCTTCAGTCAGGTTAGCAGATTGGCATACACACAGACACAATGCAAAGCGGCAACCTCTGCTTCTCGGTGCTGCGCTCCCTTCTGTTGGCCCACATTGATGGTTTTAATTAACGCGGAGGAATAACGGGGGAGAGCTTTAATTAAAGATGGCTGCCGGTGGAGGGCTGGCAAAAGGCCTCTGGCGGCCACAGTCAAGGCTCAGCTCATGACAGCAGCACAAGGACTATAAAGCCATCATGCCTTGAACAGACACAGCGGCTGGCTCCCTGCCGAGGTGCATCGGGGGGTTAAGAGCGTCCCTGGAGAAGAGCTCAGATGCCATAGACAAATCCACTGCAGGCAATTTTTATTTCCATATTTCTTATGGGATTGGGCAGAGTTTTTAGGGGCCTTTTATTAGCATCCTCTATCTAACTGCACCTGCTGGGCTAGATCATAATGTGCAATGGTGTGCCTGGCCTGGGATGTTATGGGAATCCCATAGATGGGGGCAGCAGGTAGACAAGTAGGTGCACTCCTGGGAGAGTCAGAGAGCAAAACAATATTGGCCACTAGAATGGGAGCTGCAGCTAGGAGACTTGGGGTCATTTCCCCACTCTGCTACTGACTCACTATGTGACCTTGGGCAAGTCACTGCACCGCTCTGTGCCTCAGTTTCCCCTCTGTAATAACACTCCCCCACCTTTGTCAAGTGTGTTGTCAGCCTCAGTTTCCCTAGAAGTGGCAAGGGTAATTATTGCCTCTAGTAAAGCTTTGAGGAGATTTCACTTCATCTGCTGGATTTCCTGCTGCTTCTGGCATCAAGCAGGCTGCCCACCACCCACCCAACCCACAGTGAGGGACACAGACATAAGAGGTTGCCACACCCATGGTCTGTCAAGCCCAGCGTCCTCTCTAGGGCGGTGGACATTCCTGAATACTACAATGGAAAGGTTAGGGCCTTTTGAAATCAGAAGGAGAGGAGGGTGTTCAGTACTTTGTAGGACTGGACGCAGTGAGTCAAATTGTGCAATGCTATCCCAGGGCAGGGAGAATTTCCTTCCTGACCCTGGCAGGTGATTGGTTTATGCCCTGAAGCATGAGAATCAGTAGCACCTGTAATGCTTACCTTTGCAAGTATCACTGCCTGTATCCTTTTATACAATCTTTGTTTTAGCTGGATCCTGAGACAGCAACACTGATAGGCTGGGTTCCCATCCGTGTGGTTGGAATATCTGCTTTCTCCAGGTACTGTCTCAGAGGCAGTTAGACCCAATTCCAAGAGAAACAAGGAAATGATGTATTAGAATTCCATTTGGGTCAAGGAGACCGTTCGGTGTCCCCAGGACCAACCTTTTAATCTTCATTTAGCTTCCCTAGCCCTCCAGCCAGATTCACTTACTATGACGCGAGCATGTGTTCGAGCCTCCTTAAAAATACATCAAAACCTTATTTCTATTGATTCCTTTCTGAGCGACGGAGAAGGCTTGGCCTTGCCTGCTAACAGGGGATTCATTCATCCCACACTGGCCTCTCCCAGGCCAAGTCTGACAAAGGGGCCACCCCTTCACTGCAAGGGCTGGTGGCTGCCTAAGTGCCCTGGGAAGCAGCCATGGGGGTGACAGCCCCAGGAGATGCAGAGCCCACAGCTTCTGAGACCAAGCGGACAACTGATTTCAGCTATTCGGTTATGCAGAGGGGCTCACTCCACTGGGATGGGAAGTGCAGTGTGGTACCTACGTCCCTATCACTAGACCCAACTCTGCCTCTGTTTTGTAGGATGGGTGTGAGGCCTGGCATGGCGCTCCGGCTGCATTCACAGTTAGATCTGGGTTGGTCGGGTTTTGGGGCTGGACTCTGAAGGGAGATACAAGTCCCTCTCTCCTCTGACATGGCCTGGAGGAGGAGCTGAAGGCAATTGGCTGATGTTTATACAACATGTGCCCTGGTTCTGATGGCAGAATGGCCCAGGTGTGCGACCAAGAGGCTACGCCACCCTCCAACGTGCTGGCAGGGAGGCAAGCCACAAAATCAGAGCCCCTCAGGCAGATCTTCCAAGGCAGTTCCCCCAGGTGTGCCCCCCCTGCTTCTCCCTTCCCTCATCACTGCTGGCTCTCAAGAGATGTGTGAGTGACGAGATGTTTCCCCCTTTCTCAGCAGCCTGGGGACCAGAGTCCGGCTCGGTGCCATCACACTATGTCGCCACGCTAGGAGAATATGCACATGCCATTCTCTCTGCCACAGGCAGGATCTACACACGCACTGGTACAGCATAATGGGGCAGTGTCTTCAAGTGGTTAGAGCAGGAAGGCTGGGAGTCAGGACTCCTGGGTTCTTTTCCCTTGCTCAGCATCTCCCTGGGCTCCAGTTTGTGAATGGAGGACAACACAATCTACCTCTGTCACGGGAACGTGGCGAGCTAAGCTCCTTCATGTCTGTAAAGTGCTTTGCAACCCGCCTTGGCAAGTTGCTGACTGGGAAGCGTAACAGTGCACTAGCTAGTGCGTGCACACGTGCATATACACCCCCGCCCTCAACACCAGGGCATCCGAACTGCGCGGCCAGGCATAATAGGCGTTCTCCTGCCAAGAGCGAATGGAGATTCCCCTTTGATTCGGGTGGCAGAGGGGGCTGTATCTTTGGGGCAGGAGGGGTTGTGTTTTAGGGCTGCAAAGTTGTGGCTGTGCTGTGCAAACTGATGACAGCTGCGGAGTCCTTCGCTGGCCAGGGATTTGTTGGAGTCGTCTCATTCTCACGACTTGGGAGGACTAGCCTGGGTACGTACTGTGCCACCAGCCCACTCGTTATTCATGCTGGAAATGTCGATTTCACCAAACATGTGGCGAGGCCTTTATTTAGCTCGGACGATTTATTCGTCTACTATTAAATGCCAGCTCCCGCCAGTCTGCCAGCACCACGTGTTCTCTCCAGCCTGTGCCCCTCTCAGCACACTTCACCCTGCCCAGGGACCAACTCAGCACCTCCCTCATTTACCGTAGCAGCTATTTCCACCCTGTGCAGGGCATTCAGGAGCCACACGCTTCGTGGGGCAGCTGAGCCAGCGCTCTGCTGTCAGACCCGGGAGTCAGACCCAGCAGGAACTTTGACTCCAGCTGCAAAGGGGTTTGCGTGACAGCATCCTTCGGGGGGGGGGAGGAGATTAAAATGAGCAGGGGGAGCAGAGGATCAAGGAGAGCATGAATTCTCACCCAGGCAGGGAGATCTCTGCTGAGGGGAAGGGCAGGTAGCTGTCAGTCTCTCCATCTAGCTAGTGCCTAGAAATCAGCCAGGGGATGGGAAGCCCACAGGAAGGAAAGAACAGCATGAGGTCATCCCGCCTCTTGAAACAAAGTCATTGAACTTCGGAAGATATAAGCAAGGACAGAAGCCATCTTTGGCATCCATCACTAGACCAACACAAGGGAATAGAGCTCTTGCAAGCTGAGGAAGTGGGTTGATGTCTCTGGAAACTGTTTATAGGTGAGAAACCTGCTTAGGCAAAGATCTTTCCCCTTAGGAAGACAAGGGAAGCCAGCACCTTGTACTTCTGTGGAAGATCCTGACAGAGGGAAAGTCAGCCATGGCTGGGAAGAAGGAGAATATTGGTGAGAGAAACCATCTTGAACAAAGCCTGTACCTGGCTAGATTAAGTTTTAGACATTTAGATGCATGTTTTCACTTCTATTTGCTTGTAGGCATCTCTACTTTTATTTCGTTGACTTGGTATCACTTACCGGGTGGCCTACTGCTAATACATTTGTTTTATTTTTCCTATAAAGCAGTTCAGTGCTGAGTTTGCAGGGAAGGGCGTATTTACTCCAGTCAAGTCAATAAGCTGTGATGTGCTTTTGTGTCTTTAGAGGGACAACCCTTATTAGTTCCCTGAACTGTCCAGGAGAGGGCTGGGCATTACAGAGCACGTGGTTTGGGGGAAATTCAGGCCTGGGAGTATGTTGGGGTCACCTTGCTAGTTGTAACCAAGGCTGGTGGAGGCCAGAGTGGGGCCATGGGGCAGGCTGCTGGGATGAGAGCTGCTGACCCAAGGCTGGCTGCATAGCACACAGACACTCAGGGCACGACATTCATGATTGTGGCTGGTTGTCAGCATCCCAGGCTGGGAGCTACAACCGCAAAGCATTGTAAGACACCCTGGCTTGCAGGGCAGAGCTTAAATTCAGCCTGAGCTGTCCAGAGCGGAGCTCGGGTAAATATTTTCAAACCTGCGGGGCAGAAACCCTGATCCCAGGCACCCCCTGCAGGGCCGAAGCCCTGAGCTCCAGTGTGCCCGTTGTCCCGGGGCTCCAGGAAATACTCTGTGAGAAATTAAGCCTTGTTGCAGGGCAAGTGGTAACACAAGCCCTCACTGGTCTGGATGGCATCCTGAACCTCGTCACAGCGCTGTCTTTTCAAATAATACAAAGCTGGGGCGCGGGGGGGGGGGGGGTGTGCTTGGCAGCAGGGATTTACATGATGCTACCAGCACAGGTGCAAATGTGCCAGCGCTTAGCAAGTCTCCATCAGCTTTGGCTGAAATAATAATTTTCAAAACACAGTCCGGGAGACTCTTTCCAACGTATTTGGTGATTGCAAAGTCAGTCTGATCACATGCTGCAATACAGAATCTCTCCTATGTGCCAGGTGAGCTCTTTGCTGTCTACGCGCCTCTTGTATCTTATTGGTAATTACTGAACTAGATGACACCTTATGTCACATCCTTGCATGTGTTACCTTTTGCACGTGCTCTTTGTGCCATAATTAGTGGCAATAGCTCATATGCCTGTATTCAGTCTTTTCATGCATTCCTTGGGCCAGTTGGAGCATATTAAATACACCATTCTGGATTTCTACAGGGGAATAACCAATACTGCATACCAGCTATGGAACAGTGGATTCTTGCTCACACAGGAATCCAAGTAACGTAGTGCAAAGGACAGCCATTCCCCAAACATTTCTGCAAACCCTCATTCAGAGTGAGTAACCAAGGAGCACGAATCACATGATCAAGCCAAACAGCTCCTCCGAATTGAAATGCACGTTTGCAGCATTCGGCCAGCTCTTTGCATTTCTGTTTCATCCACATACCCCCAAAGAGTTGAGTTAGACTAAAGCATTTCAGTCCTCAAGAGACTAAACTGTTCCACAGGCAGAAAACAGAAGAGACCAAAGTGCCACCCCCACAATAGGCCTTTGCAAGCTGAGTTTTTTGGCTAAGACTTTCAGAAGCAAGCGGAGATTTGGGGAACCTGACTGGATACCCTTTAAAAGCGTCTGATTTCCAGAGGGTGGCTGCTCAGCACTTCCTTAAAATCAGGCCCCTTTAAGGTGCCTGGAGCTGGGGTCCCAAAATCCACAGAACCTTTGACAAACAGAGAATAAAGCCCCGGAGTGACATTTTTATAAGCAGATTGTCAACATGAAATTATATCTGGAATTATATCTTAATAGGCAGCAGGTTTAAAACAAATAAAAGGAAGTTCTTCACGCAGCGCACAGTCAACTTGTGGAACTCCTTGCCTGAGAAGATTGTGAAGGCTAGGACTATAACAGCATTTAAAAGAGAACTAGATAAATTCATGGAGGTTAAGTCCATTAATGGCTATTAGCCAGGATGGGTAAGGAATGGTGTCCCTAGCCTCTGTTTGTCAGAGGCTGGAGATGGATGGCAGGAGAGAGATCACTTGATCATTGCCTGTTAGGTTCACTCCCTCTGGGGCACCTGGCATTGGCCACTGTCCGTAGAGAGGATACTGGGCTAGATGGACCTTTGGTCTGACTCGGTATGACCGTTCTTATGTTCTTATGTTATGTAAAGAGAATCTTTGTAGCTTGGGTTACAAATACCGCCTTAAATTATTAACACTGAAAGGGATTTTTTTTTTTAATAGTGTTATTTACTTTTCCCTGGTGATGCTGTTTGGGCCTGGTCAGTTTCCCTTACATTTACAATCACTTTCTCTTCCTGGATCTCAGACACTAGCCCAATACTGTTGCATCTGGGTTTCCACTGCTGCAAAAAGCCAACTCGCACCATTTCCTTCCAAGCCTCACGATATTTGTTCTTAAAGCTCCAGCTGCTGGAGTCATACGATTGCACAAGAACCTCAGCTTTCATCACAAAATAACAGGGACGTTTCTAGTGTTCCGGGTTGGAGATTAAAGCTCTGAACTCGGGATCTCTAACAGCTCGAAACCCGAGAGCAAATAAAAAGAACCCAACATTTATTATTTTGAAAATCTCATGATTTCGAAGCCAGTCTCCTGGTTTTTGGGGCCTGACTTGTGGTTGTCGAATGCTCGGCATTGGCAGTATTGCCTGTTTATGGCCCACTAAGCCGTTTTCATTGTCTTTTTCTTCTAAACTCATGACGTTTCGATTCCTACGAGGGTTTGCAAAAAACCTCTTCATTTCTTAGAGAAACCTTTCTATTGAGCCTAAGCCGAGCTGACAACATCCCCTTTAAGCCACCGGCTTCTGCTTCACTTCAGCTGACTTTCCTGTAACCAAAAAGCAGACCTACCGAGCCAGGTACTCCCCTTAACATCTGCCTCGTGTCATCCGCAAGCGAGGCCAGCAGCCCTTAGACAGATGGGTTAGGCAATGCAGTGAGTGGGGAAGAGGCCTGGGGCAAACCCAAGAGGATAGGAAGGATCCCATAAAAATAGGACCTGCTTCCAAATTAAAAGGGACTCTGCCCTATTGCTTCCTGTGACGAAGTGGGACTGTTCTTAATGGTTCCTCTGAATACTGTGTGTGTGTCTCAGTTTCCCCTATGCATTTCTTACGTCTCTAGGGGGTGAGATTGTTGCAGAGCAAAGGGGCAGTGTGCATAAATGGCCGGCACTCTGTCTCCTGGCAACTAATGGCCGGGGCCCTTCCCCCTGCAAGGAGATAGCTAAAGGTGCTGGAGAACAAAGAGATCAGGTGACCTCCTGGCCCGGGAAATGAACAAAGCCCAGAGAGGAGGGGTTGGAGGGTGAGTCAGTTTGGGGCTGGCTGGGGACGAGGAATGAAGTGCAGACGTGGGCGTCTGGCTCACTATCTCCCAAAATGGACCCAGCTGAGGGGTCCTGTTCTCTGTACCTACAAGCTCTGTTTTAGACTGTGTTCCTGTCATCTAATAAACCTCTGGTTTACTTGCTGGCTAAGAGTCACGTCTGACTACGAAGTGGGGGTGCGTGCAGGACCCTCTGGCTTCCCCAGGACCCTGCCTGGGCGGACTCGCTGTGGGAAGCGCACGGAGGGGCAGAGGACGCTGAATGCTCCAAGGTCAGACCCAGGAAGGTGAAGCCGTGTGAGCTTCTTGCCCTGAAGACAGTCTGGTCACAGAGAGGAGACTTCACCAGAGTCCTGACTGGCTTTGTAGGGAGCAGTGCCAGAACATCGCCCGGGGACTCCGTGACACTTCCATGTATTAATTGTGATTATTTATTGGTATGACCACAAAGGCCCCAAACAGGGATCCGGGCCCCACTGCGCTAGGTGCGCCACAGATCTGTAGCATAGAAAGATGGTCCCGGCCCCAGTGTTTGCTATCTCTGCCACCTCTCCTCTGTGCCTGGGTGTGCAGAGCCCCTTTGTGAATGAAAAGCCTGCCATTCTAGCCTGGAAACAACTGACAGCCTCATCTCTTCCTCACCAACACCTCCCGTGGAGACGCCGGCTCTTCAGTGCCTGGGGCACAGGCTGCGTCCCGGGGAGCTGGAACAAGCAGCCGAGCTGCCGATGAATGGGAGTGGAAGAATCCGCTGTGGAAAAGCGTTTCCTTTGCGTCTGCTGAGCATTTCAGCTCCGGGAGCCGGTTTGTTCTAGGGCAGCCCGAGTGCATGAAACTCGCCAGGAGGAGAAATAACGTGGCTGCTCCAAAGTGACAGCTCGGCTCCCCAGAGCAAGTGCCAGCACCCTGCAAGGGGACACATTTAATTGCTCTCACATTGCTAGTAATTGCCGGGCAGGCTTCTGGAGGGCTGGCATGGAGGAGGGTGACCGGCAAGGGAGCTGGGAGGTTGTGCAGGGGGGCAGCAGAAGCCAAACAGGGATGCTAACTGGCTCCCCAGTAGGAAGAGAGCTCAGGAGGCAGGATGGAGCATCTTCAGGCTTGCCCTGGCCCACGGGTATCAGCTGCGGAGACTGGGCTGTGGGGAAGGGCTGTGCCATGAGAGGAGACGGGCACAGGGTCTTCAGAGAAAGGAGGGGGAAAACAGAGCAAGAGGACCAACCAAAGACTTCCCAGAGGATCTTTGGCTCTCTGCAACGGGAACAAAGGCCTCGCCCCGTTAACATCAACAGCAAAACTCCCATTCACTAGGGTCAAGCTGATCCCCTCTAACCCAGCACATGCTGCCGGCAGTGTCCCAGCTCCCCCTGCACCAAACACGTTCACCCCTTTCCCCCTCTCTTTGTTCGCTTCCCATTTCTAACCGGCGAAGCCAGCAGGGTCCCCAGATCGCAGGCGCCTTGTGTCCGTCACTCAGGCCTGGTTTTAGGCTGGTTCTCCCTGGGTGGGCGTGGAGGGGGGGAAATCAGTGGCACTTGACTGTGATGGAAGCCGGGCTCCTTCATAGAACCAACCTCTTAATTATTCATCCTAGAGCCACTAATGAGCTCTCCTTCCCTCTAATGCACTTCCACCTGGTGAACTTAGCCTGGAATTGTCCTTCCCAGGGAGACGTAAGTGGTGAGATAATGATCGTCTTCAATAGGCCATGAAAAAACAGGAGGAATCTCTGTACCACTCATTTGCACTCGGAGGCCCACAGAGAAGAGCTCCATGGAAGAGCTAAGTGATCTTAATTATTCATCGTTATCATCGTCACACAAACAACCCGGGTCATCACAAGAGGGCAAAACCAGTGTGAGACCGTACGAACGGCCAGCCTGGGTCAGACCAATGGTCCCTCTGGCACAGTATCCTGTCCTCTGACAGTGGCGAATGACAAATGCTTCAGAGGGAATGAATAGAGCAGGGCAATTATCAAGTGAGCCATCCCCTGGCCTCCATTCCCAGCTTCTGACAGTCAGAGGTTTAGGGGCTCCCAGAGAATGGGGTTGTGGCCTGACCATAGTGACTAATAGCCATTGATGGACCTCCATGAACATAGCTCATTCTTTTTGAACCCATTTATACTTTTGGCCTTTGCAACATCCCCTGGCAAGGAGTTCCACAGGCTGACTGTGTGTTGTGTGGAGAAGTCCTTCCTTATGCTTGTTTTAAACCGGCTGGTCATTCATTTCATTTTTCAATTGTATCAAACAATTCCATCAACGATGTGACAGATGGAGCTGGATTCAACATCTGACTCAGTGAGAATCTGTCTCCAGGTCTCTCTCTAGCCTGCTTCCTGCTAGATCCCTGCAGTGCAGGGGCCGTCAGATGGCACTGTGGCACATATTAGCCATGGTAAACACAGGCCACGACACCATGGTGAGTGATTCATCCCACAGCAGACAGAGGGGGACCAGGGAGCTGGTGGTCTCCCTTCCTTTGCCCCTCTTGTTGCTGATTCTCAAGAGCAGTGTCTGGGGCACGTTCCTGGTTATTCTCCTTTCAGCACAAACGTTGCTTGAACGTCCCGCTGCAGAACTGTTCGCTCTGATTAGGCGGCGTGCGAGGGGAAGCTGGGGACATGAGAGGAGCACTGAGGAGAGAGGAGATTGATTTGATTTGTAGACTCGGCCCTCGGGGCGGACGGGTGGAGGACTCCCCTGCTGCCTGGCACTTGGGTTTCTAACTGAATGTGATTTATAAAGAGAGACACAGGAAAGGAAGTGCCGCGGGGCTCGCTGAGCTGGGCCCAGAGACCGAAACAAGAGGACCACGGCTTCTAGGAGGGGAGCGGGAGCGTGTGGTGGACATCTGGACTCTCAGCTGTAATGCTACTAACAAATAGCTCTTACATCATCCTCTTCATCCGCAGCTCTCAAAGCACTTTACGAAGGTCCCGGTCATTATCCCCATTGTACAGATGGGGAAACTGAGGCACAGCCTGAGGACGTGACTTGCCCAATGTCACCCAGCAGGCCAGTGGTGGGACTAGAGCCCAGGTCTCCTGAATCCTAGCCCAGAGCTCTAGCCACTAGGCAACGCTGCTTCACTTAATAAGCCAGGAAGGGCTGAGGCGAGCGGCACTTGTTCAAAAGGGGCTTACCCGAGCCTGCATCGGACAATAAATATCATGAGCTATAAATGTTTCTACCCTACCAATGGCTTACAGCGTCCCATACAACAGCCCAACACAGCACTGGATTCCAGAGCCTGCAGGGGGCTTTCCTTCGTAAGCCCCAGACCTCCTCCTGGTATTTGCTCTGAATGGCTAAAAAACCAGAGGTTTCCCCTGCTTTTTTGTATTAGCCGAAGAGCTGCGTGGCCAGCCGGACTTCTCCCAAGCTGCATGTCCCCACGGCAGAGCAAGCCCTTCTCCTGAGTATGCCGGTTAGCCCATGAATTGTCTCCCCTGGATTTTTTGATTACGACTAGATTTGACCCAGTGAGCTGGATGTGAAAGGCTCGGCCGACCATTGCTCCTACCCTGATTCCCCCCACCCCTGTATCTTAATGAACGGATGAGACAGGGATCCCCTAGTACTACCAGGACGTGCTCACACAATTCAAGACTCAGAGGGGTAGCCATGTGAGTCTGGATCTGTAAAAAGCGACAGAGAGTCCTGGGGCACCTCATAGACTAACAGACGTATTGGAGCATAAGCTTTCGTGGGTGAATACCCACTTCGTCAGATGCATGCACGAAGGGGCTGAACCGAGGTGGCACGGGCAGCCTCAGACCTGGCCTTGCCGAACTTTGGCAAGCGTGACGCTGCATAAGAAGGGGCCTTGCGCGCAGCCTTTGGCACGCACGCCGTGTCTGGCTCCAGCTGGCTGAAAAATTCTAACCTGAGGCCAGGAGCAACCCTGGAAACCGTCCATCCAATCGGTTAACGTTCCTCAAAGATCTTGGCAACTGGAAAGAGAAGCTGATAACTGCAGAGTGTGGGGCTACCTTCCCCTGGGCATCGCCTCCAGCTACTCCTAGACTAGAGCAAATTAGCGTAGAAAATTGCTTGGAAGTTTTCAAGGCACGTTGAAATCCATCTCCTCGCACACACCTTCTGATAGCTTGGCTGCTTAATCCAGTTTGCCTTCGATATGATGGAGCAGCTGCTAAGTGGAGCAGCTCCAAGAGCACTGACCAGACAGGAGATATACAGAATAGTAAAAGCCGGCCAGACAGGGAACAGCCTGTGGGGTGGGGGCAATTAGATCCTCTAGGGGGCTGTTTTCCCCTTGGGATGGGGGCTAGTGCCCTCCGAGGCAATGGGCTCTTGAGAATACGGAGCCCCAAACTCTGGGTCTGAAGACCTGCCGGATTCTGGTTTTCCCAGCGGGCGGGGGCCCTGCTGTTGCAGAGCCTTGAGGGGAAGTGACTTGCCCAAGGTCACGCAGCAGGCCAGTGGCAGAGGTGGGAATAGAGCCCAGGTCTCTGGAGGCCTGGTCCTCTAACCATTAGGCCACGCTGCCTCACTTAATAAGCTATTCAAACCCCACCTGCTTCTTATGTCCAGCACCATAGCCTCAGCCCCTGGCAGGGCATGGGTTAACCCCGCGGCACCCCCGCCCCAGGCTCTCACAGCCCTTGGTTTGTGCAGCCCAGTTCCCTGGTCGTGTGCCGGCCCTCATTCACATGGGCTGGAAAGAGCAATTCGGGAACCTGCCAGGTGCTGCTGAGCCGAGCGATGCCCCAATTACAGACTCCCCTGGTACGTTTCAAACCCCCCAGTGCCTCGGCCCCCTTTCCCTGCCGCAGGTTTCCTGATTCATCTCCTTCCCCGCCGAAGAGCAATTATTGCCAGCGTTACAGCATCATCTTTAAACCAAACAAGGCTGAGCCCCCCCTGAGGAATGGGACGGGGCGGCCTGTTCGCGCAACTGGGCTGCCGGGCAGCCAATGCGGGAGAGATGAAAGGCTGTTTGAAACCCAGAGGGGCTCTCAAAAGCCTGCTCCGTACATCCCTCCCCCACCCCGCCTCGCAACGAGGCAGGGCCTTGTCCAGCCCGTCAGCTGGCAGAGACAAAAGAGGGACAGGGACGGACACGCTGATCAGCTGGAGAGACCAGGAGGATGAATTTGGGGCCCATTCGTCATTGCCTGTGCAAAGGGGCTGGAGCATGCTACCAGCTCTGAGTGGGCAGGTCTCACGCCCGCCTTGTCCTGGTGTCAGCGGGGATGCCAGGTGCGAGGCAGGGGAGACTCAGGGTCACAGACTAAGCCTTTCCCCGCAGCGGGTACGTCTGTCCTGCCAGTAGCAGCGTGTCAAGGACCAAAAGGCCATGGAAAGTGAATCCTTCTCTCAGCCCTAGACCCAGTGACTCGAACAGGAGGGAGGGGCAACAGCGGCGCAGGATTGACATGCATTGGGAGCCAGGCCTGGAATCTCAGGGGGCAGCGGGTTGGGACTGAGGGGCACTGGCAGAGCTGTGGGAGGACCCTGGATTGGAATCAACAGGGGCCGTTGGGATTGAAGGGCATCGGCAGACCCCAGCCTGGAATAGCGTGGATGTGCGAGCTGGGACTGAGGTACAACTGGTCATGCTGCGGGAAGCAAACCTGCACTCACCCCCTTCCCACCCCAGGCCCGGCTCTAACTGCTGCTGTCAATCCCTCAATTTCACGAGCACTTAAATTCACGGGGGGCGGGAAAATCAAGCTATATTTGGCTGGTACTTCCTCCCGAAAATGCTCATAATTAGCAATATTCAGGTGAGAGATCTATAACAGTGCCACAACCTGTCAGCCCCTTTCATCGGTGCCTTCTCCTCTCCCCCTCACCCCACACACACACACTGATGCCCTCTGTGCCACCCGGGCCCCAGCACCCCACTGCACCCTTTTCTCAGCTTGCAAGTTGCATCCGCCCCCGTGTCATTTCAGGTCCCCGCTTTTCCCAGTTCGCTCATTTCCTTTCCTTGCTTTATTTTTAGAGGCAGGAGAACCCACTGGCAACACAGAATTCTTTACATTAATTACAGAGCTGCTAAACGAATCGCATCTCCCCGGGCTGCACCTCCACCCCCTGCCATAGGCGCTTGGCAAAATCCTTGCAAACTAGGCTCCGGATTCTAAAGGGTCCCGTGGGTGTCACAGCCTCCCAGGCCCAGCAGAACCTCTGTCCGGTGAGTGACTGCTACAGAGAAATCCCTTCAACCGTAGCTGCAGTCGATGCATATAGGATTGCGCTCCGTGCAACGTGTTTCCTCCTCTCTCAGATGCAAGCAGGGGAGAACCAGGCCCATCGACTAGATACCAGGTCCACTACGGGCCCGGGCAGGCGTCCTTCTTGGCAGACTCAGCAGAAAGGCCAAGGACTGAGTGGGTTGTGGAGAGTGAATGCCCCTCTCAGCCCTTGCCCAGCATTCTAATAGGGGGGGAGTGCAGCTGCAGCAGGAGACAGAGGGGCACTGTCAGGACCATGGTGGTCTGTAACTGTACGGGGCTGCGGGTTGAGATGGAGGAGAATCACCAAAGTTGGGGTGACCCAGCGCTGGCCGAGCAAGGTGCAGGTGTAGGTCTGACTCCCTCCCTACAATGCACTGCGGAGCCAGCCAGTGCTAATCTTCTCGTGTTCCCCTGGCCTCGATTGCGTCTCTAACAGGAACATCAGCCCCTCTTCCTCAGCAGGCCGGGGAGCTGTAAGGAGTTTTGCGGGTGCCTGTCGTACAGGGGCAGCCCTTTGCAGTTAGTGATGGGACCGGACAGGAAAAGCGGGTTGAGAGCAGAACCAGAAACAGGCCCAGATCCGAATCTTTCCAAAGTGCTGAGCTGTTTGGTTCTGGCCCCTCGCTGCTTATAAATAGCTCATAGCCCGGGGTCGTGGCAGCCAGGCACTAGACAGAGAAGCGAATGCCCCTGAGACAGCCGCGGCTAGAGCCTGGCACAGAAGGGACTGGAGATAGCCCGAAAACAATCAGCTGCAATAAAAAGCTAACAGCAGCAGCAAAGTGCCTGACTCAGCGTTGCCGGCCGGCCTTGCCAGCCTGATCGATGTGGGCCCCGTTCTCACCGGCGCCGCCGGCTGCCCCGGTCACATCATTTGCATTGCAAAGTTGCCACATGCTGGCCCACTTTAGGTGCGTGAAGGATGGCGAGCTGTCCCGATGAGAGCCGGGGGGGGGGGCACTTTCAGCAGAGAAGGCCAGTTAACACCAATGCAGTCATTAACTCGGGGATCCTCCCAACTCCGTCCAAGAGCAGCAGAGGCCCCTGGATCCAGCCGGGCGCGGGGAGCGGGCTCTCGTCCGGGGAAACGGTGCCGGGCGCGGGGAGCGGGCTCTCGTCCGGGGAAATGGCGCCGGGCGTGGGGAGCGGGCTCTCGTCTGGGGAAATGGCGCCGGGCGTGGGGAGCGGGCTCTCGTCTGGGGAAATGGCCCTGGGCACAGGAAGTGGGCTCTCGTCTGGAGAAACGGCGCCGGGCATGGGGAGCGGGCTCTCGTCTGGGGAAATTATGGGGGTCCATGGAAAGTCCGCACGGCTGGTATTTTGCATGATGCGATTATGCTGCTTGTGTGAGCATGGGAATCATGGGTGGGGACTCCTGGCCCAGACTCCTAGAGGGACACAGAGGGCCGCTCTCCCTCCCCTACCCGTCCCAGTGGCTTATAGCAGAACTGGCACCAGCTGTCTGCTGCACGACGCCCAGTGTGCTTGGTGTCAGCCTGCTGCCAGACGACCCTTGTTGCTGACGCATACAGCCCTCCGGCCGTTAACCCCACCCGGCTGGCTGCAAGGGGCCCGGAATGACACCGCTGTCCCAGCCACTCGGGCTGCATCGCTCAATAACGGCACAGCAAGCAGCGGCCGTCACCGCATCCACAGCCACCCGACCGGCTGCCGCTTCCCCCCGGCCGATCGCTGGCTCTAGAACAGCCCAGGCGGGAGTCAGCACAGAATCTGGGTCGCCCGGTGCGGAAGTAAATGGCACCACTTCGCCAGTCGCCTCTCTCCATTTCTTTGTGGGAGCAGGGCCAGGCCCTGCAAAGTCCTGGGCCCCCTCAGCTCCCTTCGACTTCCACAGGAGTCCAGGGCCCGCAGCACTAGGCAGGAGGGGCTCAGCACCGCACAGGATTATGCCTTGAGTGGCTCCGTCTTGCTTCAGACTTCTCCCCAGACATGAGGCAGAACATCTGCCGTGTCCCGGCAGCCCCGTGGACGGAGGAAGGGAGCAGGACAAACTTCAGGTCCAAACAGGCCAAGGCTCCCACTCGCCCCATCTTTGGAGAGACTGAATGTCTCGTTCCTAGATGCTAGCCCTTGGTTCCTACTCTACACACACCCAGCGGGCTCAGCAGGGGCATTGGGCCACTTGGACCCCAAACTGGTGGAGCTGGTTGCTCAAGCGTCAGCCATGGGGAGGCTGTAAATGCTGTCCCTTGAGACAGCACTGCTGTGTTCTGGCTCCCTTCTCCTCCCCCACTTCACACAGACCTGCCTCTGCCCCCGTGTCCTGCTGGCTTGTAAACCCCAGTGGGCTTTCCTCAGTACCCCCCGGCAGCCAGTCCTCTGGGATGGCCAGTCCTCTGTATTTGTGCTGGGCAGGCTCACCCCCGCAGCCGCACCGTCCGCCTAGGTGACCCTCCCCACCACGCTCCTGTGGAGGAGTCAGCGGAGATGAGCATTCATCCCACTGTCACGCCTCCTGCAAGCGCTGGGCCTGATCCTTTGCCCAGCGGCGTCAGTCCACGTCCGGTTCTCAGTGGGTTCTCCTGCGGCCGGAGCCGAGTTTGGCTGTTCACATCCGTGGGTGCAGGACTGCGCTCATAACCCAGGACCACGCTGCCTCCCACTGGCCATGAGGAGGCTCAGATTTTGCAGGTGCCTCCAGCTGAGCAGAAGGGGGGTGTCCTTTCAAAGGGGTTTGCCTTACGAATCTCAGGCTATCGCAGCCCCCACTTCTTTTCTTCCCTGCCTGAATCAGCATGACCTGCTGTGCTCCTTCGAGCCCACTTCTCCTGCCCCCTCCAGACACACACACACACACTGCTGCCGCGCATCACCCTCCTTTCCATGCCCGTCACTGCTCGCCAGCTACCAGGTCCCATAGGGGCACACAGCTTCCTACTTGCTCTTTATTCCTTCAGCACCCGGGGAACAGACTGCTCCAGACGGGTGGATGGTGCTACCTAGCGCTGCATCCTGGCTGCTTCCCACTGCTGTAGCTGTCACAACGCCAGCCCGCTATCGATCCCTTGCCTGAGAGAGAGGAGCCGCTGGATTTACCTGGCAGCTGCCGGGTGTTTACACAGCAATTACATGCCCTACAAGGTAGGAGGTTCAGCATATCACCAAGGGGCTTGTCAATTGCATTTTATACCATCCCAGGGTAAGCCTTGGTCTCCTCAGCCCAGAATAGGGTGACCAGATGTCCCAATTTTATAGGGACAGTCCTGATTTTGGGGTCTTTTTCTTATATATGCTCCTATTACCACCCCCCTCTACCCCCCATCCCGATTTTTCACACTTGCTGTCTGGTCATCCTAGCCCAGAATGGGAAGAAGAACCAGAGCTGGCATGTGGAACCAGCCTGAATAAAGCATGCAAGGCTACTCTGCAGAGATCCACCCCACACAGCCGGGGAGCACTCCAACCTGCGTCTATGAAGATTTCCCCTCTTCTCCCCCATGTACGCAAAGCTTTTAGTCTGGGCGGAATATTAGACCAATAGGGAGCAAAATACCAGGCCCTCGCTTCAAGGCTGGGATTGCACAATTGCCAGCATAAAGGCAGTTTTATATCCTAGCCCTCTCCCCAAGCTGTGAAGTTGGAGCTTCGAGTCACTAGAGCTTCATTAGAGCAGCGATCGCGCCCTTCCGGTAGCTTCTGACGCAGCACGCAGGTCCTGTTCCTGAGGGCCCAGCCACGAATTACGGAGGCTGGGGAAGCGGCATGTTCTGTAGATGAAATGCTGTTGGATAAATAGGTGATAAAACTGTCTGAGCCTTGTGTGCACAAGCATTTTCACCAGTGCCCCCCGCCCGGTGTTGGTGAATTGTTAGTGTCAATGCACAGCGGGTAGCTCTGCATAATTCGATACATCGTCTTTGCAGAGGCACTAAGAGATCGGTTGCCTGTATCAGCATTGTGCATGGCTTTGGATTGTGTAACGAGTCCAGCTGGAAAATTATGGGATGGCAGCAGCCAGCTGCAGTCTGTGACTACAGAAATAAAAGCGTTTGGCTGATGACCCGGTGCACCCTCTGATCTATCTGAGAATCTACAGAAGTGCCCCGCATAGCAATGGCTTCCATGTTCAGAGAGTGCGATAGCCACATGTGCTTGGTGGGTGCACCTAACACAGCCTGTGTTCCGCTGCGATCGGGCACCTGCTGTGAGGGTCGCAGTGCAGTGCAGGGCTCCTGCTGGAGCCGTTGGCTAAACCAATTTTGCTGTTACAGCTGGATGCCGGGCTGCAAAGGCTCGTGCAGGCCAGCGCTGTGAGGTCACTTCAGAGCCCAGTTCTGCTGATAGGGTGGCCGGGAGCGAGATCAACCAGGCAGCGACAACTTAGAGAGGGTCTGGGATCGGGGAGGGCGGGGCACGCTCACCGAGCAGTCACTCAAAGGGCGCAGTCCTGTGACATCGCCAGGGCACCTGTAAAGCAACTGAACTCCTGCCACAACCTCCAGAGGCAGCACAGACTGGAACACGTCAGCTGTGACATAACAAGCACTGGGGTAATGGTAACACCTAGCTCTTAGCTAGCATTTGCCATCAGTAGATCGCGACGCGCTTTACCAAGGAGGGGCAGTAGCATTATCCCCGTTTTACAGATGGGGAGAGTGAGGCACCGAGCGGCGACGTGACTAGTCTGATGTTACTCAGCAGGCCAGTAGAAGAGCCAGGAACAGAACCCAGGTGTCCTGAGGCCCCGGCTAGAACATCATCCATTAGGTCACACTCCTTCCCTTAGCAGAGCTACCTGCAGGCAGCCTGTTAATACCGGCCACGTTCAGTGATTATAGGGGTGCCAAAGGGAAATGTCCGACCTCGTCACACTATCCAGCAGATATAACCGGAGGCAGCGAGGGAGTAGGTGGGATGCTCCCCTTTTGCCCCTAGCCGCACCAACATCAGGGTTTCCATAGGCCGGGATCCTTTGGGTCTGCCCCTCACTGACAGTTCTCAGCAGTTTGTAGCCATCAATCAAACCCAACCGGAGTGGGTTGCCAGACTGGGGCCCGCACAGACAGCCTGGCCAATGCAGTTACCGGGGTCTGGAAATAAACGGCTGCTTGAAATGGCCGTGGCCTTTCAAGAAAGGTTAACACAGCATGTGCAGCTATTCATGGAGCTGGAAAGCCACCAGGCAGGCGTGCCGGAGTACTCAATCCTCCTTCCTAGGGGATGAGCTCTCCCAGCCCAGAGCAGCTCCTCATATGGCTCTGGCCCGCCCAGAATCAAGGCAAAGGGGTCCCAGCTCAACAGTCCTCAGCATCAGGTATTTCAGGCGATTCGCCTAAAAGTAGCTCCCCTGATGACCCCTCTCGGGGCTCTACCCAAGCAAAGGAAGAGGGAGAAAGTGAGGGCTGTGGCTTAACTGGAGAGCTGCAAGGCTAAGGGGAAGCCATAGAAATTCTAATCCCACCCCTGACACTCCCCTGCTTCTGTGACCTTGGTCAAGCCCCTTGTCATTGTTCTCATTTACTGCGCTTGCTGCTGTCTCTGCTTCACCTATGTAGTGTCGCTCACGGCAGAGAAGAAACACAAAGATCCCCATCGTGGGGACTATAAAAGCCTCTTGACTGAAGCTGCTGGCCACACCTAGGCCTGGCGGTTCCCTCTGGCTCACGGCCCGTGCTGTCTAGCATCACGCACCTTCAGTCTTAGCCTAGTAAGCAGTCATGGATTGTTAACTGCACCACAATTTGCCCATCTGTAGATTAGGGGCAACAGAACCTGCCTCCTCAGGGAGAGGCCAGAGTCAGGGCTTGTAACACGTAGCAAGATAAAATGCTCCTTTCCAGGCTTGTCAGAGGGGCTTTTAGAAGTAGGGCAAAATAGAGTTTAGCCAGGAAATTGGCCACTAAAGCTCACTGAACAGTGCTGGTGTGACCAATTCTCACCATTTTATTTTTTGGTGTGTTTCTTAAAGCTCCAACTTCTGGAATCAAGTGATTGCATCAGACGCTGAGCTTTCATTTTTTTTTGGGGGGGGGGGGAGTTTCTAGCCCTCCTGGCTGCAGAGAAAAGCTTGAAAACAGGATCCCTAAAGGCTCAAAGATGATAAGAATACCACATCTATTATTGGTTTAAATCTCACGGGCTTTGGGGTGGCAGAGGGTTCTGGCCATCATGAATTATCGTAAGGCCTAGTGCAAACATGCTATGGAATTGCGAGTCTAATCCATGGGGGCTGAAATCTTGTTATTCAGCATTGTCAGCTCACTAGTACCTAGCTGCTACAATGGAGGGGTGTGTTAGACAGCTCTAGGTTAGCTAGCGATTAGAGAGTAGAATGATAATTGCACAAATGGGATAAATCTCTGGCCTGTATGAATGCTCTAATTCAGAGCAGTTATCGAAAAGCTGCCTAAAGCCCTTGTAGAGTGAAAATACCCTGAAACTGGACTCTGCAGCCTTCCTATAAACAAACCAGGACACCAGAATGCCCCCCACACACACCTTTGTGAACTCAACTAGTTAGCTAGATCCCTCAGCCAGAGGCTATCCGAGAGCAACACCATGTGGGCATTTGGGCAGCACCTCATCAATAGGGTTCTGATCTCAGCAGAGGCTTCTAGGGGTCTGCTACCACAGCAATAAACTGGACGAGCCGGATACAAGAGACAGAAAACAGGCCCCCTTTGTAGTATTTGTCTCAGACTGATGCTAATACCAGCTACAGCAAAGTGAGACCCCTTTGTAATGCAGTGAGTATGGTCAACACAGAAGCAGCCCCTTCCTTGCTGATAGCTTAGTCCCTGTTAGCTCAGCTCAACTGCAGCGCTGCCTCCTTATAGAAACTTTTGTTCCCAGCATGCCTTTCTGGTGGGGCGGGGCTGGCCCTTTAAATCTAGTACAGTCAGCCAGCTGCAGCCTTAATGGTACCATTCTCCTTTCTTCTGGGTTGGGTGATGTTCTTCTCTTCTGCTAGGCTTTGTGGGTCCTATTTTTGAAGGAAGGGCACGTTCTCCCATCCTTCTAGAAGGGGTTGGTTTGAGGGAATGCTGCCCATTAATGTCCATGGCTATCAAAAAGGTCCTAGCAAGATGGCTGTCTTGGCTGGCTCAGCAGGCCTGAGATAATACAGCAAGGAGGGAAGCAACAGATGGCAGAGGGGTGGAAGGAAATAGCCTGCTTTTGCTAAGGAAAGCGAGAAAACTTTGTCCTAATAAGGTAACTTTAAGTGATAAATTTTGACTTTGGCTGAAAGCCTTTTCCTTAGAGGCACTAATACATTTTTAATGCTCCTTGATGTAGCTATTAAGGGTGTAATTGAAACAGAAAGTCCTCCCTGGCTTTGCTGAGACCCTGCCCTGAGCCATCCCAGAAGATTTATGATTCTCCCTTTGGCCCAGTGTAACCCTTTCTCCCTGAGTTTGCTCTTGGATGATGCTGCAGGCCCTGTCCACTTGGTATTTGTTGCTAACATTGCTTCAACCCCTGTCTGGAAAGCATTTTTCTTCCCACGAGGCTTGTGTTGTCATCTCTCCCTTCACTCTGACCACCGGTAGTGAGAATGCCACCCAAAGATGACCATCCCCTGCTAAATGGTGCACACAGACACTGGGAGCCAGGATTCGAACCCTGCTCCTTCCTTTTTGCAAACTACACATCCCCAGCTGGGAGTAGAGGAGTAGGTTCTGTAGGCTGTCTAGGAGCCAGCCACTAGAGGGCAGCATTGATCTCACCCAAGCACGCCCAAAGCCTGCTCAGTGTAATGGGGTGCTGGAGATGGACAGTCTCTCTGGGGGTTTCCCTGATCCCTGGCCAACCTGGAGGCAAATTTAAATGCATAGGTCCAGCCTGCTGCGTGCTCTCCTTGCCATGGGCCCGGGCCGTTTGCCACACCCATGCATGGTGCAGAGGGAAGGCTCCTTGGTGCAGAGGGAAGGCTAGTAAGCCAGCTGCATGTTCTTTATCCATTGATGCTTCTCTCTCCTTTGACCGTGCTTGGGGCTGACTCGAAAGCAAAACATCCATCCCCAGAAGCAAACCCCTGGGTGAGACTCCCTATCTAGAGGTGAGCTGGCTGCATGTTTTCGGGGGCTCCCACTTCTCCTGCCTTCCCCTGACCCCACAAAGGCAGAGAGCAGCAGAGGGAGGAAGGTGAGACAGCTGGATGGAGAGACAGCCTTTTTCTGCCTGGTCATTCTGATTACTAAGCAACCTAATGATCCCCTCCAGCCAGGGCTGCCCAGAGGATTCAGGGGGTCTGGGGCAAAGAAATTTTAGGGGCCCCTTACATAAAAAGAAGTTGCAATACTATCAAATACTATATTCTCGTGGGGCCCCTGCGGGGCCTGGGGCCTGGAGCAAATTGCCCCACTTGCCCCCCCGGGCGGCCCTGCCTCCAGCAAAGCATGCACCGTCCTGCCTGCTTTGCTTATCGGAGGGGTCCCCTGGCGCCCCCCCCCCTCTAGTAATTAGAGCCTGGCAAAAGCTCATTGAAGTTGAGTGCTTCCCGCTAAGGGGATAGTGGAGGCTGGTTCAGGGACAGGGGAGACAGCCCTGTGGCTAGCAACATTAAAATTCATCTGGGCAAAGTGCTGATAATACTTGACCTTTCTCTACCGCTACAGCTTAGGATTCTGCTGGTGAAACAGGAATCAATTCTACAGCTGAAATGCAGCTGTCTCTGGGGTGCAGCCCTGCAGCTCTCTAACAGCACACAGCCATGCGACACGGCAGTTGAGGGCAGGAAGTGAAGAACGCTGTGTCCAGATGATGCTGTGGGGGAAGGTCCTAAGGTACTAGGCAGAGTGTATTTTGGTCAGGATGCTGGGGGTAGCACCCTTCTCTTGGGTGCATGGCCTACTGGACAGGGCACTGCACTAGAACTGGGTTCTATTCCTGCCTCTGCCAGTGGCCTGCTGAGTGACCTTGGGTGAGTCACTGCCCCTCAGTTTGCCCATCTGTAAAATGGGGGGAATGATGGTGACCTCCTGTGTGAAGTGCCTTGTGATCTACTGCTGAGATGCTAGTCTACAATGGGACCTTTCAATGCCCACCTGCGGTCAGGACCCGTTCCTCCAGCAGCACAGCTTCCCCTAACCCCAGTTCTATACTGGCACAGGGAAATGAGCTGCACCACCTGACTCCCCAATACTCCTTCCTGCAGGACTTGATTTTGTTTCCACTGCCCTCTACCTCCCAGCCAAGCACTGACCAGGCCCACTGTGGCACAGCTGCAGGCTGTTAGGAAGCCCCTTGTAGGCACCAATCCTAGATGGGCTCCAGGAGCCATGAGGTCCTTTCCAGCTTGACTTCCCACTGAAAAAATTCTAGGGCCGAGCTAGCAGGCGGGGCTAGGGGGGCTGAGCTATCCACACCTCTATGACCTGGGCCGTTCCTGCTGGAGTTTAGCAGAGCTCCCACCTCCCGATGCTAGACTGCCCGTGCAGATGTAGGAGCAGCTGCCATGCCAGGCCAAGCTGGTGTTCAGTCACCCCCACCCTTGTAAGAGGGTTGATCGACAGGCCATTCACTGATGGGAAGCAGATAAGGCCTCACGTGTGGGGCCCACCTGTCCCTGAGCAAGCAGATTAGGGGATGGGGGGGGCGGAAGGCAGCAGAACTTCAGGTGCTCTGCAGGGGGTGGAGGCAGGAAGTGAACCAGATAGTGGGGGAGACACTCTTCTCCCCTGCCCCCCCCAAAATGCAGGCAGGAGACTGGACAGGGGAAATTGTCTCCCCCAAACTCAGCCTTTGCCCTAACCCCAAAGCTCCTTTGCCTTTAATCTCAGACAAAGGGAGCAGGGCAGGCAGAGCTGACCCCAGCCCCTGCTCCCAGCTGGCTGTCCCCTGGGGGTTATTCGCCCTCCTCTCACGGCAACTTCAATCACCTAGACAATGAGAAAGTCTCGCTCTAATTACACGGTCTGGTGGCTGCACGGCAGCCCCTCTCCTAGATCTGCGAATGACAATCCTTCCAGCTAGGAAACACAATGGCGGACTGGACCCCCCCCCCACAACACACCCACGGCCCTGACACTGCCATGAAATGACTTGAATGAAAGCAAACTCCCCTATGCCCAAAGCGCAGCTGGGGCCGCTCCTTTGACATTGCCCCGTGCTGCTCTCTGCTCCATCCCCAAGAGATGGACCAGGGCTTTCCTGCTGTTGCCAGAGGTACTGGGCCCAGAGCCAGGTGGGGAGGGACCGGCTGGGGGTACTGGGTGCTCCAGGGTACGAGAACGTAGGAGGGCTGGTATGTTTCAGACAGATGCCTGATTTTAAAGGCGAGAGAGTGGTAAAGCAGCTAACGCCCGGCCCTGGGAGTCAGGACTGCTGGGTTCTGTTGTTGGCTCTGCTCTGCCGACCCCCTGCAAGATCTCTGCCAACTTCTCAAAAGCAGCCACTGCCGTGGGTACCCAGCCGGAGACACAACGGGCCTGATCCTGCAGAGGTCCCAAGGACCTGCGGGCAGGGTGGCTGCTCAGCATCTCTTGACTGGGGCCCTCAAACTGAGTAGCAGCTTTGGGCCTTTTGTGCCATTGGCCTTGTGGGGCCAGGACCACTGGGGTCCCAGGGCGGGAGGCTGCACATGTTTGTAAAATACAGCGAGCTCCTGGTTAGGAAGACAGACAGGAGCCGGGCTGCAAAATAGCCCGGTCACGGCTCTTGCCAGCTCCTTTGGGGGCCACGAGAAGTCAGCCCAGTCCCCGATGAGCAGCTCCTGCCGGGTGGCCCATTGCTCGGGGAAGAGAGGGATGCTGCCGCTGAAGGCTGGCCTGCACCTTCACGCTGAGTCAGGGGATCTACCCGCCTTGCCTCCTCTCCCTCTCTGCTGGCAGGAACACTCGCGATAGGGGCTGCTGCTTGGGACGGGAGGGCTCCTTGCATTGTCTTGGCCTCCTCTGACCCAGTTTCTGTGGGTACGTCAGTCACCCGTTTCTTGGGGCTGCCTCTGCACTTCTCCCCTCTTAGGGGCACAACAGCAAGGCAGTATGGGGGAGCCCTACCCAGACTGACTGTCCTGCAGCACCAACAGCCAAGAAGGGTGTGTGTGTGTGTGGGGATCAGATACAAATACAGGCAGCAGGTGGCAAAGGAGTGACCGATTCTGCCCAGTGATGGGGCCGCCTTGCCATCGGTTCTTCCCTCTGCTGCCCTAGGTGTGCTCATTAAACGCAGGAAGCCAGAGTCTCTTCCCACCAAAAGAGCAGGAGGACCAGGCCGTACCGGGCACGGTGCAGGTCCCTGCCCCGGCCCTGCTAAAGATCACACCTGATGGAGATTTCAAACGGCTGGACGTGGATTCAATGCTGCTGCAAGGGGCAGCTCGCTGAGTTCTTGCTCCAGGCAGAATATTGGGGCCCAAGCCCCCTGCCTTGTAATAGCACAAAGCCTGGCCCCACAGGAGATGAAGGTGGCATTGCTGCAGGCGAAAGCAATGGAAACGCACAGGACTATTGAGAGCCAGCCCAGCAAACACTAGCCACTACCTCCATCTAGTGGCTGTTTGGGGAGGACAGTCTCATCCCTCAGGAGCTGGGCAGGGTCAGATCCAAAACCATTGCTAGGAGCCCAGTATGTAGGCAAGGGTCAGCTGTGAGCTCCTCCCACACCCCAGATCTTCCCAAAAAGATCAGGTTAGGGTTCCCCCAACCGTTTATAGACTGCCTCTCACCCCTTACATTAGAATTTCAGTGATGCTTGCCTGGGCTGCCACGTCTCCCTGTGAAATGAGGGTAGCATGGGATGGGATGAAGAATCTCTGGGGATTTTGCAACAAAAATCATAACTTGGCTTTGTGGGGCATGAAAGGCAGAGTCGGGTAGCAGACAGGGCAGTGGAGTGGGAGGCAAGAGACCAGACTATGCCCCACTCTGCCACTCTTGGGCTGTGTCACCTTTGGCAAGGCACTTCACCTCTCTGTCCTGACCAGTTAGCCCCTGCTCTAAAGAGCTTGCAAGCTGTTAGTAGGCATCTGTGCCTAGCACAATAATGTCCTGGTCTTGTCTAGGCCCTCTCCATGCTATTGTCATACAAATAAGGAACCAGCTACCTTAGATTAAAAAAAAAAAAAAAAAAAACTGCACAGCAGTGGATGTTCCAACAGGACATCTTGATAGAGCTCTTATTAGTGCTAGAGTGTGAACTAAGCCATGTGGCTGCTCCTTTTAATAACCTCCAGCACACCCCACATCCTATGAGAAGTCGTCAGGTCAGGGATCCGTTCCATAAACTGGCCCTATTTCACAGATGGGTAAACAGGCATAAAGGGCTCCCAGAGCTAGGAGGAGAACCCTTTCCTCCTTCCTTCAGCCAGCTTTAAACTGAAGCCCATCCTTCCTCACGGGCAAGGGAAGGTTTGATGGAAGCAGGAGAAGATCAGTGCTAGAGGACCAGGGAAGGAGATTGGCTGGGGATGGGAGGGAGGCCCTGTCTACACTTCACATGTGAGAAGCCACAAAAACAAACCCTGGGTGGAGAGTATAATAGGCCAGGGGAGGCTAAGCCTCCCCAAACCCAGGCCGTGACTCTGCCTCGAGGCCCCACCCTCACTCCACCTCTCCCCCAAAGCCGCCCGGGGCTTGGCTCGGGCTGGCAGCCCAGAGCTCGGGGTGGCTAGGGGCCAGGAGCAGCTCGTGCCGCAATGGAGGGCTTGGGGCTATTCTGGCTCCAGTGGGCTGAGGGGCAGGGCCTCGGGCAGGGGACTAGCCTCCTCGAACAGGGGGTGTACCTGCCGCCCATGAAACAAACCCCAACATCAGCTGAACACTCATCCCACCAGGCAACGGGAAACTCCAGCAACATTGCCACTGGAGAAGGGCAAGTTAGAAAGTGAGTGATTAGTCCCAGAGTTGCTATACAGTTATTCCAGGGCAGCAAGGGGATCAGGCAGGCATCCTATTCTCAGCCTATTAAAAAAACCTAGCCTCTTAGACCTGTGTCCTAATGAACAATCCATGCCTTGGAACAGCTCAGGGGTTGGAAGGGGGTGAATCCTCCACCACTGCCTAAGAGTTAAATAAAGTTAAGGACAGCGTTTGCTCCTAGCTTCCGCCAAAGCCTACTTTGTCCGTCTTCTTTGTGAACTTGACCTCACCCCAAGGGTACTTTTCAGAAGATTCGCTGCATTAGGCTCCATCCACTACTGATTTTTTTTTTTTTTTAAATTCATAGCGATGCTGGCTCACGGGGTTAAAAATAAACACGCTCCAGCGCGGTTTCCACACAGCGTCTGCAGTGCTAGGGAATGGAATGACGCCTGCTTGACAGCTGATGGGATACTACACCAGCCTCAAGCCGATCCCAATTTCTGATCAGAGCGACTAAGTGCATGGACGGGTGTCGGCAGAAGGTGTCTGAGACAGAGCGTTTGGGGGATGCAAAGTATTAAAGCCCCATCGTTATACCTCCCTGCTCTTCCATGCAGGAATGAACAGTTGTTAGGATAGCTACAGAACTGAAACACACTGACACCCTCGGCTATGGAGGACAGAATTTAGACTGGTACAGCAGGGCCCCAGGCACGACCACAATACCAATCAAAAGCCATGAGACTCCCCGTTAGCTGGTGTAGGGCCGCACTCTGCTCAAAACAATCGCTCCAGCCAGTCTTCCGAGTTAACCTCGGACCTACTCCAAGCGGCTTAAAATTCCATTCTGCCAGGCTGGGGCGGGGTTAGGACTCTGGTTACTGAGCAAGACTAACAATAGCTTGTTAGCCATAGTTCTCAGAGCGCTTTCTGCAGGTCAGTGTCACTATCCCCACTGCACAGGTGGGGAAACCGAGGCATGGAAGGGCAAAGTGATTTGCCCATAGTCCCTCAGCAGGCCAGGAACAGAACAGAGGTCTCCTGAATCCCACTTTAGTGTTCTATCCACTAGGGAACACTGCTTATACCAGTACCTCTACACACGGTGTACACTGCTGTTGCCCTGACCTTCCCCGTTTGTTGCCTGGCTATGTTGTCATGTGTTAAACTAAGACTGCAATCTCTGGGGCAGGAGCTCTCTTTTGGCATATGTCTGTACAGCACCTAGCACCACAGGGCTCAGCTCCAACAGGAGGGGACATTACTGTAATACACTTCATTTGTTTCAATACCAATTCCAACACTGAAAATGGACAACTGTTAGGGGCAGCTGGAATGAGCAAGTGTTGATGTTCCAAGAAAAGCTCTTGAGAAATCGGTTTGGGGGCTTATTTTATTGAAAACAATGACCAAGTTAATGGTTACAGACCATTCTCGTAAGCACAAGGTGAGAGGGCCTTCTCCCACGGCAACAATTCTCTCTCTCTCTCCAAGCTCAGCTGGGTTCCAAGCAGTTACTTGGAGTTCTTCCACCAATCCTCCGAGGGAAAGCAACAGAGCCAGAAGAATAAAGGCCTTGGAGCGGAAGAAAACGGAACGGTAAAGCTGAAATACCCCAGAGCGAGATTTACTCCCGGTGCAGGCAGTCAGAACAATACCTAGGCATTATGTCAGTCACAGGGTGCGAGATTTGCTCCCCCGATGGGATTCCCCCATACAAAGGCAGAAGGAAAGTCCTTCCCATGCCATCAGGAGGAGAGTTGGAATCCAACCAGAGCCAGGGCTCTTTCGGGCAAGGTGAAAGGCATCCAAAACCCACGCAATAAACGATAGCCAATCCCCAAAACACCCGGGGGGAAAATAAAGGAGGGAAAAGAGCTCAAAGTCAAAATAAAACAATCCCAACTAACCAACAAGGAAAAATACAATCGTACAGCACAGCAGCAAAAGGTGCCGTCCCAAGCCTGTAGAGTTGCATCTACCACAAGTCTCATGAGAGTTCCAGGTGGTTTGCAGCGTGGGCGAGAGGAAGGAGCAGCTGAAAGCGTTCAATCACTTTCTTATTTGAACCATAGACCAGAGTAGGGCTTATCCATCTCCAGTCAATAAACGGCGCTGGTTGTGGAAGGGATGGTCTAAAATGGGACATTAACCAGAACAGCTATTCTGCAGTAAAATGACCACTGTGGACACTATTCCAGTACAGTCAACTTACCCTGGACTAACTGCTCTGCTCTGGAAGTGCACTAATTATTATAAAATAAAAGTGGCTCATTCCAGCATAGTCTCCACAAGGGGAGCTATTCCCGTCAATTTCCCCTTGTAGAGAAGCCCTTAGATGGACTCTGCAGAAAAACAAGAGCCATGAACTCAGGGCACCTGATTTATAGAGGGGCAGAGCACAAGTCAATGGAGCTGCACCCTGAAAGCCAGATCTCCCACGTACAAAGTTCCAAGAGGGGTCTTTAAAGAGGTTTGGTTAAAAAGATGCATTTTTACCAACAAAACCCAAATAACCCCACAATTCTTAGGCCTTGTTGTGACCCATCCCGGCCACCCCAAATGTAACCAGAAAGTTGCTAGCATTCACCAACCCACTAGCCACATATACATTTGTATGTTCATCAGTGGATTTAAAAATATACATATATATATATACACACGCGCACACACAAATATGTATTGGAAAGGGGAAAAAAAAATCAGAAAACTCATTCATTTTAAAAACGTCATCCACATATGGCATGTGCATTCTGTGATCACACACAGCAGAAATCAGATCATTCCTCCGTTCCCTGGCCCATTTAAAGGCTTCTCTGGCTGCGGGAGGGGGGACCCATCATCCGGTTTTCACAGTGGATTTGTTAAGGAAGGGGAAGCCCCCTTCCTCCCACAAGGAAAGGGTTTAATTTATAGCTAGTTCGATTAAAACTAGGAAATGAGTTACAAAGTCCATTGTATATACACATCAAAATGTACAATTACCGACACCACCTCTACACATCATTGGCTTTACATCGATTTTTTTTTTGGTTAACACAGGACTGAGTAGGTATTAAAGCAACCTCAGAAACCAACAAGAGTCACAGTGCTGGGTCAGTTCTTGAGCTCCGGGTGGGAGGGCCCAGCCCCAGGGGGCAGAAGGGAAGGGGGACAAGTCATAGCCTCTATGAACATCTGAAACCCCGCTGAGGGTGGGATTTTGGCACCTAACTCACTGACTGCCAATGGGAGCTGGCCGCCTAACTGCCTAGCCAATCCCAGCCCGGTTTATTGGGGGAGGGGTGCCCGTTGAACCCTCTCCCCAAATACCATGGGCCTGTGTCCGTTTGGACAGGGGTGCCCTGGCCGGTGTGAGTGGGGAAGCGGGTCACCGATCCGAGACGGGAACGCAGACGCCCAGGGAGCGTGGGTGTAGGAGCTTAGAACAAGCTGGGACTGTTTGAACAGGCTTTTGAGTGAGGATGTGGTGGTGGGGGGTGTCACTGTAACAGTCTAGGGAGACCTGACCTGTTTGTGGGTTTGCCTCAAGAGGGTTCTGGGAAGGGAGGGGCACCTCGGCCTTCGAGAGCCACGCACTTCTGATCCTGGAGACGACACCCCCCGCCACCTCTTCCACAAGCAGCAGCAAACTGCAGCTGTGCACAGATTTCCACAGACCCCTTTCTGAATAGAGCCCTGTGGGATCCCCGCAGCCAGGGTACTGGGTGGGGAGGGCGGAACAAGACTGAACTCTGATGGAAGCAGCCCGTGCACCCTCTGGCCCCCAGTGGCTCAGGAAGAGACCCCCCCTCCCCACCTCTCCAGGTCTCGGAGAGGCAGGGACAGGAGACTGGAGAGTGCAAGAAGGGTCTCTTGGCTCTGCTGCACAATGGAGGGAGCAAGTGCAAATATTCTCTGGACCCTTCACTGCCGAAACCAGACTGGTAGTGGGCGAGGGCACTTTCATACTCCCCCCGCCCCATCCTCGGGCATAGCAGATTCCTCAACTCAGATACCAGGAGTCTGGTTCCCCTGACACAACTGAGGAGGAATGTCTGGCCCTAGCAGGTCATCTCCTGAGCCCACTCGGTCCCATGGGTTAGTCAGTAACGGCAGTGACCACTACATGTGTCAATTTCCAAGGTCCTTCCTGTGTCACTTTCAGCGTACAGGTGATAAAAAACAGAGTGCCCCCGCGCTCAGCTGGCTTGGAGATGAACACAGGCAGGGGAGATGCAATTTGTGCAAACCACCGTGAACATGAGTCCTCATTCTCTCTTGTGCAGGGAAGCCAGGACGTTGGTTTGAAGTGACTGTACGTGGCAGCGAGGCTGGTGAGTTAGGAGTCTTCCCCGAGGATCTCTGTCACGAAGGAGACCATGTCAGTCTCTTTGGTGTTGTGCAAGGTAAAGAAAGGATGTTCCTGCCAACGAGAACCAGGATGGGGTCAGCTTGGGCATGAGGAAGGACAACACTGAACACAATTGTGGCAGGAGTCACCAAGGCAGCAATACATTGTGGTGGCTCTCTTCCCACACAACCAAATACAACAAGAATGCCTAAGGTTGGTACATTGATCCTTTTAGACAGCACGTTTGAGGCCCTGGGCTGAATCTCGGTATGACACTGAGCTGAACAGATTCATTTCACACTTTGTGACCTCTGCTTTCGAAGTATATGCAAGATTCAAAGACCAAAGTCAGACACCGGGGAGGAGTCCACCCCACTGCGTCACAGGTAGCAGAAGCCAGTGTAACCAGCCGATGGGCGTGTGTTACAGCTCCTCCTCTGTGCCGGTCAGCAGATTATCTGGGTTCTTACAGCCCCTATTCATTTAGCTTTAGTTACAGGCCAAGATTTTGTGAGATCAAAGAATAAAAATCCACGCTCACCATAAGTTCTAAATAGTTCATTCGTTCTGCAGGGTTCTTCCTTAAGCTGGAACAGAAAAAAAAAAATGTCCATGATACAGTGACTTCATCCCAGGAGTGGGAGACCGCTAGCCACCATCCCCTTCTTTCTATTAGGCAACTACCAGTTCTTAACTCCCATTGGTTACACAAGCATTGGCTTTGAACCAAAGAGCCTAGCAAATCAATTAGGCAGGCAAATAGGAAAGCAGTGTCGGAAAGCAAACACAAATTTGTTAGTCTCTAAGGTGCCACAAATACTCCTGGTTCTTATTCCTGGCCTGGTAATCAGTCACATGAAAACCTCACCCTTCACCTTGTACAGCCAGAGCACGTGCAAGCTATGCCCAAGATGAGAGGGTCTGGTACCACCCAACAGGACGGATACCGCATGCCAATACCTAGTCCAGAATCATAGGCCCAGCTAAGAGCCGAAGGCAGATCCTAGTTGTGCTTAAAATACTGCGCGAAGTGCAGCCCAGCTGAGATGTGCTTTATCCTCTGAAAATCCCAATCAACCTTCACCCAATTTTAAGTGGCTGCCAAAGGCAGCGTTGGGCAGCAGATGCACCAGGCTGCTCTGGGTTGAGTTTCTGCAGCTGAACCAGTCATCACCAAAATTCCAACAGGGTGAACCGTACAAAGCGGCGGAGCAATCGGTTTCTTTTCAGCCGACCCAGCTGATTCAGGGCAGGAAACCAAACCGATCTGTGGGGCGTTTGCGGCACAGCTTGCAGGAGAGTGGTGATTCGGGACGAGGGGACAGGGAAGACTTAGGGGGGGTCCCGAGGCAGAGTAAAGGTAAGTTTTGTGCTTTGATTCAGGAGACCAGCACTCGGCATCGGGAAGCCTCCATAGGCTCTGACGGGAGACTGATGGGGTTCAGTTCAGACACTCACCACTGTGCTGTGAAGTCCACAAACTCCTTTGAGAAGCGATCCGCAGGGAGCTGGGGCGAAGGCTCCTCTACTACTTGCTTGAGTTGCTGGAAGGGGGTACCCCAGGACTCGTAGGGGAAGCGGAGAATGGCCATCTCGATCTAGGGGGGGAAGGGAGGAAAAAGGCATCCATGAGGAATTGGCTATACTGCATGTCCGTCCTCAGACTGCTCTGCAGCATCATAGTACTTAGATAGTTCTCTGGGGTAGGGACTGTCTTTGTGTTTGTACAGCACCTAACGCAAGGGGTCCTGGGCCATGACTCAGGTTCCTAGACACAATAGCAATACCAGCTTTAGGCCGATAGCCCCCAACTGAGCACCAGTAGGTAATACTGTTTCAGTGAAAAAACGGTGACGCTTTTAAACGAACTTTCTGACCAAAGTGAAAGTTTCCTGCCAAAACGTTCCAGTTTTTCATTAAAAAAATATATGAAACCAGAAGCTAAAATGCTTTTCCACAACTCCAATTTTATTTTTCCCCCTCAGTTTTTGGCTTCTCACCCATATACACCTTTACCCTGATATAACACGACCCAATATAACACGAATTCGGATATAACGCGGTAAAGCAGTGCTCCGGGGGGGGCGGGGCTGCGCACTCCGGCGGATCAAAGCAAGTTCGATAGGACATGGTTTCACCTATAACGCGGTAAGATTTTTTGGCTCCCGAGGACAGCGTTCTATCGGAGTAGAAGTGTATTATATATTCTCCTAGGAAATTTTGAAAAACAGGATTTTTTTGATTTTTTTTTTTTAAATGTTCTCCATTTTTTTAAATGTCCCTTCAGTATTACTCTGCCCATTTTCAACATGTCCATCACGTGGCATCTGGGCATCTTTTAAGATTCCTAACACCCTCCTGAGTTAACACTAACCCCTACAGGGAATATTACTACACAAAAAGACACGCCCATGGAATAGGAAAGCCAATGGAAGAGAATTAGTTAGCAGGCAATTGGCTATGCCAGCTTGGACCATGAATCCACCAAACCTGCTATCTTTACTCTATCAGCAGCCTTTGCTGCATCTTTCAGAGGCATGCAAAATCCTACCAGGCACCCAGAGGCATCATGTCATGCTGGCCACGTAGAGAAAGGATGTTTATTTGGTGATCGGCTTATGCCCAGAATCAGGAGATTCAACCACCTCTACCCTGGCCTGCATAATTTCCAAATGTTCTTGGTCAAAGTCAGGCTGCCTCGTCAAATCCAACAAAAATCTCCAGCCTCCTGCGGGAGCACATTCCAGAAGCTTCTTTTCTTTTAAGTCTGATGGTAACTTGGAGCTCGCGCAAAGGAGGGACAATAGGCACAGAAGGGATTGATCAGCTCCGAGTACTCCCCACATACTTGCTTACTGCCCTCCAGCTCTTCTTTCAGAGCTAAAACACTCAGCCTTCCTCCTCTCCCCTCGACTGCACGTTCTCCCACGTCTCTAGACAGCTTCGCTGCCCCTTCTCCAGGGCCACGGCCGCAGCTGTATCTTTAAGGTACATCGCCACACACCCTGTCTCGGGAGCAAAGATCGGGTAGGGGGCTCGTGCGGTTGGCTCCTAAAAGGAGAACGCTGCGGGCCAGTGGCCCGGCAAGCTCTGGAAGGGTTTGGAACGCGTAGAAGCCAGAGTCTAGCCAGCTTCAGGGCCCGATGCAAGCTGTGCTAAGTTTAGCCTCTGCCGTTTATGCCCTTAACTACTACAATGAGAGTTGCCCTGTAAAAATTCTACGTAGTGCTGTGAGGGGCAGCGGGGTAGGGCACCGCGTTACAGAGGATTCATGCCTGCCCTCAGACAGGCACTGTTACCTGCTGGAAGAGTCACTGCCTGCCTGGCACATGCCAGGATGGGAGGGCAGGCAGGAGCCCTCAATGAGCTCTCTGACACCCCGCAGGGACACTGGGCCCACAATGCAGCAGCCCCAGAAGGCTTTGATCTCATGTTTGGTGACCAGCCTGGATTCGGATTCTAACTGCCGGAAAACTCTGTGCAACCCGCCCACGAAAAGACCCTATTTGGTACTAGCCAACCGTCCCGAAAACATGCTGGTCTGAAGTCATCAAGCCCCATTAGGTTACAAAAACAGGAAGCCACCCCAGAGGAAGACATTAGTAAGAGTCACACAGGTTGGGGCGAAAATCAGCTGCCTGCTGGCAGCATTTCAGTGGAGCCCTCCCTCTGGCTTTTAAATAAGCTGATAGATTTCCTCATTCACACAATCGCTCATTGCACGGCTTCCTGCATTTTGGGAGGAAAACTGAAGCATGATCACATTTCCAGGCTGCTGCGCGGGTGTCCAGTCAGCTCAGCTCCAGACGGGATGCAAATTCAAACAGAAAAAACGCACAAGTGTTGGAGGTTGCTTTTGCCCCGGGGGGGGGAGGCGGGCGGAGAGAGAGAGGGGCAGCTGGGGGAGAGAACATTTGCGAAGGCAGTTCTTTGCAGCATGCATAAACCAACTTCATGAATGTCACGGTTAAAAGCTTAGGGGAAATCCTAAAAAAAATTCTACCCACTCAGCCTCTCTATCTCTTGGAAGAGGCAAAACCATTTCCCAGGCTTTAACTTCTTTGAGCCAAGAACTGGGATTTCCTTCGTCCATTGGTGCCAGAAGGCTTAAGATGCTCACTGAAACAGCAGTTTCTTACACTTGGTAGATAAGCTACCCTAAGCCACCACTACTATGAATCAGATTTATAACCAGTTAGCGGCGTGGCTGGCTTGAAACATGCCTTGTGTCCACGCATCACGAGAGCTATGTCTTCCCCACCCTCCCCAGCTAGAGGTCTTGAGACTGGTGCAACTCACTTCTTGCAGCACCCAGACCCCAAAAGCTGTGCTTTCTGTAACTGGTTTGGCTGGCCCTCCTTCCTCCCAGCTCTCTGTGCAGTGGAATATCCCACATTGCATTGACCCACCTGCTGCTCTGTGTGCATGTTCTCCGGGCACTATGGCATGACTTGCCCAGTTATTCCCAGAATGCACTGCTACACACGTCAGGCACATGGTACAAACAGCTGCGCTGGCAGAAAGGTTGTTGCTTATTTACAGACTGAACCATGTTTCTTGTAACCAGCTATGGAGACCATGCCCCCGACTGGCACAAGAGGGAAGCTGGAGGGTTGGCAGGGCCGTAAATGCGGTGTTAAAAGCCTGGACTCCTGGCTTCCCACAAGTAGCACCAGCACCCTCTTCGTCAGTCTGGACCCAACACCCCTGGGAGCCCACAGCCCAGCCTGACATTTTCATTTGCCTGCCAAGGGATTTAAGCCCCTCTGGAGCGGGGAGTGGCTCAGAGCTAACCCGATACTGCACAATATACTTGTGAAAAACCACAGCCCGAGGAGCAAAACAGCTGTACCGGGGAACACAAGGAGAACGGCAGTCTGTTGAGGGCCAAACCCAGAGGCCCTTACTGTGTCTTCATCCAGTCATGCTCCCATAGACGTGAACAGGAACTGGCCTTAGGATTTGGCCTCTACTGGAATGTATCCTCTTGGGGTGGCAGTTTCCAAACCGCTTTAAGCATGACCATGCTAGAAGCCGGAGTTAGGCCCACCTGGCCCTCCCCAGCGTGGTCACACAGACCACAGAGCGCGAGCACCATTACCATTGTGATTCCAAGACTCCACACGTCGGACTTCACATTGTAGCCCTTCTGGTTCAGTTCCGGGTTTATTCTCTCGGGCTGTAACAACAAGATGGAAGATGCATTCAACTCAATCTCATTTGCCCAACGTAGAAGACAGATGGACAGACACCTGCCAGCGTATATCCTGGACTACGAAACCCAGCCTGGGTGGGCTCCCCATGGGCTGATGTTAGCGTATAGGCTCCCCCAAGAAAAGGTTACCTCTAAACATGACTGATCAAAGCAATGTCTTGATCAGCCTTATCCACATTAATTTCTGTTCTTCTTTCCCCACATTCCAACTCCCAGAAATGGCTTCTACTGCAATTGCTGCTATTATCAGTTATGGTGGCCCTCCTGGTGCCAGGCACTGTGCAACCATCTGAGAAAAGGACAGGTCCTGCCCCAAGCAATGTGCAGTCTGCACAGATAACAAGACAGCAACAGGTGGATAACGCTGGGCGGGGCGCTGGGAGGACAAGGCAAGCAGTGAAACAATCCTGATTAGCTCAGTACGTAGAAATGTCAGCACACTAAGTGTCTAGCCAATGAGGAGGCAGCCAGCCCACCAACAGGCATCTTCTGCCAACAGCCAGGCTGGTAACACGATTCCCTGTGCTATTTTGAGGACAGAAGATGGCAGGGGAGCAGCCTGGGTTACAGTGACAACGCTTGGTGCCCAATCCAACAAAGCCCATGCTTAAGGACGCGAGTAACCCGGCTGACTCAGTTATACAGATGTGCAGTGACTTGAGCGGGGCCAATTACATGCTTCAAATTAAACCAAGTGCTTTGCTGAATCGGTGCCCCCAGAGAACATTCTGTGAGCAGTTCCATTTCAGGGCAGGCCAAGGGGAGTGGGCGGGGGTTTGTTTTCAAACTACCCCATTCTGTTCTGACTTAAAATTAGGAGCTCAGGAGGGGACAGACCCACCCCCAGCTGATCCAAGGCAGAATGCAGGCTCAAGATGACAGACCAGATTATGCATCCACACACACTTACAGCCATGTAGGGTTTACAGCCAGCGTCCATGGTCTTAGCAACGGAGTCCACCAAGTAGCCACTGATTCCAAAGTCGCACATTTTCACGTGCCCCTCCTTGTTAATGAGAACGTTGGAAGGCTTCACATCTAACAGGATTACAGAGAGGGAGCGGATTACGCCTTCAATTCAGAAAGCACAAAAGAAGTGAGCGACAGAGTTAAGGAGGCTTAAAACCAGGAAGTCAATGTTTCTATCTGGTAGAGACTTTGCAGGGAATCCTGGCTGACTCAAGGGAGAGAGGATAAGCCAAAGGAAACAAGACCAGAAGTCAAAAGCCCCATTGATCCTGGATTTTAATATTATATGCTCTTAATTTTAGTATGCTTTGCACTTCTACGGCACCTTATATCCCAGGACAATGAGCTAAGCCTCTACCTCCTTAGGCAGCAGAGGGATCTCCTCTGATGCAGAACCTGAAGCACAGACGGATTAAGTGACTTGCCCAAGGTTATGCCTCTGCTATAGCAGAGCAAGGAAGAGGACCTAAGTCTCCTGACTTCCAGGCCCCGAGTTTTAGCCATGAGTTCATCCTTCAGCCCCTGGCCAGCTGCAAGGAATTTGAGGGGATTTTTCTAACAGTCTGCAATTTATGCTCATTCTTCAGGAGCTGAGGTTATAGGAGTGGGCAGTATGTGGAAATGAAATTGTTCCACATTCAAGCTGGAAAGGAGAAAAGGCCCAGAATCATGTGGTGGGTTAGAAACAAGGCTACGTTTTAGTCATTGGTATTTTGAGTAAAAGTCATGGACAGTAAACAAAAATTCACAGCCCGTGACCTGTCCATGACTTTTATTATATACCCCTAACGAAAATGTGGGCTGGGGGATGGTCTGGGGACGCCACGGATGCTGGGGGAAGGGGGTGGGGGCCTGGGATCCCTGCTGGTGCTGGGGGGGGGGGGGCACGCGGCAGCACGTGGCCCAGGACCCCTGCTGGTGCTGGGGGCTCAAGCAGCCCCTGAGTCAGCACCAGCCGTTGCAGAAGTCACAGAGGTCACAGAATCCGTGACAGACACACAGCCTTAGTTATAAGGAACAACTTCAATGAGTCATAGGTGCCAAACATCCCTCAGGGTCAGGCCCTTAGGTTTGAAGCTTGTCTCAAGATTCTGCCAAATGAATCCAGGAGCCAGACACACCCAGCAATCTACAGGATTTGTGCCCTTTGAAGATGGATTCTAAGGTGAGAGAATCGTGCCGGCATGTCATTCTAGTCACCCAGCACTCACCTCTGTGAATCACTGACAGTTTACTGTGCAAATGCTCCAGTGCTCGCACAATCTACAGAGTAGAAGAGAAAGAGCTCGTTAGACACACTGAACCTCACAGCGTCAGCCTTTCCCAGCAAAACCGCCACCAGCTTCTAAACGAGTACGTGTTCGAACAGGTGGCTTGTGCCGTTAGCTTCAGGCAACTGCGCCGGCAACGCGTGGTCTGCATGCGTACATATGAACGTCACAATGCTTAGGACCTGTGCAGCATGCATCAGTGCCAAGCCCTGGGGCAGTGCAAGCTTCCAGAGTCAAAGGTGGGGTCGGCCGGGGGATGGTACCGAAGGACACCACACGGCATTCGCCGATAGAAAGTCAGCCACTCACAGACACAGCGATCTTCCCGAGAATATCCTCAGGGATCGTCTTCTTCTTCTCCAGCACCTTCTTGTAGAATTTATCCAGAGACGTGTCCATCAGCTCCATGCAGATCCACACGTCGCCCTAATGAGGAGAGAAGCAGTTCATGAGGAAGAGGAGGAGGAATTTCCTTGCACAGAATCATCCCGAGATCAAATGAAGGTGCCAGTCCCTGCCCTTTTGACGCTTACAGCAACAGCTTACAGGTTTGCCCGCAGCAGCTCCTTCTGTATCAGAGCATCATGTCTGCCTGGGGCGTGGGCGGGATGAAGACACATGGGCCAAAGCTGCACTTAGATACCGTTGCAAGTACTGTTTTAGGGCCTGGTCCAAAGTACAGCGACGTTGATGGAAAGATCCCCATGGATGCACTGGGCTTTGAATCAGAGCCTTAGTATGGAGGTGGGACAGAGGAGGAGAGACACTACCCCTCCACCCAGTCTCCTTGGCACTTTGTGGATGTAATATGGTGGCCTACGATCTACTCCTTCTGGAGAATTGACGGATCTGTGCCATGCTGGAGTCCAACCATCCACGGAAACAGCCCAGGCAGAATGGCAAGGGGAGGCTGGATATGGGGTTCTTCAAGAAACCATTTCACCCCGTACCATAAGTAGGTTAAGACCTGAGCTGCCAGGGTGTGCCAGACCTAATACTGCCCTGTTACCTCTCGGAAGAGGGCTCCATAGAAGGTGACTGTATAGAAGCAGTCTACTGTCCTCATGGAGATGTCCAAGTCCATCAGTAACCTCTTCTGCTCCTGAGTGTTCACGGTCGCTCGGATTCTCTGAGAAAGAAAAAAAAAGTCATTAACCAACGGTTATGCTCTTGGGCCCGCACGTGACACCTTAAAGCTCCAAGCACTTAATGGGAGGTCTAAGGGCCCCATTGTTAACCTAACCTTCACTAGGCCTCTCATCTTGCATCTGCAGTGCTGACGATGCACAGAATTGCACCCACACCTTACATCATTTAGATGCGTTGGTCCCAGATTTCCAGGTGGTGTGCGTGGGTACCACTGAGGGATAGGAGTCTCCACTACCATTGGTTGACTCCATGGCAGGCACTGAAGCATGCCAGCCCTTGAACGGGCACTTAGACATCCAAGTGGCCTACACAGCAGATCCAAGTGACCGAGGGCACGAATGAAGTGGCTGGGATGTCATGCACGGAGCTTTGAAATGCTTCGGAGCTTCATGCCCTGCAGGAGTAGCGCTCCATTCCCTGCAGGAAGGTGGGTTCTGCTCATGCTTTCCCACTCGCCTAGTAAGTGCCTCCCCAAATCCAGTCCCACCAATGGAATGCTGGAGTCACACACGGAGCTAGGCAGGGTCTCCTTCACATCCAGGTACCCAAGGAGATGGGGGCTCAATCCAACAGCCAATGGAGTCACTCGGGTTCTCTCCATCAGCTCCAACGGGAGCTAGACTGGGTTTCTAGAGGAGCTGCTCCCTGCTCTCTAGATCCTCACGCTCCGCTGCAGGAGACCCCACAGTGTGCTGGTCTCACCTTGACAGCCATGATGGTGCCACTCTGCGCATGCCGTACTTTCTCCACCACTCCATAAGCCCCACGGCCCAGCTCCGAAATGGTCACCAAATCATCGGCCTCCACTTCAAAGTTCTGTAGGAGAGAGGACACATTACAGTCTACAACAGCACCGACAGGAAATGGACGAAACATGACTAAGAGCGGAGGAGCTACAATCCGTCCCCCGACTGCCACACACGAAAATGGACACCAACCACAGAACCATGCCTTGACCTGAAGTGTCCACCCCAGACATTCACTTTGATGAGACCGTAACACACTGGTGTAGTTCAGTCATGACTCCTGCTAGAGGTGGCCCACAGGACTATAGCAGCCTGCAGAATACGCACAGCTAGCGAAGTTACTTATTTGGCTCAAGTGATAGACCTAAAATTTTGGTCCCAGGTTTCGTCCCCACTGACCGCTGTGTCTGTAAGCAGGTCACATGAACAACTTCACATTGCAAGGGCAAGGGAGGTTAATTAGCCCACTTTTCATTTGTCCCACCACAACCTGACTAGCGAATAAGAGGAGAAACACTGTGGAGTGTCCATCGGACATACTCAACCATGCTGGAAACCCAGCACCATCCAGTTTAGACCTGTTCCGTACCTGTTGCCACTGCACAGGAGATGCTATCATGCAAAGAGAAGACCGGCTTAGGGCTAACAGCATCCAGTGGGCTGAACTCAAGTCTGAATTCAGGCCATCAGAGCGCCTCCTCCCACCAGACCCCTGTGACGTTGGCTCCGTCCAAAGTTATTGAAATGTATCCACATTTGACAATCTCCCAGAATGAATCCATAGTCACACTAGGTGCTAGCTGCAATCAACGAAGTGGTGGCCTTCTGCCTGCACTGGCTGGGACACACTTCACCTAAAGCAATTCCTAACAGCACAGACTGGGCCAGCACTCCACGCTAGACAGGGACCAGTGTCTGCAATGTGACAATATTAACATGAGAGACTCAGCTGCCATCGCAAGCAGACGTGGCTGGGAGAGCGGCACATAACTTGCTACGTAATATGCTCTAAAGACTGCAACTGCACCACACGCTGCTAGGTTACTGCCTTTGGGAAGTGATTTAAACAGGACAGCGAGCCGGGCTCAGCGAACCGTCCCCTTCCCCGCCTGAGCGCCTCCACCAAGTGCTTCCACACCATGGTCTCACTAAGTGGCTTTGCTCAAGCATTGAAATCAATTAAACACACACTGGCGCCACTAACCCACCACAGATGAACTCTGCAGCGGCCCTGACGCAGGGAGACACATACTGTGTCTGACTAACAAAGTCATATGCTGGCTGTTACAGAAGCCTGGGTACTGTATATTTTCCCAGCCCCATGTCTGAGATAACTGCTAAGACGGGAAAGCAGATTCCTTGCTGCCTTCCTCCCCAGGACCTGTATGAAGCCCAGTGCTCCACAAACACTTGGCAGTCAGAGCCCAGTATTGTATCCCTTAACCCACAGCAAACTGCCATTACACACACACACACACACTTCTTGGGCCTGCTCTACCCTGTACCATCTTGCATTCCACACGAAATACGGGGAAGCCTTATGTCAACCTCGGGTGCAGCTGTGACCCAAGTGTGACCTCCAGCAATCCTGGGAACCATGGAACTCTATAAGCCTGTCCATCCCCTGCTCCATTCTGCTTCGCAAACTTTTCAGACTCCAGCCAGGCAGCAAATGTGCTGCTACAGAAGCTCAATCAATAGACCTTTAGGGAACCTTATCAATGGGCATGCGCATTGCAGCTATCCAAGAGATCTTCCACTTTCTGCCACTTTAAACTGACTAGTACCTAGGGACACGGAAGGAACGTCATTCAGTGCTGATCATGGATCCAAGCTTTTCTAGTTGGGTGAACCGATGGGAGAGAGAAAATGTTGACTCTCCAGCCCTAAGACATACAGAAGTCCCTTGTTTTAAAGGAACAGTGCATTGTTATCTGTATATAACCCCATATATTCAAGGCAACTGGAACTGGGGAAAAAAAGAGACTTCTGCCTTATTTACACTTCTTAGGAAGGACGGCCTGAAAGGTGAATCTTCCCTCACCTCCCCAAAAAAACATTAATAGTCATCTTGTTGATACCTTGGAAACTGCAATCTTGTCTACCCTAGGAGAGACTGGACAGCTGGAGAACTAGCAAGATTGTCAGGAATCAAAAGAAGATTGGAGATGGATAACAAGAGTACACAGATATAACAATACGGATTAAAAAACCCTATGAGGTTTAGAAGGATCCAAAACAGATTTCAGGGCATAAACCAATCTCTAACTAACTGGGGTTAGGGACAGACTTCCCTGGGGGCAGGTTATCCCACCACTGCCCCCTGTACCTTCCTCTGAAACTACGGCTACTAGCTATTGTGGGATCCAAGTTCCTGGACCAGATGGTCTGATCCAGTCTAGCAATTCCTGTAATGTCCCTCATGCCAATGAAGTGAAAGTTGGTTAATCAAGGAAGGGATTTTAATTGAGACTGTTTTTCTTTTAGGTGTTAAATGCAACAAAGTTAGAGTCAACGCCACTCATCCCTTCTATCCTGGGCTGGGATAGCTTCCCGCACATCTGAGAGTCACTCAACAGTGCTTCCTTCGAAGAGATGAAGACTAGAATTGACGTTCCTGATATTTCTAAGGGTTGAGATTTTTTAACACACCCCTTTCCAGCCATCTTCATACATAGTGAGGAGCAGAAAGGGCTGACGCCCCCTTCTGCTCTTTGCATCATCAAGTTTGTTACATTACAGCTCTCGCTACAAGGCAAAGCAGAATTTAAACAGGGGAACACAGATGGTGAAGTAGGACACTTGCATGGCTGCGGGTGACAGCAGAGTACCGTCTTCACCCACTCCAGGGCTCTCCCTACTTTCCATCTAAATATTATATGGCCATTGTCCCCTGGTATCTGTGCACCTGACAACCGTGAATGGATTTTATCCTTGCGACAGCTCTGTGAGATAGGGATGTGCAAGCCCCATTAAACACACAGGGAACGGAGAGACCCAGGGTAGATTAAGTGACTTGCCCAAGGTCACACGGGGAGCATGTGCCCATGCTGATCCCATCTCTTGAGCCCAACCCATAGCTCCATCCGCTAGATTATCCTTCCCCCCTACGTAATCATGGGCTACTCCCCCAAGATTTATTCGTACATCCATTCAGCGCAACAAAGACCAATCCGTTCCTCGCCCCGAGAATTGTGCGAGGAAGCTGCGAGCACTCCGCCCAGCCAGCTGCAGCCCTCCCTTTGCAAGGCAAGATTGGAATGGCCCCTGGTTTTGCTTTGGTCTTCAGGAAATCAACTATTTACACAAGAGTCAAAGCTAAGCTGTGAGGAAGGGCGGGTAAGGTAAGACATTTGTTGCAAAAGAGAGGACACTGCTCCAGAAACAACGCCTGCAGGTTACACCCAGAGTGGAGGGGGAACAGTGCTGTGTGCCCTAAAGATCCCTCTCTGTATTAGCCACCGGACCGTGTAATGGTCAGGGGAGAACTCTGCCACACGTGGCCTTTTAACTCTCAACACCGTCCACTAACGCCAGATATCTCTGGCCCCCGTATGGTCCAGGAAGCAGGGGAGTTCCACGCCTGAGCTCAGCCGTCAGGCATGCACTGCCCAGCACAGGAAGACGCCAGCCGCTTCCCCTGCAATTCAGCACATCCTGGAAGGAGCTGGCTAGGGCAGGGGGCAGGTCAGCAAGCAGAGTTAGGCTGACCGGGAGACCCCATGCAAATCACTACCCAAGGGGGCTGCCTCCCGTCGATGGCAGCGGACGAAGCGTGCAGCAGCAGGCTCCCAGCTCCCAAGAGGGCATCTGCGCTGTGCACATTTTTATGGGTTGCAAAGATACAGTGGACTATGGCTGGGTTTCAAGGCACAATCGCAGGTGCCTCAATGCTCCCTCTCTGCCCAGGCCGTCTCCCTGCCCCATGCTGCTCCACTCTGATGTGCAGGCAGCACACAAGTCCCTGTGACTCAGGGAGCCAGAGCAAGACCCCGGCACACAAAGGGGAAGTCAAGGGCCCGTAGAGACGCTCATACCACAGCACAGCAGCCTGAGGGGAAAGAGGCCGCATGCACCTGCCGGAGAGGGAGGGGACGTTTCTGGCCAGCCAGTTCTGTCACTTGTTTAATTAAAACAAGCGGCACGTATGCTGCATGCTCAGCGGCATCTAGTATCCCTCAAGGTCGGGAGGCAGCGTGCAGCTCCGCGCTGGGACTGCTTGGAGAGCCACAGGGCAAGGAAATGGACCAGCAGGCAGAGAGTCCTTTCCCTGAGCTCCAGCCCCCGTAGAGCACCGCACTGCCAGGCTGCTACAAAGCATCTCTTTCCCCCCCCCCCCCCCCAAACTATTAATATGCACATTACCCAATGGCCACTCAAACAAAGGCAATTGGGCCATCTTGCGGGAATGAGCGCAGGCTTCCCCTTCCCCCTGCACGGAGGGCTGGAGATCCCGATCTTATCTGACTTGCCACCTGCCCAGGATGGAAGGTAAACAGCTAGTTATAGCTCTCCTCTAAGGCACTATTTTTAGCCCCACTGCCAACAGCCTGACACGGCCCCAGGAGGGCCTGTAACAAGAGACCCAACGAGCAGAGGCAACAGCTATTTCCAGCTGGTGTTTTTCATTAGATCACTAGGCATCGCAGGGTAAATCCAAGGGAGACAGGGGAGGAAAGGTGTGGAGTCACGGAAGGGTTCTGGCACCGTCCAAGACCCAGGCATGGCTTCTCTTTAGAGACCTGCAATGAACAGCTCTGGGAATTAGCAACACAAGCGGGGCTTCGTTAGTGAAAGTGCATGGAGCTCACTCTGACTGACTGCAGCTCTGCACACTGGAGGAAGGGTCCTTCACCTCTGGGCGAGGTCACCTTCTGCCCTTCAGCTGCACAGTGCTTCACACAGCTGGGTAAGCTCATTCCCTCCCACATGGCTTCAGTGCAGTCCATTGGCCCCGTGATAAGGCAGGCATTGAAGCAAGCCACATGACATGCCACGTTGCCCTGTAGCCAGAGAGAGGATAAGGGCCCTGCTACTACTGCCAAAGGAGGGAGATTTCTGCTTGCTCAAGCAGCAGCCCATGCCTGGTGTGGGGGCCAAGAGATCAGGGTTGTAATCCCAACCCTGCACGTGGGGGATTGTGCTTGTTCTCTGCAGCACGTGGATTTGTTCCAGAAGCACAATAGCTTTGCACACCCACCACAAGACTCTTTATCCTGCAGGATCCCAAAGTGATCTAACCAAGGAAGGCCAGACCTACACGACAAACTTTGGGCGACGCAAGTGACGTCGGCATTCAGCCACCCCAGCTGGTACACCGCTTGCATCAATACAAAGCGCAATGTCTTCTGGGAAATTTTTGCAACATGTTGTGTGATAGACATGACTCGCCCAGGGATCTCTGGAAGCTAAGGGTCAAGTTCCCAGCATGCAACTTTCTCCAGCCCATAATGCTATCCATAGCCCATTTAAAAAAAAAAAAAAAAAGACATGAAAATTAAGTCCCTCAAACCCGCGTGGCTCATTTCGCTGTCCGCCGTCTGGGACAGAAGCAGGGAACCCGCAGAGCTCTGTTCTATTCTCATGAGCATTGCTGGGCCGGTGGCCTAAAGGAGACAGACTGGGGCTCAGAAGACCCAGTTCTGCCACAGATTTTCTGTGTGACCTTGAACAAGTCTCGTCTTCTCTGTCCCTCAGCTTCTCCATGTAGAAAACAGAGACAATGCTGCCCTACAGCACAGGGTGCATTTCGAGACCCTGACGTAGAAGGTGCCAGAGACCTATTTGCTTCACAGCCCAGGTGACGGCCCCCACCTCTGAGGCAGAGGGTGTCACTAGGCTGACAGTGGATGCACTGGACCGTGAGATGGGGGGAGGTATTTTGGGCAAGCCTCCGTCTCTTACGGGGCCAGGGGATCCCCTCATGTCCATGCACAGAAGAAGAGAGCCTCTCTTCTTAAAGGTGCCGCCTTGACGAGCCCCACAAGGAATGCAGCATGCTATCTGCCTCTGAAGAACAATGGGTTTTGTCAGCTCGGTCTGGATTCCAACCAATGTGTCTGAAGAGCACAGGTTTTGCACTCCTGGTGCACAGTTCCCTTAACCACCTCCTGCTAGAATCACTGCTGGTCTTGTTCCTTTCTGTACTGCAGGGCCCGCTCAGGGAGCCAAGGACTCCACTCCAGCAAGCCTCTGAGCTGCATCATCCTATTACTCACTCTCTCCGGCACCTACCATGACTTGGGTGGAATTCTCTGGCCTGTGCCAGGCAGGGGGTCAGACTGGAGGATCGGAATGGTCCCTTCTGGCCTTAATCGATTAACTGCTAATTCCCAATTCCCCACCCCACCTCCATCAGCTCTATCATTTGGCCATTCACCTTTTAGACCCTGATGCAGAAACTCATCACTGAATGTGGGGAAGGTTTTGCAGACTGAAATATCAACGCATTGTAGAAACCCCAAGGGAGGCAGCAGGAGTGCACGTTGCCACCAGGTTGAGCTCAACGCTCTTTGAAATGTAAGACTGCTTTCGTAGAGGTTTGACAATTGGTGAGATGGGACAGACAGACGGATCTGACACACGTGCTTAATTATGGGGGTGGCGAGGTACGAGCAAGGACCAGAAGAAGGAAAAAACCATTGAAACATACTTTATCTCCAATTGTAATGAAGGTTCTGGAGTCCAAGTTCCTCGGGGGCCTGCACGGAAAAAAGAGAAGTTAGCAAGGAGATCAGTGACTGCAGGTCTCAAACCCATGAAGCGCTTGCATTGCCCACATCTCCGTCCTTAGGGTCCCATTTACAAATACAGGCCTCTATCCTGCCAGCACTGGAGTACATATGTAGCCTTCCTCACGCACGGAGCCTCCATTGCCTACTTGCACGATTCAAGCGATGCACGTGCTCCAGTGTTTGCTGAGTCCGGGCCATAGTCAACCCGAAGGAGTCAAATACATCCAACCAATGGGCCAGTGGAGATTCTCTCACATCAGGAGATCAGCCAGAGATACTGATTTATGACATTCAGTGATTTCATGGTGGACTAGCCCAGCCAGTCACATCATGACATCCACCGTCAACACAACATAACTGCCAAGTAGCATGAAAAACCCAGCTATAGAAGACAGAAGCTATTTCCTAGATGAGGCATTTTGTTTACTTAAGGGCCTGTTTCACTCACCTCTGACACTTCATGCATCCGATGAAGTGGGCTCTAGCCCACGAAAGCTTAGGCCCAAATAAATGTGTTAGTCTCTAAGGTACCACACGGACTCCTCATTGTTTTTGCTGATACGGACTAACACAGCTACCCTTCTGAAACCTGTCACAAGTAGACCTAACATTTTAGTGGCACTGTGCTGCAACTATCTACCACCTTCAATTATTGTTAAAATATATTTTAAAATCTAGGTTTATTTTCCATCGCTCAAGCATGATTACTTCCCCCCTCGCTGCCACTCCTCCTTAGCTTGGAGAATAAGAACAGCTAGTTAAGTTTAGCCTCTGGATTCTCGTGTGCTAGCACAACATTGCAACGTCTGCCTTCAAGGAATGGTTTCATTCCAAAGCAAAAGCTCTGCACTGCTCTCCAAGGTCACGGAAATATTTCTGTTACACTTTGTAAAGCTCAGAAAAACCTAGGTTTGGGGCCTAAGCTATTGGATAGCATCCCTTTTACAAGGAGCCCTCTGGGAGTGAGGACAAGGACAGGTAGATAACAGTGCGTTCACACGTTAGGCTTTCCCCTTTGGAGACTAGCATTCAAATGTTGAGAGGAGCACAACTGAAGGAGCCTGATGGTTTGCCAACTGGTGGCCTCTGCTAGGAGCGGTTTAGGAATAAACCTGGTGCGGTGCTGCAGGTCAGGACAAAGGGGCGGGCAGGGCCTTGTATCTGTCTGCATGCTGCCAAACTCTGATCACTGCTACGAATGGTTCTCCATCCCATGTGCAACAAGGAATGGCTTCCACAGTAAACAGGAGAGAGACACATTCCAGTGAGCTGAGATACAAGTGGGCACCACACACAGGCACCGGATTGTGGCAACACAAACAAACAAGATATTCTGGGCCCTCCTTGTACCAAGGCATTAGTGAGTTAATGACTGAAATTAACACCGATGCAGCAAGATTCCAGCGGCCTGTTAAATAACAGTTCCCAGCTCTGACGCCCGCAGCCGGCTCACAGGTCACATGGCGCTTCTAATCCTAACACACACAACACTGCAGCACGTCAGACAGATCAATGGCTTGCTGAGTGGATTGGTCAATACCACTGCGACCTGGGCATCTAGGCGCTACCACAATACCGAGAAAAAAGGTTTAAAAATTAAATTTACACCAAAAAACTAAAACTAAAAGAAAGCTGGATTTCTAAAACTGAAATGGAATATTCCTCTCGCGTTGGCAAATCTTTAAATCTTTAGCCTGAAATCTCAAGGCAGACTTGCAGGAGCATGGAAAGTCAGCACTCCGCAGCAGCGACTTACGTTGGGTTCACGACAGGTTGCTTGATGGGGGGACATGTTATTTTCAGATCCCGTTTTTTCTTGCCTTTCACTGAAAGAGAGAAAAGACTCCTGACAGCTCCAGACACGTTTGCTAATTCCCCTCTCCCCAAAGCATCTTCCTACCCTGCAAGTATAGACTGGCTATTGCAAAGTTACGGCCGCTTGAACCCCGGGGATGGCTGGCTGCTTTCCATTATAGCTGGATCCAAGCAGAACAGGAAGTAACTCAGGGGTTCAGAAATGGTTCGAAGCCAGATATCAGAGCCCAGTCTTAACCTCCCTGTGCCAGATCGTTCGGCCTGTAAGGGAAACCGATCTACCTTGGGCTTCTCCTTAGTCTGGTCTTTTGTTCCTCCTCTCTCCAACTGCTTTGGTGGTTTCCTCCTCCTACCTCTCGAGAACAGTCTATGTCACAGCAGAACGTAGCCAGCAAGAGACACTGAAGAGCAAGTTGGCGGGGAATGCTCTCTTCATGACTGTCCCATTAAGGAACAGGGCAACTCCAGCACAACTAGGCTTCGAAGGGCTTTAAAAACAGACAAGTGGTGCAAGAAACCAGATGCACCAGCCTTTCGTTTCTGGGGAGACCAGAGGCCTGATTCTCCTCTGCCTTGCACCTTGTCATCAACACCTGTAGGAAGTGGGTGTAGTGCTACCAGCTGTAGGTGATAACAGGGCAGGGGAGGATCAAGCCATTGGCTTTACATTTTGTGTCAGTCACAAGTGAAAACAGGCTGTGGATCTCGTCACAGCCACTAATGGACATTTGTCCACATCACAGAAGCCCAGGCTAGAACACCATTGTCCAAGGACAGCAGGACAAAAAGGGGCCTGGCAAAGCACCTTGGCCAAGCTGTGTGCGATCACACCTCTCTTACGATCTCTGATGCACTTTTAATTACGCAGATCAGCTTAAATAAATCATTTTGCTGGGCACCTACCTGGCTTGGGTGGCTCTAAAGATCCTCTGGGATCTGAAAAAAAAAAGAGAGAGAAAGATTAGATCTGTTTTAATGGAGTAAGACCAGGCTTGGTACAAATCAAGCCTCCATGCTACTGGGTAACACAAAATTCACTCCAGCACTCAACACACATCTGAAAAGGAAAGAGGCCCTGTTTGTATTTTCCGCAAAGGTAGGAGAAGCTCACAAAATGGAGCCGCAGCAGAATTGGAGAGGATATCCTGCAATTAAGGTGTTCTGTCAAATTCGGCAGAATTCATTAGGCATGGAAGCTGCAGCCTACAGCGGAGACTCTGCAAAAAGAGCACCTTCAATAAGCCGAGCTCCCCTCTTATTTTATGCGTTAACTGTGCTGGGTTGATAGGAGATCTTTTGGCCACATGAGGTCGCCGCACCATTAATGTTACATGACAGAAGCCCAAGCCACCAGATCCCACAAGCTTCACTCAGCACAAGAGTATCGTTGATTTCATCCGGGAGGAGCGAGTAGGCAGCTGTTAAGAAGTTTTAAACCCCGTTTTACAGACACTAACCTACCTGAGCCTTGTGAAAGTACCAAAAGAAAGATTGCAGCTCTTTTAGCGCATTGACCTAGAAGACACCTGAAGAGAGGGGTGTTCTAGTGACCTGATCGCAGGAACTCCCCGGTTCTACTAGCAGCTAAATGCCCGTAAGCAAGTTACAACCTCCCTGTGAAGTGGGAATGGTACCTACCCACCTGCCTCACGGGGGCATAGTCAAAGTGTGTCCAAGTCTCTGAACACAACAGAGGGGGAGCAGAGATCTCAGAGTGGAGACAGCAGGACATCAGTGCTGACTGGCAGCAAGGCTGCTGTGCGTACAGGAGAGGAGAATTCCTGCAGTAGCATCAACCGACCCAGAGAGGCAGCAATTGCCACGGCCCTCTGTGTCCTGATCAGACAGACGAGCCGTACATAATGTTCCCAACACAAACTGTTGCTGTGCATGTCACCAGATGCCCCTGACAATAAGAGCTCCTGAAATACACTTCTCATCTTCCCCTCCTCCCGCAAACTGCAGCCTTGCTAATGGCTGAGGACACGGAGGGGGGCAGGGTGGAAAACGCAGCTCTGAAGGTTTCTGCTAGGAGGCCGTGTGGATTCCAGCCCCTGGCACCCCAGTCAAAGAGCTTAATAATGCCACCTGCTTTCATACCACGCTGTAGGATGGCTCAGAACAAATGCCAGGAGGGAAATGTTATGCAGACCACCAGATCAGAGCAGCCACTGGATATCAGAGGCCCTGCCTCCACCACCCACTGCCTTTCATCTCCTCTGCTCCAGAGTTCACTGGAGCAGCAGCCTCCTTATGTTGCAGTCAATCCCTGCGATCTGGCCAACGTACACAACAGCGCTGAGCTAGAGCACTGGGCAAGCCATCCATCTTTGGTCACCCAACGGCCGACCGCGCCCTGGCCTCTGGCTGCCAAAGTTCACCCCAGGAAGATTCGCTGGCAGCAGCTACACCATGAGTTGCCCCATAGGGCATGCTCGGTTCATGACCATTGGTACCACCCCGTGCAATGGAAAGTTAATCCCTCTGGGGTGTTCTCTACCCCTGTCCAAGCCCTGAAGAGACCTGGTGGAGACCCTCCTCGGAGCCTGTCAGTTCTGCTCCTAGACCAACTGCGACGCTGCTGAGCAAGGCAACCCCCTTCCCTCTCCCCAGGCCCAGTACCAAAGCACACTGCACCAGCAGCACTCCCGTCCTATCCCATTGAGGGAGATGGGCTCGATCAGTAGCCCCTTCTTATTAGCCTCGCCTTCCCCATCACGCACCAACAAAACCAGCCTGGCAGCTCCCATATTCATTCCCACTGTGCAGTTGCAACACTTGTGATAAGGAAAAGGATGGTAACTTGTGTCACAATGAAATCCCTGCCACCTTAGCCAACGACAGTCCTACACTCTTGGGGGGCCGAGGTGCAAGCTCTCTGACTAGTCTCAATAGCAAGTGGCCAGCTCCTAATGGGGCAAGCTCTGCTGGAGGGTCTGCCTTCCGTTTAACGAGCTGTCAACGCTGCATGCTAGCAAACCTGAAACCCACTGCTGCAGTTTTTCCTCACCGAGCCCAGCTGGGTGAGGGAAGCTATAAATAACCCGGGGAGATTTACACTCGGATGATACTTCTCTGAATACTTGCTTGAGTACCATAGGAGCAAACACGAAACAAAGCACAACTCCATTCACCAGCTCTGAAATTCCCCACCCCCAGAAGCCAGGCGTTTCCAGGTGCCGAGAGCTCACCTCAGAGCCACAAAGTAGAGCCCTCTGATGCCAGCTCAGATCACCTCTCTGCTCTGCCCAATTCGCCTGCAGCAGCAGCACAGAGCATGCACCAAGACTCACTGACTTCTCCTGCACTTGATTTTGGCCCTGAATCAGCAAAACTCTTTAGCATGTGCTTAACTTTAAGCACATGCTTGACTCCCCCCCTACTTAGCACTCAGGGTGGAATTTTTCCAAATGGGCTTAAGTGACTTGGGAGCACACGTCCCATTCACTTGCAGGGGCGAATTCCCTTTCAGTGGGCCCAAAGTCAACAAGTCTGGAAAATCCCACCCAGAAGCACATACTTAAGTTCCATCAAAACGAAGGGATTTCAGTGCTTTGCTCAGTCAGGGCCTTTTAAGAGAACTCTGCCTCCCGCCCAACCCCCCAGCCCCAACAACGGGATGTAACCTTGTCCAAAAGTAGAGCCCTTTGCTCCCGCACTTCCTGCTGTGTGCATTCACCCAGTCCGGTGCACTGATAAAGGCCGTGCAAGCCTCTTAGGGCGAATTCAGATGGAGTGAGGCTCCAGGTCTCAAATTGACACCCGGCCATGCAGTGTACACGGTCCAGCTCCAGCTACCCACTCAGAGAAGCGGTTCTGTGGGTGGGGGACGTGTCATTCTAAGAGGGTCCTGGGGCATTTGTATCCAGCACGAGTCCCGTGGCTTTATAAAACACCAGCTTCCCTTTTTTTGTGCCTGCAAATGAGAACGAGTCAACATCTGCCTGCATGCCCCTCCCAATGAGATGCCCACATGCCTTTGTGTGCACCTGCAAATCATTATGCCCATAAAACTGCATCTGTCCTCGTTTGTGGGCACAGAAAGGGAGGCTGGTTTAAGGCCTTCATTGGGAGCCAGAGCTGAAGGGGGCTGTTACAAAGCCTCTGTCTCTGCTGGAAACAGAAATGAGCAGGATCTGGTTTAAAGGAAGCTATTTTGCTTAATCCTTCTGCTGCCCATTTACCCACTATTGCTCTGAAGTTACCATAGTAACTACCAGCAGCATATACAATGCCGCTTCTATGCTGCAGGCTTCATTGAGGCTTGCAGCACCGTGATAAGTGACGCATTCAGCCGGTGCCTAGGCAGGCTCCAGGTACCGTTCTGACTCGCTGTAGACTCCCATCTTGGCCCTGAACATAAGGGTCAGTCCAGAGGTAGCTGGGGCCAAGTCAAACATCTCTGCACTACGTTACTTAATAGATTGCATGTCCACAGAGAACAGTCCCCTTGCAATGGCAGAGAGGGAGGATGGTGCAGAGCTTAGGGCGTTCGCCTGTGACTCAGACCTGAGATGGATACCCTGCTCTGCCACAGCCTTCCCATGTGACCTTAGGTAAGACACTTAGTCTCCCTGGGTACGTCTACATGGCAGACAGACACCCGCAGCTGGCCCGTGCCAGCCGACTTGGGCTAAGAGGCTCAGGCTAAGGGGTTATTTAATTGCTGAGTAGAGATTCGGGCCAAGGCTGGAGCCCGGGCTCTAGGACTCTGCGAGGTGGGAGGGTCCCAGAGTTCAGGCTGCAGCCCAAGACAGAATCTCTATTCTTCAATTAAACAGCTCCATGAGCCAGAGGCAATGCGGGTGTGTAATTGCAGTGCAGACAGAGCCTCTGTGCCTCAGTTTCCCATCTGTAAAGCAGAGATTACAGCACCGTGGTTTTGCAAGGACAAAACACACTGAAGACTGATGCACCCCGCTATATGGTCCATGGCGGGGAGGCGGGGGGGGGTATAGACTGAAAAGGCAGCTCTCAGGAATGGTTTCAGAGCTCCTGGTGAAAATGGAAGCATCCTTGCCCCTCACTCTGCTAGAAGACAAGCACAGGACCTGTCTCTGCTGGCGAACGTGGGGGCTTTGTTGTTTCTTTTACACATGCCCCCGCCCCTTCCCCCAAACGTAGCTCTCTGGTGCAGCCCAGCAGAATAGCTGCGCTACCTCCGTGTCAAAGGAGGCACGCACAGGAGTGACCTACTCCAGTAAGCTACCAAGGTAGCTGCTGCAGCACAATCTCTCTACAACGGTGTGACTCGCCCCCTCATCTAGGCACACCCTGAAGACACTTCCTGACTCAGATCTATAAACCATGACTAAACCAAGGCACGGAGGAGAAACTAGCAGGCTCCGCACCCAACTCCCTTGCTCTGGCAGTGCCTTTAACATCGATCCAAAGTACCCTCAGCGCTCACCCAGTGTCACATTGAGGACCACGTGCGCAGCTGCTACAACGCACACACCGCTCGCATGGGAGCCGGTGACCTGCAGCTGATCTCTGCATTCTAGCTGGATCATTAGGGCTCTCCCCAGGAAGAGGAAAACAGTAATCCTCTAAAGGGCTCTCTGTACTCTGGCAGCAGTCTCTTGCTCCAGAGGCAGATGCATACTTAATAAGCCCAACACTGCGCCAAGATCAGCCAGCACATCTCCAAGCGCGGACCAACTCTACCACTAAGGCAGGCTCTCGTGACCCCAGGGGTACTTGCCACAGCAGAGCTGTGTGATTCTTCAGAAGCACAAGAATTGAGTAGGTCAGTGCCAGGCACTGCTCCTGGTAGGTAGGGAGGTGCACTGTGATTGCCTCCTGACAAGCAGACAGACGCCCCATTTCAGAGCAAAGGAAGGGGTGGGGGAAAGAGGACTTTTTAAAGAGAGTGGGAGGAGAATTACAAAATCCTGCAACTCAAGACCTTCCATCCTGACCAGCTCCTGGTAAAGCACCCATTTCCAGCCCCAGCAAGTGGCTACATACGAGCTCTTAACCACATGTGTCATCTTGATTACCATCTCTCCCACACACTTGAATTCCAACAAGGTTTCCGCTATCGATAGAAACAAATGCTTCCTGCTGCCTGTGAACCCTGGACTCATCCCAGCTCCCCAATGCATTGACCTCTAGCACGAGAAGCTTAAGAAATATGGGGGCAGATCCTCAGCTGGTGTAAACCCGGGTAGCCCCACAGTCTTCAGCATAGCTCCATCAATTTACGCCAGCCAAGGGTCAGGCACGTATGCTGCAAGGATCATGTCAGAATTCAAATGAGGCAAAGAGATGGTAATCGGAATGACATGATTTCAGGGATGCAGAGCTCAAAAGGCTTGTGAGCCTCAGCTAACTCAAAAAGCGACAGAGTCCTGCGGCACCTTAAAGACTAACAGACGTATTGGAGCATAAGCTTTCGTGGGTAAATACCTGACGAAGTGGGTATTCACCCACGAAAGCTTATGCTCCAATACGTCTGTTAGTCTAGAAGGTGCCGCAGGACTCTTTGTCGCTTTTTATAGATCCAGACTAACACGGCTACTCCTCTGATACTTCATCTAACTCAGTCAACTCCTCAGAGCCACAGAAACAACACATGTCCATGAGAACATGAGCGTGGCCATACTGGGTCACAACAAAGGTCCATCTAGCCCAGTATCCTGTCTTCCGACAGTGGCCAATGCCAGGTGTCCCAGAGGGAATGAACAGGTAATCATCCAGTGATCCATCCCCTGTCACCCATTCCCAGTCCAACAGCAAGTACTCAATTGCCTTAGGGTACATTTACACTGGGAACAATAGCAAGGTATTCTCTGCACTGGTGCAGCTCTCCTAATGTGATGCTACCAACAGAGGAAATTGTCAGGGCAGACAAGGAATGGGCACACTGACTACCGTGTCCTCGAACACTGCTGAGTGAAGCCACCGTTGGTTGCACCAGCGTAGGGGAAAAGTTGGCAGGCATTCCTTGCGTAGGCAGGGTTCCAGTCCCCAGCATGCCACCACAGGCGCATCTCTGCGTCCTTTATGCTGAGAGAGGAACTATTTCCCTCAAGAGAAAGCCACCGACTGAATTTCTCATGCCACAACCTTGATAAAAGTTAAAAACAGCCAATTGCATTTCCTGGAGCTGTTTAATTCCACCTCTGTGTATGTGTGTGTGTGGTACCTCTCCCTACTGGCTGACGTGGGTGGAAACTAGCAGGACAAATCTTAAGAACTGTAAATAAAGCTATTTGACTGAGCTGACCTTTGAAATGCAACCTCTGCTGCCTCATGGCCTATCTACTCCCATGTGCCAGCCCCAGGAAAGGCCCAGTGCAGAGGAAAGACAGCGGCGCTATAGAATCTACCACACAGAGGGAACTGGGGCGAGAACAAGACTGTTGGCTTGAGGGTGGGGGAAAAGGAAGTTAGCAACACCTCTCTAGAGGGTTTGATTTTGTATCCAACAAATTCTGTTCACCCTTGGACAGGACAGTCCAATCACGGATTTGGGGATGAAGAAACGCAAATGAAGGAGGCGGCTAGATGGGATACCCCGTGTTTCATACCCCAGCCACAGAAGAACAGTCAGATAACAGTCAGCTTTCAGGGCAAGATAACAGATCAGGTGTCAATCTCCTTTGCTAAAGGCCCGGCCAGCTGAAGCAAGGAGGGGAGCTGGCTCCCAGCAGAGAGCCATGGCAATATTTGCACCACTCTGCAGCCTGGAAAGAGCAATCAAAGCGGGGGGGGGGGGGGGGGGGGGAATGCTAAGCGCAGTCAGTCACCCCACTGGGCACTTTTTAGGAGAAGCCGTCTGTAGACTTTTTGCAGAAGTTGAAAACAAAGCGCAACAAGTGAACCGGGAGGAGGGAAAAAGCAGTTCATAAAAAGCCCCTTCTAGTCAGAGCTGCCTGCAGGCGAACAAAAAAAAGTCACCTGTTAACCTCTGCTGAATCACAGCTCTGAACTGCAGCTGGTTCCCTGTTGGGCACTCAAGTCTAGTGCAACGGGACTTTTGTGCAAAAACAAACAAACAGCCTGTTGTGTGTGGCAAATGCTTAAAAAAAAAAAAAAAGACAAGCTTAGCTGCAAACCCTGCAGATTTTTCCATACTCATGCCGGCCTGTACACCTACAGCTGGCATTTCAACCCAACGCCTGCACGTTTCCAGTCGCTTTAAAAATAGCTAACTGGCTGCAAATACAGACCCCCCTCCGAGCAAGGTTACAAAGCAAAACCGCACAGAACGAACTGACAAAATTCCACAGCCCTTTTTTACCATCTCAACGGCTCTTCAGATCTTCCCGCCACGTGTTTTGGAAATTGCAACATATACCTTGTTTCTTGTCCATGGTTTCCCAGAAATGAAGAACAGAAACGGCACGCCTTGAAGCAGATGGGGGCTGGCGGGGGGGGGGGTGAAGAAGGGGGCGATATCTGCAGGATCCAGTGCACAGAGCTTGCTGCAAACGGCACCGCTTATTTTAAAAAAGCATGCATGGTCCAAAGTACTCAACAGCCCTTTCCGATGATCTCTCGTTCCTCCCCTCCACGCCCCGCGCACAAGCTAGAAGCCATTAGATCATTCTACGTTTTCTGGGCTGGAGGAAAGAGGAAAAGAGAGAGAGATGGCAGAGTGCAGTGTTCCTTCGCAGGCAGCTGCTGAAGTTGGCCAGTTTCAGCTCAGATTACACTTTTGAAAGCTCAACAGTTGTAGAAGCGGCAGCGGTGAAAGAGCACATGACGTCAAACAGGAAACTGGACCGGGGCCAAGGATGGAGGCCATTGAAGTACAGGGTTTTTAAAATGCATCCCATCAGGGCACATTTCTGGACAAAGTGGGTGGTTAAACCCAAGCTGGGTTTTAAAAAGGCAGCTTTTACAGACACACCCCTTCCAACCAAGTGTAGACAATTTTAGATCAAAGGCAATAATGAAACAGTTAAACATGACAGCTGTGCAGACAGGCTAATACCAGGTCTCCCTGTTAGTTTTTTATGTCACCGCGCACAACCAGGGGACACAACGCGAAAACAGAGGATTAGAATTCTATCCTGCTTTCCACAAAACTGCAGGGCTCCGAAACCACACAGCACGGCCCACTACTGAAAGGGTGTGTGCTTCACTTGAAAGGAGGCCTGGTCCCTGGCCCACTGAGCTTGCACTCTCAATAAAGCAAGATGCAAACAGTGAGACCTAATCAAAAGAAAGAAAGAAAATGCAAGACAAGGACAAGGTTTATAAACATAAAGCTGCGTGTTGGCTTATGTCTCCACTTCTGTCTTCTTAAAGGGGCTTCACTGAATTAAAGACTTACTGCAATAGAACCTGACAATGCATCGAACTTCTTTGGGTTTTGTTTTTAAACCAAAAAATGTAGCATGCAGGGTTGTGTGTTTTAACATACACACCGCTGTGCAACTATGAAATTTCTGTTTATGGAAAATGCCTTGCCCTCCTAGTGATTCACCTCACCTATCAGAGCTTTGCATAACAGCTTGCAGTCCGGCCCACATTGCAACCTGTGTCAGCAATACAACAGAAGCTCCTTGGAGCAGGCAAGTGCCAGCTGCTGTAGGGAAGAACTGCAACTGAATGCCATGACAATAACTCTGCGGTGGGGGGAAAAACAAAAGGCTTGTTTAAAGCGGATAAGATGAAGGCGCACCAAGTCATGCAGTAGAAAGCAAACATCAAGACCATGGCTTATGGTCCGGGTGTCTGTGCCCTGAGTGCAAGGAGAAGAAAGATGCTTGTATTTATTTATAGAGCAGGTGACATCCAATTGCTGTGCTTCTGACAACTATTACCACAACAAATAGTGCAAACATTGTTCCATTACAATACCAGGCTGACAGCCATTCCAGGACGGCAGCCGTGGTGGCATCTCAGAAATAAAAATCACTGTATGGTCCGTACTTGTAAATAAAGAGTTGGAGGCTGCAGGGGAAATCTCAATATTTTTGCACAAGTGTAGGTTAAAAAAATAGGGTCCAAAGCATGTTTATCCTCTCCCATCCCTCAAATCAGGCCAACCAAAGCCTGCTTTTGTACTTACGCTTCAGCTTCAAGCTTTAATAGGCACATGCTTTTATTTGTTTCCATCACGAGTCACCCTGGGAAAGATATTGCATCAAGTTCCTTCTTTACCTTAAACTAATAATAGAAACACGTGCCTGATTCACTCATGAAATATTCACTCATTGTGTAGGCCACGCTGGACCATGTGCACTGGAAGGAAGAAAGGTCAGAGATGGAGATAACTGTACATACTTAACAAGGCTGCTCTAATTTTAAGTAGTGTTAATAACATGGCCCAGAAGGACAGTCGAGGATGTTTTCTTGGGGGGGGAGGGGGGAGAATTTACACCCCCAGGCTATAGATTCTGCTGAGATTTTCAAAGTTTCTTAAAACAGGAACTGCCAAACAGGATGAGACCAGAGATCCATCTAATCCAGTCTCATCTTTGAGCTCATTCAGCACTGGATGATTCAAGAGGAAGATGTGGGATAATAGGATACTAAACTGCTCAAGATAGTTAAGACCAAAGCAGACTGTAACGAACTTCAAAAAGATCTCATAAAACTAAGTGATTGGGCAAAATGGCAAATGAAATTTAATGTGAATAAATGTAAAGTAATGCACATTGGAAAAAATAACCCCAACTATACATACAATATGATGGGGGCTATGTTAGCTACAAGAAGTCAGGAAAAAAATCTTGGCGTCATCGTGGATAGTTCTCTGAAGATGTCCACGCAGTGTGCAGAGGCGGTCAAAAAAGCAAACAGGATGTTAGGAATCATTAAAAAGGGGATAGAGAAGAAGACTGAGAATATCTTATTGCCCTTATATAAATCGATGGTACGCCCACATCTTGAATGCTGTGTACAGATGTGGTCTCCTCATCTCAAAAAAAAGATATACTGGCACTAGAAAAGGGTCAGAAAAGGACAACTAAAATGATTAGGGGTTTGGAACGGGTCCCATATGAGGAGAGATTAAAGAGGCTAGGACTCTTCAGCTTGGAAAAGAGGAGACTAAGGGGGGATATGATAGAGGTATATAAAATCATGAGTGATGTGGAGAAAGTGGATAAGGAAAAGTTATTTACTTATTCCCATAATACAAGAACTAGGGGTCACCAAATGAAATTAATAGGCAGCAGGTTTAAAACAAATAAAAGGAAGGTCTTCTTCACCACGCAGCACACAACTTGTGGAACTCCTTACCTGAGGAGGTTGTGAAGGCTAGGACTATAACAGTGTTTAAGAGAGAACTGGATAAATTCATGGGGGTAAAGTCCATTAATTAGCCAGGATGGGTAAGGAATGGTGTCCCTAGCGTCTGTTTGTCAGAGGATGGAGATGGATGGCAGGAGAGAGATCACTTGATCATTGCCTCTTAGGTCCACTCCCTCTGGGGCACCTGACATTGGCCACTGTCGGTAGACAGGATACTGGGCTAGATGAACCTTTGGTCTGACCCGGTACGGTCGTTCTTATGTTCTTATAATCTGCTGCTCATACTTGGTCTCATCCTGATCTTTAACATGGAGATTGACGTAAGCCCCTGAAGCATGGGGTGTAGTATCCCTTCTCCATTTTTTAGCAATAACTATTATAGCTCTGGCTGTTCTTGTTATCCATATAAACATCCCATTCATCTTTTAATCTTATTAAATTCTTGGCCTCAACAACTTCCTGTGGCAAGGAGTTCCACCGTCTATTTACACTTGGTGTGAAAAAGCGTTTCCTTTCATCAGTTTTGAATTTAACACTTTCAATTTCATTGAATGTCCCCTTGTTTTTGTGTGATGAGACAATGAACAAACTCCAAATCTACCTTCTCGTGTCTCATTCCCGAAGCTGTGAAAATGTCAACCTTAGTGGATGTGAGGAACTTGAAAAGAGTCTCAGTCAATGTTTAAGTTAGTGAGACTGATATTATTGACACAAGCTCCCAGTCCAAAGGTTTGAATGCTCCGCAGACTCCTGCACCACAAAGGATGCAAAGTAACTTGACATGCATCATCCAACATTTAGTACTGGGCAGTTAGACTCTTGAACAAAAGGCATTGTAAGTGTTTTACTAACATTAATTTAGCCACACGACAGCCCCATGTAGTGGGTAAGTTATTCGCCATTTCTCAGATGGGTAAACTGTGGCACGGGTGGGTTAAAAGGACTTGCCCAACTGAGTCCATGGAGAGCTGGGAATACAAAGCAGGGGTCCTGACTCGATCTGCTCTAACCAGTAGGCAACACTGCAGTCTTCTCAGCTTTCAGAGTCCATGCTATCTCCTGTACATCCGCAATCCTCAGTAAGTGGAAGAGCACACCCTAAACACAGCAGTGATCTAAAACAGCCCTCCCAACAAAGGCCTGTTCCACCACCCTTCCCCTCTAAACGGTCGCAAACAAATATGCTTATGGAAATACTGAGTCAGGGTTAATACCTAATCAAGGATAACTGAAGAAATGCATGGAAGATGCAGGGGCTTTTGAAAGAAATCAGAAAGACTAGTAATAGCTGGCCCCTTAACACCAACAACTTTAGCAGGGTAAGAACGGTCCCTTTCCTACCTCTTAAATGTTTGGGAGGGAAAAGGATTAAGAGTCCCTTAAAATAAGAAACATAAGGCAATGCTACACAGATCTGCCAACAGGAGCTGTGCAAATAACCAATATTTCAGTTCACTAAGCAAAAAGTTAAAAATAATTAGCTTGGAGGGGGAGGGATAGCTCAGTGGTTTGAGCATTGGTCTGCTAAACCCAGGGTTGTGAGTTCAATCCTTGAGGGGGCCATTTAGGGAACTGGGGTAAAAATCTGTCTGGAAATTGGTCCTGCTTTGAGCAGGGGGTTGGACTAGATGACCTTTTGAGGTCCCTTCCAACCCTGATATTCTAGGATCTAAACATTTATTTCAACCCAAAACATTCCCCCTTCCCCCCCCCCCAACTAATGGGGGGGGAAGGGCTGTTGGGTCTTTTTTTATTATTATTTTAAACAACTTTTTGTTTGGAATATTAATTATTTTATTTAAAAAAAATAAAAAGCTTTGTTTCAGAAATGTCAAAATGTCCCGTTTTCAAGTGGAATAATTTGGCAAATTTGACAGAGAGATTCATGAAATCTTTTGGTCGACCCAAATCTGCATTTTTTTTTAGACTAAATCAGGAATTTTTAGACTAAACTGACAGGGACACTGTTTTTGTTCTGTGTGTCTCCAGGGGCTAGCACAGTGGAGTCTAAGACTGGAGCTGCTAGGTGCTATCACAATAGAAGTAGGAATTGATTATATAGGAGGCCGGGGGCGGGGGAAGGGTTAAACAGCCAAGCGGAGCTGAGCAAGAGAAGAAACCAACGCCATACAGACTCCTTAAACTCTTGAGGGGAAACAGACCTTGCAATTAAAATACTATGGAAGTTCCACTTGGGAAATGTCATGGTCACTTAGAGACTGCACAACAGAAAATTCAGCTTCCATGTCTATATCTACACCGAGTTGGCTGCATTCAAGAACTGCACAGAAAGGTTTCATAGAAAGGACCATAATCCAGCCCCCCAAAATTGCTCTAGTTATGGAAAGGGGTGTGGTTTTAATAGAACCTCTTAACGTTTCTCTGTCTTACAATAAAAATGCAGTGTTATAGCTTGATGCAGTAACATTCCTCTTAGCAGACATATCTGTGCCTCCCTACAGCCAAATAACCAGAGAGAACAGTCTATTCCCAGCAACAGACAATCCCCAGTGTTACAAGATGCTGTACTGTGCTGGGCTTCTACCAGTCTACAGTAATATGCACTTTGCGCACAGACTGTAAGGCAGCTACCGTTTCCTCTGTACATATGCAACACTGATGCCCCCTAGGGTCTGAGCGTGCCCTATGCAAAGGACATCCAACAATCCATGTGTCACAGTCGAAGTCTCATGTGCTCTGGCAAGCTGCACCTGCACCTCAATCCCACCGCAAGGCCCATGGATTCGGCTGCACGCTGGTGTGGCGGACTAGAAGTTCTGCAGCAGCTCTATTTATATGCAGGCTTTCAAATTAATCCAATATGAAAATACAGTCACCTCTGGGTTAGTTATTTGGATATTAAAATCAATGCTATGCCGTGCCCACATTGCCGGTTTTCAATACAACAGATCACTGCACTGACGATGCCTGACTGCAACGCAGGGGCTGGAAGTCAGGGGAAACCTGGGGACTTCGGCAGATGTAGCTGGAGCTTTGGGGACCTGGAAGCAGCACCGGATTTGTGGGAGAAGCACATCAGCTGCTGCTCCCGCTGAATGTGACCAGCAGCAAAGTAGTTCACAATATTGACATTTAAATTGCCCGCTTCAGGTCTCAGAGTTAATCCCCCCCATCAAGATTCATGGAGCAGATAACACCTGTCTGAGCTACTGGTTTGGTCCATCTGCACTTCCAGGTAGACACCACTGCACTGGCTACAGTCTCACGGTGTTCAGGTTACCTGCACAACCACAAGCGCTGGGAAAAAGAGGTTGCGGTTTTGTTTGTTTTTTAAATGCAAGACGAGATTCTCAAGCACAGGGCTGGTTCTGCAGCTGCAGGGCTACGGCCTACACATGGCTGTGATCATACCACTAGGATCAGACCTCCAGAGCGGTGAGGAAGCTTCTCATTTATAATGAAGACGGATCACCCCTCTAGGAGGAGGTGAAATGAGGAACCGCTAGCTGGTGTTTGTACAATGCCTTAAATATGCAACATTGCTATATACGTGCTAAGAATGTGCAACAACGGCTCATATGAATGCTCAATAAGATGACCAGATAATGTCTCAGGTGCACCAAGGCTCAAGGCAGAGGGCCAAGCACAGCTCGCGGCGCGACCGGCCCCGCACATCCGCATCCTCAGCTCTTTCGATGACTCCTTCCATCAATGCCCTTTTTCCGTGGCCGGATTTTCAAGTTAGTTCTCTGTCCTTGAGAGGAAGGCACTCGCAGGAGATCCCTTTCCCAAAGAGCCTGTTCAGAGCAGCAGCGTTGGCTACGCTTCCTCCCACAAACAGAAGTGCTCTGACTCAGACTCAAGCGGACGTCGGTGACCGCTCTACAGCGGCACACAGCACTAAACCACCTGCCTACCTCTCCTATTCATACGGCTCCCCATCCAGCGGGACACAGTCCCCCTGCTTGAACCTTGCACATAGACCTAGTTAAGCATCTTCCTATGCAGACCCATCCATGGGTAAGCGTGCCCCCTTGCTGAAGCGGCTGACTCCAGAACCCAACCCCTCAGCGCCGTAGTGCAAGGTCTAGTCAGGCAATACAGAGCCCCAGCTGGTAGACTCGTTATCCTCAGGCAACCTCTAGTCTGCACACTTGCTCCGAACAGCTAACCCTAAAGAGTAAAAGATTCTCAGAATTATGAGACTTGGGACCGAAAGACAGGCTCCACTGACCCAGCTGCGTGCACACTTGTGGGGAGGGAGGCAGAAAGGGGGCTGGCATGCAGCCACAAGACAAAGATCTGGAAAGCAATCCCAGCCCAAATGCGTCTTAATTGTTAAGCGAAGGCAAGCGAGGCTAAGAGAAAAGCAAGTTCTATGCATCCTCTCTCTCCCTGCCTCGCACCAAATACATAAGCACAGAGGTGCTTGCCATGGAGAGTCCGAAAAGCCGTTAGCTCATTTATATCTTGAATCCTTCCAGAGAGGGATTTTCATCTTTGCTGCAAGTTTAAAGATGACTGGACACCTGCTGTAGCAAATGAAGCTGGGTGAAAAATAAGCAAACTTTTCCCATCTGCAGCTGTGTTCCCTGAACGCAGGTCAGAGGCATCGTGAAAACAAACACAGGTGTTCTGTCTGGCCCAGAGACCACAGTCAGGCCCTTCTTCAGAAAAAGCAATTTCCAGTCTAAGAATAAGGCAGGCAGCTGCGTGGAGCATTTAGAGGGAAGTTTCCCCCTCTGGGGTCATAACTGTGGCGTCACTGGGCTCTGTGGTTATTGCTTCTCAGCACTCCAGCTCAAACACACAGTTTACACGTCTTGGTTTGTTTATCTAACCACTGGCTTTGCAAACGCCCCTTGGGATCCGTGAGTCCAGCTCACTCTCACAGGCATATGGGTCCCGCAGTAAAAGAAAGCTTGTCAGAAGCAACAAGTATATTTGTGCATGAAACTCCAAAGCTTCAGGGAGGTGTCACTTGTACGATCAGTTGTCTGATTCTGTTCTCACTAAGGCAACCTTCTCCAACCAGGAGAGGCTGAGAAGAAACACAAGCTGGACAGAGCTCACCACAAGTGAAAGTCTTTTAGTTAACAGTGGTACAGAGATTTTTTCCGGCTTCCAGTGACGATCTACCAAACGAATCGCTGCTACTTTTATTTGGACATAACCCCAAGTTAAGTATATCTTCAGAGGAGAAACTATATTCATTTGCACCTGGCTGCATCATCATTTCAATCCAGGGGGAGGCTTTGATTATATATTATAGAGTAAAAGAAATCAAACTGGGATGCTAAACTGACAGTCCACTGAAGACGATAGACCAATGCAGCATTACATTTCTCTTTAAATTTATAACGGACAATATCTTGTATAACTCCCTCCTCATTTAGACTAGTAGTTCTAGCTCCTCCATTCCCACAGCAAACCAACCGTGACTAAATTTCCTGTCCCCATTATATTCCAATTAGCTTTAAGCACAGATACTTTAATAGGCTCTGTCAAGTCTCGTACACTAAGCTCTATTTGGCTCTATGCATAATGGAGAAAAAAAGAGTTAGTTTTAATTCCTGCTTAGCCTCCAAGTTCCCCACAAACCTTTCAAGGATTTCTCTATCCCCTATCAGCTGGGTGCAGTCGGAGTTTGGAGGATTCCCATATCATTGAGGAGATAGTGGGGGTGCAGAAAAGAAAAAAAAAAAGCTTTGGGGACCTGGAAACAGCACCAAAATAATCTGTTGTTTTGGTCCAGGTCTCCATAAGCAGCCACTGACCTTCACCTTAGGATATCGGCATCTCGATTCTCACATGCAAAGCTCTGCATTCAACAACTGCCAGGTTACGGGCATTAATTCTAACCACTGACAAGTAATGCTACCAGGTCATAATGAAAGAGGTAGGTGATCAGCTTGGCCCATGTACCCCACCAGCAACGCGGCAACAAGAATTAAGACAACAAGTCCTCACTTCAGCAAGGTACTTAGACACAGGCTTGACTTTAAGGACAGCAGTAGTCTCATCAAAGTCAATGGCGCTGCTCACGTGCTTGAAGGTGGACACATGCTTCAATTCCTTGGTGAATCAGGGTCTAAGTGCATGTCAGTGAAAAGATACGTCAGCCCTCAAACAGCACATTTCCAAATGCCAACATCACAGCCTGCGCTGCAAAGCCAGGTCACGCTAGGTTATCCTAAATAGGGGAAGAGGACAGACAGCAACGCAATTCACTGTGTCAGTGTCATGATTTTCTGCACCTATCACTTCCGTCTCTCAAATCAATTTATTTTAATTGCACAGAGAGTTTCCCAAAAAGTGAAGTGAAAATAAGCTATAAGCTTTGCAGGTGTTTTTGTGTAAAATCCCATCGAAACAGCTATCACTCTGCTCTGTGGAAATAGCTTTTGCCAGGCAGACAGACTAGTCCCAACATGTCAGCTCATATCCTGGGTCAAGGTCTAGCAGGCTGTGAGTCAACACAGCTTTCTCGGCTGCAGCCTACAACCACTGGGAAGCCCTAGGCAGTCCCTACATGAGGCATTCTTTAAAAAAGCCTCCCTTATGAAGGAAGCCCAGAATTAGCAGTGCCACGGGGGGCCATTCTGCAGGGAGGAATGTGAAAGTGGAGTAGAATGGAATGTACAGAAGTCAAAGTTTTAAAGATTAAAAGGGAAAAACATGTTGGCTTTCTTCCATGCAATTGTTACAGGCAGAGCGCACTGAGGGGAAGCCACGTGTAAAATCCCAAGTGGGAAAACCCGCAATTACTGCACAAGAAACTCCTTGTGAAGCCAAAACTCAAGTGCAAACTTTCCTGGCGACTTGGGCTCCATATACAAAAAAAAAAGGAGTCAGATGCACATGACAACTGCCTGGTTGCAGTGGGACAACCAGTGTGAGAAGGAATGTGGTGGGTGTCTAAATGAGGAATGTGTTGAGGCCAATAAAGTTTGGATTCATACAAAATTCACTTACAACTTTCTCCTACAGTAGAACCTCAGTTATGAACCCCTCGGGAATGGAGATTGTTCCTAACTCTGAACAAAATGTTATGGTTGTTCTTGCAAAAGTTTACAGCTGAACATTGACTCAATACAACTTTGAAACTTACTATGCAGAAGAAGAATGCTGCTTTTCCTTTATTTTTTAAGTTTACATTTAACAGTACTGCACTGGATTTGCCTTTTTTTTGGTCTCTGCTGCTGCCTGATTGTGTACTTCTTGTTCCAAATGAGGTGTGTGGTTGACTGGTCAGTTTGTAATTCTGGTGTTCGTAACACTGCGGTTCTACCGTACTTGTATTAAGACACCTTCTGCCATAACATCTTTATTCTCAAATCATCTGCCCACGTTTACAACTACTGACCCAAGACTTCAGATGCTCACAGAAGGCAGTGGCTGAGATCTATTTAGTATGTGTAGGGCCCTACCAAATTCACGGTCAGAGGATTTTTAAAATTGTAAATGTCATGATTTAAATCTGACATTTCATGGTGCTGTGATTGTAGGGGTCCTGACCCAAAAAGGAGTTCGGGGCGGTCACAAGGTTATTGTAAGGGGGGTTGTGGTACTGCTGCCCTTACTTCTGTGCTGCTACCGGCAGCAGCGCTGCCTTCAGAGCTGGGCAGCTGGAGAGCGGCAGCTGCTGGCCGGGAGCCCAGCTCTGAAGGCAGAGCCACCTCCAGCAGCAGCGCAGAAGTAAGGATGGCGTGGGATGGTATTGCACCCTTACTTCTGCACTGCTGCCTGCAGACCTGGGCCCTCAGTCAGAAGCCACTGCTCTCCGGGGCCGCCCAGCTCTGAAGGCCGCAGCACAGTAATAAAGGTGGCATGGTATGGGATTGCCACCCTTACTTCTACGCTGCTGCTGGCGGAATGCTGCCTTCAGAGCTGGGTGCCCTGCTAACAGCCACCACTCTCCAGCCACTCAGCTCTGAATGCAGCCCAGAAGTAAGGGTGGCAATACCGTAACCCCCCTAAAATAACCTTGTGACCCCCCTGCAACCTCCTTTTGGGTTAGGCCCTCCAATTTCAAAAATGCTGGTCTCCCCGTGAAATTTGTATAGAACTGGGTAAAAGCATACAAAAGACCAGATTTCACATTCCGTGATGCATTTTTCATGGCCGTGAATTTGGTAGGGCCCTAAATATGTGACAGAAGCACCAATTGGGAAAGGGCCTGATTTTACTGCAACATGAGGGCAAAGAGACCAGTGCTATGCCTGGCTCTCAGTGGAACACCCTAGGCATTGACTTGGCAGTTCCAGTTCTCTCAGATCTAAAGTTGCCCCTCTCCACCACGCATGTTGAGAGGTAAGCGGCAAACTTGCTCAAAGCCGGCTGGGGCATTCTACACCTCAATAATGCTGGAGACCATCAACCAGTGAGAAAAGGTAATAAAGAGTTAATGAAGGGAACGTGCAGGCCAGAGACCGGTAATCTCCCTTAATGGAGCACAGTATACTCGAGTAATTAAAACCTAAGTAATTAAAACACAGGGAGAGGTCATCAACCAGAATAGCAGCATGGCCCCAAGCTTTAAGAAATCCAAACCCTGCCAGAGAGATCAAGCTAAACTCCAGCAGAGGCTGTTCCAGTCAGGCCTGCACGGATCCCATTCACAGCACCGCCACCCACACACACAACTCATCCCCGCAGCTTGCATCCTCTTTTATACTGTTGCTTTATTTGGTTTCTGTGAACACTGAGCTTGTCAACCAATAGGGAAGGGAGTCAACAGGAAGTGCAGGAAGGACAGCCTGCTGACAGGGTCTGATTTAAACAGGCAATGCTGGGTAGAAATGGTGGGCCAGCTTTACTTCTAGCAAGGCCAGGGAGACCCAGTATGCCAGCCAATACACTTGGACATGTTAAAAAACAGTGTCATTAAGATGCAACTTTTGCTACTGGAAATGATTTTCTGGATGCAGTCAAAGGGCTGTATTTGTGCCATCTGAGGCAGGGTGGAGGAGGCAGCACTCACAGCTGTGCATTTCTAGGACACCTTACAAAGGATCTCAAAGAGTTTCAAATATTAGTTGAGCACTAGGTAGACAAGGGATTTTATAATGACCACTTCACCCACTGCTGCAATGCAATTTGCAACAGCACTACAGGACAGGAACTGACCGCCACCACAGCCTGGAGGGGGAATTTAATTAGCCAGACTGTGCTTTTTCAAGAGACTGTGGGGTTAGCATATTGGTCTCTTGCGGAAAGAATCACGTCATCTTTAGTAGTAAGTAGTAAGAAACACTTTCGTTGCCTTTCATCACAGCTCCCTGCAGAAGCACAGGATGCTAGGGCAGTGGTATCGTAACGGCTCAGAAGAAATGCCCTTGATCAACACCATCTCCTGCTTGGATCCCCGCAGGTCTCCCATCCGAGTACTGCCCGAGTCTGAGCCTACTCCGCTCGCAAGATCGGACAACCAGTATGGCTGCAGGGAAGAGACCTAGCTCCAAAAGACAAAGGAGCCACTTAACCAAATGGAAGAGTTCCTCTTCAATGACAGAAGAATCACACTAGCTTTAAGACCGCAGAGAAACCCTGCATGGCAAGATGTGGACGGTAAGAGCAGATACCTACTTTACTGCACTGAGGTATGCAGACAGCCGAATGCCTGCGTAGGGGACATACAGGCGTTCTGTTCTTGAACAAATACGATCAGCAGACACAGCAAGGGAGCCCAGAGCGCATCCCTGACAGGCAGTTGCACCTGTTGCAGAATCTGCCGAAATGCATTTTCTTGACCCATGCAGGAAAACTGCTTTTTCAGCCGTCCCCATTAAGTCCTTAGGAAGACTGTGTTTATACACATGCACCATGAAGGGATATTTATCGGGCCAGCTAGTCCAGACCCGCAGATATTTCCCAGACAACCCCACAGCTGACTCATGCAATTACCTGACCCAGCACATTTATGGTTTGTCGAACGTATTACGACCACCTGCCAGCTCTTGCAGAAGAACATTTCCCCCTTATAACATCAGCTCCCCAGCCTTTGGTTCGTACGTTGAATTGCCATTCTGCATTATATTTACTAATCACACAAGGCCCTGACCACCTTTATAATAAACTTCAGAGACTTCCAACTGGACCAGAAGAGCCCCCGGATGTGCTACTCTGGGCTGGTCTACACAGGTTTTTTGGTGCAGAAGTAGAGCTAGTTAAAGCAGTACAAATCAATGAGTGGGGATTGCAGTTATACCAGTAAATAAGTGCTTATACTGGCATAGCTTATTCATAAATTGACTGGACTACAAGCACCTTTCCCTCGGGATAGCTATGCCCACACTAGGGGATTGAACTGCCTTAGCTTTATCACTATTAAAAAAAAGATCACCTCCTACCCAAAATATGTTCAAATCAGTATGAACACAGAGTGTAGACCAGGGCTCAGTATAATCACACAGAGCATTTTATCCGCTCACATCTTAGCGCCCATGGAAAGGAAGCTATAGGCAAAATCTCTTACAAATTCACTCCTCTACCCCAAGACTAAGATACCACGATGCTATGTTGGATCCCAATGGGGAAATACAATATCTGTAGCTCAATTCCCAGTCTTAAGAGACCTTCACCTGCCTGCCACTCACGCAGTGTCCACCTCCCCCAAAAATAAAGGAGCAGTAGCGTTTACCTGATGCTTTACCCAAATCTAGTGTCCTGGACTCAATATCAACCTGTCCCCCCACCCCGATCAGATATTCATCCTCATGATCTGCTGGTACCAAAAAGAGCTCCTGAAAAATCAAAAGTTGCGTTACTGTTTTTATATCCCTGGAAGGTGCCAAAAACCTCAAAGTCAACGTGACGAACAAGAGTACATTAGCCTTGTATACAAAAAGGACGTGCATCACCAGTTGCCTTAACCTCTCTCTACTCCTGGCAGCTCCTTGGGCAAGGAGAGCCATGGCATTGCTGGAAACATACAACTGTGACATCGCACTCCTGGAACTTGGCACCAGCAGCTGGACTCAGTTCTGGCAGACACTGGTGCCAAACCACAGCCTATGGTTAGCCACCTCTTCTGGGAAATTACTTGTATTGTGCACTGTGGAGGTTTACTCCTTTCCAGCATTAGAATTTTTTTTGGGGGGGGGGGGGGGGGATGAGGTAACTTTGTGGTAAGTTTTGTTTCCTCCCCATCCTGCTTCCGTTGGTCTACACTAGACTTTTTTAAATCTGGAGTGAACATGATTGTAAAATACATCCAGTTAACTGGCAAACTTGTTAAAGCTTTAAGATATGTGGCCCGGAACAAATATTCGGGGAGCGTCTACACACTAACCTCTACAAAAGGTGTTATCAAGGCACTCAATTAATTAAAACGTCTAGTGTACATGAACCCTTGGAGGGAAGAAGGGAGGTTATAGTGCGTCTAACTAATTCAGTTATTTTATGCACCCCACATCATCTTGTTTCACTCTGGAAGTTTCTACAGAGCAGGCACCAACTGGGCAATCACCTTTATGCTGTACATCATCGACAGAGTTTCTTCTCCTTATTTCCTTGTAGGTGGAGCCATGACGCCATCCCATAAGGGGGTGGGAGGGAGAGCGGGAAAAGTGGTGTCATTTTCTCCCCAGTCTGCTGCTGCCATACCCCAGAGTAGAGACAGCACAAATCAGACAACTCCTTGAGTCTGCAGTGTTTAATTTTGGAGGTGGAAGGAATGTTTTGGATTAAGATAATTTTAAAAAGAGTCTAAACTCCATCACTGAATTCTATTAGACAGGTAAGAAGGTTCCAGTGGTTAGGTCACTGACCTAGGACATGGGAGACTCAGGTTCAATTCTCTGCTCCGCCACAGACTTCCTGTGTAACATTGGGCAAGTCACTTAGCCTCAGTTTCCCACCTGTAAAAATAGGGAAAATAGCACTTCCATACCTCATGGGGTGTTGTAAGGATAAATATTGAGACCTACTGATGAAGTGCTATATAAGAGACCTAGCTATTATTACCTGGAATCTTTAAAATCAAGATCAGGTGTCTATGTGATATGCCCTAGTTCAACCACAAACCACTGGGCTTGATGCAGGAATTCCAGCCTGGGCAATGCAGGAGGGGAGACCAGGTGATCTTGTGCCTTAAAACCTATGAATCAAAAATGTTTTCATATTTCTCATTTAGAAAGCGTTATGAAGGCAGCCGCATGCAAAGCAGCGAGATTGTACTGAATGTTTGCCTTTCTCAAGGGCTTCAAAGGGATGTGTTTTGACATGTAGTATGACTGCACTGTTTTAGGGCTCGTCTTCACTGCTGCGGTTTTTACCATGGGTGCTATCCTGAGGTAAAAAACCACAGTGAAGACACAGTACAAGGTCAGCACTATACCCCTGCCTGGGGTTGACCTGAGTGAGTTTACCTTGAGGAAAAACTAACAGGCCTGGTCTTTCTTGTCTTTGCTCATGCACGCTAGTTACCCTGAAGTAAAAAATACGTTTTTAGCAGTGAAGACCAGGCCTTCATGTCTAGCATGCTCCGGATGCAAAGGAAGACAGTGATGGGGAGGAAGGGGAGCTGTTTTCTGACCTGACATAGTGGGAAGAGAATAGGAGTATCTAATGGTCAGCATAACAGATTCCTTCCCCAGGGATGGCACCTTGATGCAATTGGAAGGCTCATGCATTCCAATCACCCTGAGAGCTCTGCTGGCAGGAGTTTTTAACTCCTGGAAGGACCACCCAAGCCAGACAAGAAGCAGGCCACTGGTCCTCCAGAGTGGGGTTGAACGACAGGCCAACAACCTGGCCTCCTTAAAAAAAAAAAAGGTTCCACTCTAGAGACACAAGGCAGCCATTCCAGTAAACAGCATGATGGACAGGGACAGCACAGCCCTGTTCATGCCCTAAACAACGTCTAAAGGCACTGGAAGGATTCAGAGCCAAACAGATGCTTAAGACAGTCTTCTTACCTTCACTTGTATCACAGTCAAAATCCCGGGCTACGTTTGGCCCTTAGGAATATTAAGCAGAATCCAGCCAGCAAAACAGAACATCAACACGCGATTAGAAATACAGGGATGTCTAAGCAAAATATTTTACTGGCTCCAAAGGAGTTCTTCCTGTCTGTGAAATGGCAACAGACACAGAGCAACAGAGTTTCTTCAGGAGGAGTGCAGAGAGAGCTTCTCTATGCCTTAGAATTGTTAAATGAATAACATATACACTACATTAAAATACAATCACACTGAACATTGGGAATACTCCTGCTTTTTGCAGGTTCAGAACTAAAATTCCCCGTTGTGCCTCCATACTAAAGCATTCACTATATACAAGGCGACCCACTGCAAAACCTGGACCGAGCCTCCAATATGAATGCCTTATTTTTTGCCTGACCTTTATTTGAACGCAACTGGGTGTTATCAGGTGCAATAACTGTAGGAACAGTATGGACTGCACATGACAGCTCAGGAATCTAAGTCCACTGAATTGCATAACCATTTAACCAAGCTGCATTCCACATGGAAGACAGTGAATAATCCACCCAAAGGGTGCAGTGCCTAAAAACGCAGGCTGGACTAGTCAATGCTAATTCACACTATTTAGTTACCCACACCTGAGCAGAGCATATTGCCAGGAAAGCAGCAGTTCATTCACAGATGATTTTTCTGTATCTCCTGAAATGCAGCTGCCCTTTAATAAAAGTCTAGTTTCAATTCAAGCCCCACTGCAAAGAAAAATTTGACACACCTTTTTTTTTATTAACCCTCTCTTTTAAAATCTAATTTTGCAGCCACAATAACCGCAATCCACACAGAGGGCCATTGCTCCAGGAAAGACAGATCCAGCAGTTCACATAAGTGTGCATGAAAAGGGAAGTAAAAGCAGATGGGTTTGAAAAGCAGAGGCTCTCAAGCATGACATCTGACATTTCTCAGTCACTCATTCCTTCCTGTCTCAGAGGAGAATCTCAGACCACAAGAGAAGAATGTGCTTTTGCTACCTTGTTACTGGTGCTACAGAAACTCCCCCAAGCGCAGTTCTCATACGGATTCTCTTCCAGATGTCCTAGTTGCATTTCTCCTCATTTCAATGCTGTAACTTTCTACCTACCTTATTGGGGGAAAGCTACCAGGACCTTTGTTTCTCAGGACACATAAAAACACCTTTTTTGCATCCCTCTCCACCTGCCTCCCCCTCCCACCCCCCGTTTTAGAACCCAAATGTCCCCTTAATTCTTTTAATTAAAGCATCTGTTTTTCAGAACAAAGAACAGCATGGACTTCAAAAACAAAGCACAGTAAAAAGCAAGCCACATTCTGAGTCTCTTATCTGTGACAGCATCCCACTTAAATCTATGGAAGGGTGAATTATACACAATTGCAAAGCTAAGGTATAGTTACACTTTATATATAGTCCATGCAAGGTGTTTATGCTGGACAGAGCCTCCCACCCATCATCATTCCATTCACAAGTGTTACATGCAACAGTTCGAAGTTACACAGCATCTAAAGAAACTGCAAAGGTCTAAGACAATGCTAGGAGTAAACAGAAATGACAGTCTAATTTTGAAAGCTGCAATGGGATATTTGTAGCTCTTCCATTTGAGAGTTTCTCTGTAACGGTCCCTGTTTCATATCCTGATCAGATTAAGACCAAGAAACGGAAGCAATAGATAAGAGGAAGCTGACTCTGCCAGACTCCACGCAACGAGTTTCCCCAAACAGAAGCGAACGCTGGAAATTCAACCTACCCAAGAGGACGGCCACAGTGATCTAATGCCGCGATGGTCAACGAAAGGCAGTCTGTGCAGTCTAATCAAACTAAGCCTTTCTTGCAGAGCAAACAACAGGCGAGCAGTGCTCACCCACCAATAAGTTCCTGTCCTGAAGGGCTTATGTTTCAAAGGTACAAAGCAAGTCAGAGGAGAACAGAATGGTGGTGTGCAGTCACGGTAGCTGAGCACTCATGGGATGGGAGTAGAGCAGTGGTTCTCAAACTGTGGGTCGCAACCCTGTTTTAATGGGGATCGCAAGGGTTGTCTTAAAAACTTGCTGGGGCCCAGGGCCAAAGCTGAAGCCTGATCCCCATCGCCCAGGGCCAATGCTGAAGTCCGGGGCAGCAGGGCTCAGGCTTTGATTCCCCCTCCGGGGGCCATGTAGTAATTTTTGTTGTCAGAAGGGGGTCGCCGTACAATGAAGTTTGAGAACCCCAGAAGTTGAGGTTTCCAGAGGAAGCAGTTGCTTGGTCAAATAACTGGGCGGCTGATCCGAACATAGATCGCAGCATAAGAGGAGACAAAGGAAGCAGACCAGGAAAATGCTCAGGTCAGACAAAGGGTGGTAAATGATATGGACAGAGATGGAGCTATCAATCTCAGGCCCATATGAGAACCAGGTAATCAGTATACTTGAATGGACTCAAAAATTTAACTATACATACTAGAAAGCAACAGGGCATGCATGTGTTAGATGACACAGAAGGGCTCCCAGAAGGACATTAGCAGCAGTTGTATTTCAGGCAGGCACTAGCTCTTCTCAAAAGACTAGAAAGGTCAATCCGTACAGCCAGCAGCTTTGAAATGCAGATAATTTTAAAATACCCGTTTTCCCCCAAGCAAGTATGGGCATGTTCTGAAGGAAGCATAGTCCCTGCACTCACTATCTGCCTACAGGCAAAGAACCTTGCAACTAAGTGCATGATTCCTTGCAAATCCTTCTCCTGTATTGGGCTCATGCCCTGGTCTCATCCAGCTTCTCAGCAGAGCACCGACTCTCAGCACCATCGTCAGACAGAAAAGCTGCTAAGGAAAGAGAGAGGCTCACCTCTCCTTTCCATCGGGCCCACTCACTATTGCCTCTTTAAGCAGCATAGCTGACCTCCTTCCATCCAGGAAACTAGTTCTAGCATATGTTCCCTTGCATATGAGTCAGCAGCTCCATTCAGAACCATTATATCGCTGCTGATTCATACCACAGTTACACAGCAAACAGGAAACTCAAGTTCACATTCCCCCTGTTTCAGACACAATCATTTCAAACAAAGTCATATTTACGTGTTGTTCATCCACTCACATGAGCCCTGATTTCAAGTTTCCTGTGTATCATCCTGGGACAAGAAAAGTCCCCCAAAAATCTAAATCCAGTTTATTCCAGTGACAAACGAGAAGCAGTAATTAAATCTCATGCATTCCTTTCCTGCCTTCATCCTGCTGGCCATCACTAATCACAGATCTGGAGTGATCTGCCCCCTCTTAATCAGAATTATCAGGAATCATTTTTCCTCTCCACCTCACCCCTTTCCTTTCCTCCTCAACCCACCCCAATGTAATTTCTTATTATGTCAGCTGCCTAGTTTAGGATTGTAAATACCTCAGGGCAGAGAGCTTGTCTTCTTACTCATTGGTAAGGCACAAGGCATACCACTGGACCTATACAAATAATAACGTCCATGACACATGCTCACGTTTGTTAGCTGCACATAACAAGGACACATGGGAAAATCTGGCAAGACCTGACAGACATGCACTCGTCAAGTCAGGCTGTGTCATAACTCAGAATCAATGTCAGATACAGCGAAAGATCAAACACAGCTCTGCTCAAAAGCCAGGAGCACTAGAGGGACAGATGTTGCATGTAAAGGAAATACACAGGAATTTTATCTCACACTATTGAAGTTACATCACAGGCTACTGCTCTGTACCTGAACCACTCTCATACACAGAAATTTACATTCGCAGGACACTGCAAAGTTTACTAAGCTGCAACAGTGATTTTCTTTTAAAAACAAAAACAAAAAAAAACAGTTGCTATCATCTTTCCCGGGGGTCGGCAACGTTTGGCACGCGGCTCGCCAGGGTAAGCACCCTCGCGGGCCGGGCCAGTTTATTTACCTGCTGACGCGGCAGGTTCGGCCAATCGCGGCCCCCACTGGCCGCTGTTCGCCGTCCCGAGCCAATGGGGGCGGCAAGAAGCCGCAGCCAGCACATTGCTCGCCCGCACCGCTTCCCGTCGCCCCCATTGGCCCGGGATGGCGAACTGCGGCCAGTGGGGGCTGCGATCGGCCGAACCTGCCACATCAGCAGGTAAATAAACTGGCCCGGCCCGCCAGGGTGCTTACCCTGATGAGCTGCGTGCCAAACGTTGCCAACCCCTGATCTTTCCCATAGCTCTATTTAAGTAATGCAGTCATGAAGTCCCAAGAAACACAATTTTATTGCACTTTTGCCTATGCTGTTCGAGTGGACATTTCCTCCAGAATTTGCAACTAAATCTTTGGGATTGAATGGTAAACTGGCCTGACCCCCCGTTTTATTTTTCTAAAAAGTACAAAATACACAAAAATAATGATTTTGCATCATGACAATGACGCAGGTCATTACTCAGATTGCAGATGAAAATGCTGACCCAGCTTGGCTACAAACTGACATCAGAATGAAAGAGAGTGATAACAACTGGTGTGTGTGCACTGCAATACAAACCCTAACTTTTGACATATCAGCGGGCACTTAAAACTAATATTTTGTTGTTTTTATTTCTCATACTGTCTCTAGGAGACATTTATTCAGCTGAGCAGACTGACTGTTTAACCAGCAGGTTTAGTTACTGTATTTTAGTCTAACGTTCCCAATGAAAGCCAGTCAGTCTTGCTCAGTTTTAGACTGTAACAAACGCAACACCTCAACAAAGGACAGACACAGTACACTGCCCCATTGATCCACCTATGGAAATCACTCGTCTGTTTATTCAGCCACAAACTTACTGCAGTAATTGAGCCAAAGTAGTAACGTAGTGCAATAAAACCAAAGCACTGAGGCTTGTAATCAGCATATTTCTCTCTATGAGCAACTTTAATCGTATGCAGCTTTCTAACATCTTAGGCCACAATCCTGCAAAGACTTGTGTGTGTGCACATAGTCCCATTGACTACTATGGAACTACTCACCTGCTTCAAGTTAAGCATCTATGTACGTCACAGCAAGATCAAGGCCTTAGATTGTAAATTCCTTGGAACAGGGAACCAGTCTTTCATATTTGTTTATATAGAACCAAAATCCTGCTAGGCTCTTTACAAACAACTTGAATACAGGAGAAGATTCTAGTCTACATAACTGAGGTAAAGTAAAAGAGACACAACTATTGCTACCTATTAATTTCTGGCGGTAGAGCAAGTATGCAGATAACAGGTAATTTACACATGGAAGATTAGGCAACAGTCAGGTATCTTCCCAGTTTATGTAACTCTACTCAAGTAATATACAGTCCATATTTCAATGCTTGAGTCAGGACTGAGGAATATGCTTGTAAAGGTTTTTTGTCTCTCTCGCTACACCCAGAAAGAAACCAATGCAAAGCCCTCCATCTGAATGCTCTGACACCATATTCAACACTTTTGAAGCCCAGAGCTTCAGTAATGCCATAGCTCCTTCTCCAACCACCACTTCCAGACCCCTGGCTTTCAAACAGTGTCCAAGTTGGAATAGTAGTGGGGAAACATTTAGTCTGATCCAACTGGAATTATATGGGTTCATAGAGTTTGCTCCGATGTTGGACTCTCAGGCCGTCAAGCCTTTGCAGTGGCGCAGGAACGGACCAAATGGCGAACGATCGCTACGGCCGACTGGCTAAGCGTTGAAGAAGAAGAACTGGAATTGCAGAGATTTCACTCACTGTGACCAGGCTACAACTCTGGTTGTTAATACCACAAATGTTTCCCCAAGTGGCATCCCCATCCATGAGCAAACAACACCAACACTACTGTGAATCCACCTTGCATTAAAGGTCTCTTATTACGGTGGGTTCCTGTAAATCAGATTAGCAATATCAAGACACATGCAAATCTGATCTTGTCCATGAACCAACCCTGTCCCACCCACCCTCTTTCTTTGATTTGTGGCTGCTCCTGTTGCGTTAATGCCATCCTCCACATACCCAGCAACAGACAGGCAGCCCCTTCCCAGTCTCAGCCAATCTCAGCCCTGGATAGAGAGTCTCCCGCAGCAGCATTCCACCTGTAGGTAGCAGATACTCTTCCCCAGCTATACTGGAGGATGGGAGGGGAAAATAACTAGTGAGGTGAAACGTCAAAACATGCACCTGCCACCAGGTGCAAGTGGTTGCCTGGCCAGCCACCGTGCTGACAGAGCACACAGCAAAATCTGCCCCACTGGCTGGAGAACTGTAGTCAGTCAAGGAGCTCGGGAGCAGAGTCAATCTAAACTCTGGGTAGTTACAGGGGAGAAGAATGAGGAGGTGGGCAGAAGATTTTAGGCGAACCAGGCGCACGCTGTAACCGAGGAGGAGAACCAGAGAGCATGCTGGCAGGGCAACTCTGCAGTGGATGCAGATGGGGCAGTGGGAGAGACAGAATATACCCAGCTCGGGATGTTGGCTAGAGGTATAGAACCAGCAAGGAGGACCCCCCCCGCCTGTAACCCAGCATGGCAGGGGCACCTCCAGGCGCACCGGGGGGACCCCCAGCCCGTAACCCGAAGGGGGAGCACCCCGCATGGAGGGCAAAGGGACCCCGTAACTTGGAGGAGGCACCCCCAGCGCGGCGGGGTCCCCGGGGAGCGCACTGGGGGGACCCCTCGCTCCGTAGCCCAGAAGCGGAGCACCGCGCAGGGGGGGGACCCCGTTGCCCGGAGGGGGACCCCCCTCCGCCCGTAGCCCAGCGAGGAGGCTGCAGCTGGGGTGAAACCCCCCGATCTTTCCTACCTCTTGGGAGGGACATGGCTGGTCTCGGCGCTGGGGCGGCGGCGCGGGCCGGGCGCTGGGCTGAGCGGAGCTAGGCGCTGGCGGAGGCCGGGGGCGCTGCGCGGGACCGGAGCATGTCCCCGGGCGGCACGAGCCCGGCTGGCGTAAGGCGAGATACTGAGCCCCGGGCTGGCGAGCCGCGCAGCTGGGCCGAGCGCAGCCAGCCACGCCCCCACCGCCGGAACTCTGTCGCCATTGGGTCTCGGGGGAAGGGGCGTGGCCATACCAGAGTAGCCACGCCCTCCTGTCCCACAAGGCGCTGACCTCCAGCCTAGATGCTGAGATTTGGGGGAGAGGGGGAAATTCCACCCCTCCCCCCGGACAATGACCCACTTCCTGACCCAGGATAGTCACTGGTTCCCCTTAGGGAGGCTGGTCCGCTGGGGCGAAATCCGCGATGGCCACAAAATGTGGCCGCGTCACATTAACCCATAGCTGCCCTGTGTCAAGAGTGGCCACGTTCCATTCAAAATGTGGCCCAGGACAAGTCAAAACATCGCCGGCCTGTCCGATTATTACACACGGTGCCATGTTGCAGCAAAATGTGACTGCACCAGGTTCAAAAAGTGCTGGGCCCATCACGTCCCAAACGCAGCGACATCTTGGCAAAACGCTGCCACCGAGCATCAAAACGTAGCCGCGATGAGGCAAAACATGGCTGAATCTTGTGAAAACGCAGACACCGTGCAGCAAAACATCACATTGCAACAAAGCATCCCTGCATTTCATCATCAGAGTGTCATCGTATTGCTTTCCAAATGTTGCTCCGTTGCATCAAGCTGAATCACGTGGCAGTGAGATGTCATCAAATTCCATGGAACTGTCATTGCTACACCACAAATCATCACAACACAGTGACACTCCACAAACCGCCTCTGAAATATGCAGGACACCAGATTTCAGGGCAGATGCCAGTTTAGGCTTTCAGGCTGATACTTTTACCTCAAGGAGTGTTGCTGGAAGAAGACAAGTTACCAGCCACAGGAAGTCTGGTATTTTCTCACTCCCGTTGCTGCTTTCTCTCCCTGATGAATCCCAATCCCACAGCCTCCCTCTCTGCTCTAAAGCCCCTCCATCACTCCTTATGCTGCTGCCTTCCCTCTCCTGTCAATCCCACCATCTCCTTCCTTTCCCCAGCCTGAAAGAGTCTCTAGGATACCATGTGCCTCTCCTTCCTCTTGTATCTGACTCTGCCACCCTTCTCCAGAGCCTGCAATTCCCTAATGGTTTGTAGTCCCTCCACACACTGCTGCCTTCTCTCATCCTGCTCCTACTGTCTCCTTCTCAAGATTCTGGCATCATGTACGGATTCAATGATCGTCCCCCATACATACCTATGTCGTGTTTACGCTCCATGCTTTTAAGGCAGAGGTGGGCAAACTGCGGCCCGCGGACCACATCCAGCCTGCGGGACCGGCCTGCCCGGTCCTTAAGCTCCTGGCTGGGGAGGCTAGCTCCCTTCCCCCGCAGCCTCAGCTCACCGTGCCGCCAGTGCTCTGGGCGGCAGGGCTGCAACCTCCTACCGGGCAGCGTGGCTGCAAGAACCGCCAGCCTGCCCCGGTGCTCTAGACTGCGCGGCGGTGTGGCTGGCTCCAGCCGGGTGGCGCGGCTGCCAGTCCTGGTGCTCTGAGCGGCATAATAAAGTGGTGAGGAGCGGGGGGGGGTTGGATAAGGGGCAGGGAGTCCTGGGGGGCAGTCAGGGGACAGGGAGCAGGGGGCAGTTGGATCAGCATGGGAGTCTCTGGGGGCCTGTCAGGGGGCAGGGGTGTGGATAGGGGTTGGGGCAGTCAGAGGACAGGGAGCAGGGGGGTTTGGATAGGGGATGGGGTCCCAGGGGGGCGGTTGGGGCAGGGGTCCCAGGAGGGGGCGGTCAGGGGACAAGGAGCAGGGGGGATTGGATGGGTCGGGGGTTCTGAGGGGAGCAGTCAGGGGGTGGTAAGTGGGAGGGGGGATAGAGGGTGGGGGCTAGGCTGTTTGGGGAGGCACAGCCTTCCCTACCCAGCCCTCCATACAGTTTTGGAACCCCGATGTGGCCCTCGGGCCAAAAAGTTTGCCCGTCCTTGTTTCAAGGTATGCACATTGAGAGGAGAAGTAGGTCATCCATAACTCCCCATCCTCTGCCTCACCACACTGTCACCCCAGGTACCAGGAAGAACCCCCTGGTTTGCCCCTAGGACCTCCGCAGAATCGAATTGATAGGAAGGCTGTTTGTAAGACTTGTTTGGGGAATACTGACATTTCAGTTGTGCTGATTGTGCCACCTAGTGGGAGGAATATTAAGGCGATCACAGTTGTTAGGCCAAGAAATGGATCCTATTTGACAGGTAGGTAGCCCATGCTAAATGACATATTTTAAGGGTCTCTGAATGGCTCAGAGATTGACAATGAAATACTAAGTCTCCCACCTCTAGGTCACTGGTTCAAATCCAGCATTGGAGTAACCAAGCATTGTCACGGTCTGATAACAGACTGGTGGCCTCTAGCCAGTTGCCAGTAGATAAGTGTCTACCTGGTAAAAATCACTGCATCAGTTGGCCCCGTTGTGGGCATCAGCAGAGAGGCCAGAAACTAATGACACTCTGGAGAACCTCTCTTTCAGCTCTACAGCTGGCCCTTCCAGGTTTCTTTAGCACAAATGTTGGCTTTGCATTTTAATAGCCAGGGTTTATCGACCATAGTGAGGGAGGGCTTGCAGCAGCTCTGCTCCAACAGGGAGCTGAGTGCCAGCATTTCTTCCAAGGGAAAACAGACACTTCCCGGTGCTCCTTCTTGCTCCCTCATCATCCCTGCCATTGTCCTGGGCTCACACAAACCCTCAGGAGCTCCTCTGCTTTCCCATCACCCTCTGGCATGCTGCTGTTTCCTATCTCTGTCCTGGTCTGCAGCATTAAATGAGTGCCTCTCCTGTCCCATCTCTCTCGTGCTTTGCTCCCTGGCTCAGCCCTGTGTGGTGGGTTTAGTGTTATGGACAAACATCCAGCAAGTGCTAAGGTCAAAACGTTCATGTTTAAGGAGCCCAACTTAAGGCATCTCATGTCTGCTTTTCAGAGCTGCTGAGTACCCATAGCTCCAAATCAAGAGGGTGGGAGTTTCGGATGCACAGCAGTTCTGGCAATCAGCCCCTAAGTACCTCAGTTAGGGCACCCAAGAATGGAAGTACTCATGATTAGTGGCCACTTTTGAAAAGGGATCTGTAGGCTTCAGCCACCAAGCACATTTTTTAATGTGACCCACAGAGGACTCAAATTCATTAGAAATCCAGTGGAGAAAAGTTAGTGATTTAGCCAACCAGCCAACCAAACCTTCTCCTCTGCCCTGAGCTTTAATCAACTGTACCGTCCCTCCACATATTTTAATGGCAACATAGGCTAGGAAACTCTGCCTTAAAGGACAAGCTGAGTAAGCTGCCTGAATAACACACGCACAGACAGATCACCCACATAAGGATTTTATATTCTCCACCCACCTTCATTCCACAAATTCTTTTATTGTCCCGGTCTCTGTGAAGAATGCACACAGGGTGGGAGGGGACAGTCCTGCTGAGTGCATCTCTACCAAGGGAAAGCCAATGGGAAGAGAGGTCTAGGGTGTCACAGTGGCTTCACTAAACCTTATGTTCAGAGGAGACTTCCGCATCCGAATTGGAATTGGCAGCCATATAATGCTGAATGTCTTCAATACTCAGGCCTATGAGAAGGGTATTCAACACATTAATAATCAGCATCATAATGCTTAGCACTTGTAGGGGATCTAATGGCTGGAAACTGAAGGTAGCCAAGTTCAGACTAGAAATAAGGCACCATTTTTTAATAGTGAGGGTAATGAACCATTGGAACAACTTACCAAGCACTTTACATTTACAGTGAGCTTACCGTTGTCAGCTGACATTCTAAAATAGACTGTTTGGTTTTTAGGGCCAACCCCGTCCTGATCCCCTCTCTCCTCACTCTGCTCTGACACCCCAGGATGCACTATGCTTTTCACAATAGCTAAGTAAGTCCAGTGGAGCACAGGGCTGACCTAAAGTAGGTAGGAGTGTAATTTGCTGTCTGAAATTAAATCAGTTACTTTTTATGCTGTGGTCCCTTTTTGGCCTGAGTGGCTAGTTTGGGCCCCTGGGGATGTTCCAGTTGGGAGCAGAAATTGTGGTAGTCAGGTATTTCTTTAATGCAGTTTTGTTCATTGACAATGAAGGTACACACAAGGAAGCAAATAGCAGAAAACAGATTATTTTGCTCACAACAGCAAGAAAACTCTTTTCAGCCTGCACCCTGAGCCAGAAACTTCCACCACCCCACCCCATCCCACCACCCCCCAGGTTTCTTTCAGGGTGAGACACTGCATTTTCAGCTGCTCCTTCTGGCTGGCTGTGTTGCTTTCTGGTCCACTGTGTTCATCTTCACACACACACAGCTGTACACAAAACAATACGCAACGAACATTCCTGGGTGTGGTCACATATTCCCTTTATCCTAGATGGGCTTGTCCTTACAATTATGTTAACAGAAGAGTGTATTCAAGCTTCTCAGTCAGTCTCAGTGAGGAACCCATAACGAGGTTTCACCAGCTAGCGTGACCACCTTTTCAAAAGGCAAAAGAGGGACACATGGAGGGACACCCCCTCCATGACCCCGCCTCCTGCTCCTCCTCTTCCCCCTGAGGCCCCACACCCTGCTCCTCTTCTTTCCTTCAAGGTCCCACTCCCTAGCCAGGCCAGAAGCCATAGCCAGGCCATGGTAAGAGCCACCCAGGGAGCTCGGGTCACTGTGGGGAGCCTCAGACCCTCCACCTGCCCTGGACAGGGGGCCAGGATGCCCAAGAGCAGCCCTAGGCCTAGGTCCCCGAGACGCACCATACAGGGCAGCTGTTACTACTGCCCCGCTCTGGTTCTGGCCTGGCCAGGGAGTGGGGCCTCAGGGGAGAGGAGAAGCAGGGGGTGGGGCCTCATGGTGAGGGGGGTTAAGGCACACCTCAGCCCCACCACCACCACCACCACCAGGAAGAAGCTGGCTCCACCCCTGAGCCTCAGGCAGGTGCACAGCAGTGCTGCAGGGAATTCAGGACAAATGCTATCCCAGAGTCAGTCAGCCCAGGACTGGGACTTGAACTCTGCATTTTGGGACTGTCCTGCCCAATTTGGCATGGGTGGTCACCCTACACCCAGCTCATAATGGTACAGTTTTAATACAGCTAAATTCAGGGGCCTAACTGTTGGAACAAAGAATCGTGGTCATAGTTACGGGATGGGGGTCTGCATCCTGGAAAATAGTGACTCTGGAAAAGGAGGCAGGCTGGAAACCATCTGAACGTAGATGAATAGATTATAAAGACGGGGGGACCATTGAAAACATCTAGTCTGCCTGCCTGTGTAACACAAGTCACGGGTTTTTCCTGAATTTCTGTTTGAACTAAAGCGTATTTTTTAGGAAAACATCCAATCTTGATTTTACAATTTCCAGTGATGGAGGATGCATCACTGCCCTTGGTAATTTGTTCCAGTGATGAATTACTCTCACTGTTAAAAAATTGCACCTTATTTCTAGTCTGAATTTATCCAGCTTCAACTTCCAGCCATTATATCTTGTTACACCTTTGTCTGCTAGATTGAAAAGCCCTCTGTTACCGAATTTCTGAGTTCTCAACATGATGTTGTGGCCAAAAGGGCCCATGCGATCTTTGGACGTATAAACAGGGGCACTCTGAGTAGGAGTAGGGAGATGATATGACCTCTGTATTTGGCATTAGAGAGATCATCTCTGGAATACTATGTCCAGTTCTGGTGTCCACACTTGTAAAAGGGTTTTGAAAAATGGGAGATGGTTCAGAGTGCAACGACAAGCATGTTGAAAGGACTGGAAAACTTGATGTATAGTGAGACATTTAAGGAGCTGGATCTATTCAGCTTATCAAAAAGAAGGTTAAAAGGCGATTTGATGGTGGTCTACAAGTACCTACAGAGGGAGACAATATCTGGTACTAGAGGGCTCTTTAATCTAGCAGAGAAGACAAAACAAGATCCAGTGGTTGGAAGCTGAAGCTAAAAATATTCAGATTGGGAATAAGACACATATTATTAATAGTGAGGGTGATTAACCCTTGGAACAACTTTCCAAGGAAGATGGTGGATTCTGCATCTTTAAAATCTTTAAATCAGGACTAGATATCTGCTCTTATTCATAGATTCTAGGACTGGAAGGGACCTCGAGAGGTCATCGAGTCCAGTCCCCTGCCCGCATGGCAGGACCAAATACTGTCTAGACCATCCCTGATAGACATCTATCTAACCTACTCTTAAATATCTCCAGAGATGGAGATTCCACAACCTCCCTAGGCAATTTATTCCAGTGTTTAACTTGTTCAACTACAAGTCGTCAGGCTTAATACATGAATTACTAGATGCAGTTCTCTGGCCTGTGTATGCAAGAGATCAACTAGCTGATCATAATAACTCCTTCTGCTTTAAAACATATGAGTCTATGAATCAGTAATAGAGTTTGAACTCTAGACTGGCAGCCACACACCTTCTCCTGTGATCCCAGATCTGAACAGGGCTGGGCTTGATCAGCATTTGAGTGGAAAAAACCCTCTTAGGTACCACTGCAGGAAGTGGTGCTGGTGACATAGTAGGTGGCACTTTTCCCTCTGCGTCAATATTGAACCAGTAATTCTGCTACTGCAGGTGCTGCTTTTCCAGTTAAAAGTAAATTCTGTGAGGTCTTGACCATTTGTGGTCTCCAGGAGCCTCTGGGACTTTTTGCAAATGCAGAGGTGTTAACCTTCATATCTTGGCAAATTCCATCACCAGTAATTATATGTAGCCTCCCTGAATTTCCCTTTTAGTTTAAATCAAATTAAGTGTTGTTCTTCATTTCCTCTCCTAAACCACTGTGCAGCATTACTCTGCATTGTTCAACAGGTGCTGGTATCCGCACCAGCGGTGGTTGCCCTGAAAGGGCTAAATGAAACAATCCCTCCGTATTTCTCATCTCAGTCCCACATTGCTGTGTAGCTTAGTTAAACTAATGTTTCTAAAGTGCTTTGAGATCCTCAGATGAGAAAGGTGCTGCAGAAGTATCGATACAATATTTTATCATCAAAATTCGATATGGTAACATGACGTCATTACTAGGTAGAGTATAAGAACATACAAAACATCCTTGAGTGTAATAAAGAAAAATATCCAGCAGGAATTTCATGGCCTGAATCCTGATGACACAGAATAACAGGCAGTTGTGGGATTGAAGCTGGTGATCTTTGACGTCAATGGCAGAACTCCCATTGTCTTCCCAAGATGAGGTCCTATTCTGAGCACATTTACCTTCTCTGCGGCCTGCAACTCCTTCTGTCTGAGGTGATTGTCCTACGCTGCAGCTATTGCTTTGCTGAAAGGTCAGAGGTAGCTCTAATTGCTGGCCTGAGGCAGAGGCAACCAGGCAGAGATGCAGATGAAATTCCCAACAGAGCTCAAATGTTCTTATAATTTTCCATATGGGGATGGATTTTTAACATTCCTAAAAGGCCACCACACATTTCTAAAGTATTATTACATGCTGAGAGTCAGTGTGTGGATTTGTAGGCTCTGGAATGAAGAGATCAGTGTGTGAGTAGGTGGTGGATCATCCAGATAAACACTCCAGGATCTCAGACAATGACATGCAACAGTCTTGCCTCTCAGTGGCTAGAAATCTGATGGAAATGTCAGTTACCAAAAGCACTTGGGAATTCTCCTTAGTTCAACTGGGAGAGATGCTGCTTCGGCATTTGAGTACCTGTTTTGAAGTCCTAGCAAGGGTATAATCCTCATGCAACATGAAGATAAATCCATAGCATCTAATATTGCAACATATTTTCAGGGGGCTGTTCCAGGTGTGTGGAACTTGCTTTTGTCCACATTAAATCAAATTCTCCCTTTCATTTAATTCACATGATTCTTGGTAAATCTTTCCCAGGACTATGTGGAGCTACACAGATGACAGCATTGTCTATTAGTTATAGCAGTGGGCTACTAGTCAGGACTATTAAGCTTAGCTCCCTCTATTAAGGTACATGATAGCATCCATTACTAGTGTCTGAACGCCTCATAATCTTTACTGTATATATCCTCGCAACGCCTCTGAGAGAGAAAAGATACACAGGGACTAAGTATCATACCTAAGGTGACAGAGGCAGAGAAAGTAACTGAACCCAGGTCTACCGAGCCTGAAGTTAACATGCAAACCACTGGACCATCCTGCCTCACTTATGTGGGGTGTGATCTTGGACAAAGACTTGATGACGTTAATTAATTCAAGTTTGTTAATCTCCTTGAGATCTTCGGTTTAAAGGCACTATAGATGGACAAAGGATTACTAATTATTAAATATTATTCCCAGTTCCCTACCATTTGATACAGAATAACAATAATGTAGTCTTCTCCAATAATCTTTTAAACTGTATTTTATTAAGTTCGTCCATAGCAGTTTCACTCAAATGGATCACACTCGTTGATAGAGAGAAAAAAATGGGAATATGGGAATGCCCATACATACAGGATCCGATCTGTGGACATCTGGTCCAGTATTCAGTCTGATAGTGTCCAGCACTAGATGTTTTAGAGGAGGATGCAAGACCCCCACAACAGGCAGCTGTGGGATAATCTGCCCCCCACATTAGGTCTCATCTTTATTTCTAGCAGCTAAAGCTTGGACTAAGACCTGAAGTCTGAGGATAACTCTGGGTATTCTTGATATCCATATAAAAGTCAAGTTCCTGTTTGAATGTTGCTAAATTCCTGGCTTGCACAACTTCCTTGGCAATGAGTTCCACAGTCTAACTATGCATTGTGTGAAAACTATCAGATAAATGTATACTGGGAACTTGTATTAGGTCTCTACCTAGGTACTTAGATTAGATTTATGCAGCATCAAATGGAGTATAATCCAGTGCCCAATGGGTTATTATAGAGAAGGAACATCTGTCTGAGATTCACTCAAGACTGGGATACTGTAATGAGGTCTGCACTGACAAATCCCTGCACCAGTAGGGCACTGCATGGACACAGAGGTTTCCAACATGGAGTTCACTGTAGGATCATGGCCTAAATAAAGGACCTGGATTGTCTGGTCTGCTAAATTCACTTTTCACTTTGAACACAGCACAAAGTGGACTGAAAGCAGCTGGAGTCTGGAGAGAAGCAGTGAAGAATTCCCCTCCTGCAGGGGAACTCACTGCTGGCAAAAAGATGGTGGAGATGGCTCTATTGCCTCTTGTGACAGCCACCTCCGCATAGTAGGGAAGGGAAGGGTGACAGCACAGCAGCTCTTGTTCCAGGGCCAGGGGGCTCAGGGTAAGGGAGCAGCAGCTGGCTGTAAGCGAGTGGAAAATCAGGCCCTCTGTCTTTCAGAAAGCGCATGATTTGAAACCACCGTAAAAATCACCGACTATGCAGTTTAATTATTTTTAAATCTTCAACACTGATTGTATCCTGTAAGGTGGCGAAGCCAAAGAACATGTTTTCTTTTAATACTTGTGAGCCTGTTCAATTCAGAAGACAGATTGCACAGGGACTTTGTCCTCTGCAGTGGCTTTGATTTTGCAATGTATAACTTTGTTTCTAGCTCTGTTTTTGCAAAATAGTGTAACTGAACTGGTTAATTAAAGTGAGCTCTGTGGCATCACTCATCATGATTTCGCGACCCACAGAGGAAAAATATGTTCCTTGGAATCAGGTGTATTCCCTCAACTGCTTTCAAACGTGTGTTAAACCAGAAAAAGGCACTTTCATTCTGTAATAAGATTGTCCACACGGGGCTTTACACTGCTCTAACTAGAGTAGTGTAATTGACTGGCATAGCTGTGCCGGGACATTTCCCCGTGTAGGTAAGCCCACAGAAAGAAAGGAAATGATTTCGGATTTCCATTGTGTCACAGAGCAGGGAAGCCTGTGATGTCAGGTGAGTTCAGATGCCTCTTGAGGACAGTCAGCAGGCTCTGTCATTTCTAAGGAAGGAATGAATCACTTGGGGGTAGGGAGAAAATGAATCATAAAACTACCCCCTTTCTTAAGACAGCGTGATTCTTTTCCCTTCAGCAGAGAAGTTCAATTCTATATATCTGAGGAGGGGGAGAGGAGGAGAAGGTGCGGGAAGGGGGGTGGGTTTCAAGGTGCAGTGTTCCTTTAAGAGTCGAATGGAATGTATCAAAACAAAAAGGCTGCTCGGGCATTGGCTGTGAGGTCAGCACGTGAGTTCACAGCTGATTTCCTGGCTTTTTTGTGTGTCTCTCTGTGTGTGTGTGTGTGTCAGTTTCAGCAGGAGCTCATCATGTCTCTCCCCGCCGGTCATCGTTCTGTACCTTCCCCCTGCTGACCAGGGAGAGAAGGAGCTGGTCCAGCCCTAGAAATAACTACATCTCTCTGTCCCCACACAGACGTTAGGGAAAAAAAAAAAAAACCAAAATTCCAAGAAACAGCCCACCCAGCAACATGGCACATGCAGCTCAACTCAATATCCTGGAGCAGAACTGCCCCATCCAGGTGGAGCACGATCGCAGGAGGAGACAATTCACAGTGCGGCTGAATGGTAAGGTCCCGGTTGAGCCTGGGATCTCACTTTTCTTTCTTCCCTTTCTCTCGCTGTCCTCCACCCTCACCGCCCCCCCACCGGTTTTCTATCTTTTGTTTGCAAGTAAAGCAAAGAGGCTGGTAACGAGAAGAGTGCCCTCTAGCTAAACCAGGGACTGGCTTTCCTCTCACAGCTAGGGAATTCTCTCTCTTCCTTTTCCTAAATTATTTTACAGCAACATCGAGGGTGGTTATGCAACAGATTAGTTTTGGTGTCAACAAAGAGGCACTGAATATCAAAGAGCTATAGAGGAGGTAAAGGTCCAAGGAACGTGCCTCAATCTATTCCCCATGCAAGTTCTTCTTCTCTCGGTAACCTTCCCCATTCCTCTCTCCTGTTTTTGTTACTTTCTGGTAAACTGCTGCTGTCTCTGCTCTGCTCAGGTTGGTAGAGGAACACCTGTCTCTGTAAGATCTATTTATAAACATTTTTAGCTGTGCACAGCTGGTTACCTTTTCTGACCTGAACAGGAGGTCTGTGAATCTCCAAAGCTTGTCTCTTCCACCGACGGAAGTTGGTCCAATAAAAGATATTATCTCACCACTTTGTCTCTATTTATAAACAGGTCACTAAGGTTGATACTAGCCACTTCTTCCCTTTTCTGTTAACTGCCTTGATCGCCAAGCCCTCCATATATTCTGACTACTCCCTTTTTTTTTTTTTTTAATTTAAACTCCCCTCACTGACACAACTAACTAGCCCTGCTCAAAACTAACAGGAGCAGATAGCAGGTTGTTGGTTAAATACCTTTTGTTTTGTAGACTGCGGTGGAAAGGCACAGAGTGGAAATAGCAGACTTTCTATAAATTACCCTGGGATGTGAAAGATTATCCACAGCATGCAGTTTTCAGGACGGGGAGATAATTTTGATAGGTGCTTACAAAATAACATTTTAAATGCAGATGGGAACTTCTTGGAGTGTGACTTCTCTGGCTTTGGTGCTCTCAGTAAATTGCACATAATGGAAGTGTTAAGAAGCCAGGTTGTAGATTTAAAAAAAGAAGTAATTTTTACCTTGGAGTGTAGAGTTGTAGGGGGAGGAAGAAAACTGTTAGGCCTTAATTCTGTAAACACTTATGCATATACACCTCTACCCTGATATAACGCTGTCCTCGGGAGCCAAAAAATCTTACCGTGTTATAGGTGAAACCGCGTTATATCGAACTTGCTTTGATCCTCCGGAGTGCGCAGCCCTGTCCCCCCGGAGCCCTGCTTTACCGCGTTATATCCGAATTCATGTTATATCGGGTCACGTTATATCGGGGTAGAGGTGTACTTAACTTGACTACTACGAGCAGTCTCATTGATTGAGCGGGACTACTTGCAGTAGTCAAGTTAAGCACATGTGTAGTATTTGCAGGATTAGGACCTCAGGCGACAAACTGGTCTATAACATTTAGAAAATAGAAATTAAAGCTTGATGTAGCTAAATAAAATTTGAAGTCCTCTCCAAGACCCCAATTCTAAAAGTGCATGACCCATGTGCAGAGAGCTCTTTGCACAAGGCTGGGGAGGTCCTGGATCTGATCTGTTATAGGCCCAACCCTGTGACCACTTAGCACAGGAAAAATCCTACTGAAATCAGTAGAACAACTTATGGGCGTGTTTGCAGGATCAGGGCCTATTATCATTAGTAACACCATAACAATCTGGTTCTAATGTGGACCCTAGTAGCTATCCCTTTTGCTTCATTTGATTAGCAGTAAGAATGAGAAATGGGCACCCAACAATATCTCCTGTTGGCAGGCGAAACATTTCTCAGCCAGTTTTAATGGTTAGTTCCAAACATACAAAGATCCCAAAGGCTGTTTTGGTTCTGTTTTGTTTTTTGTTTAGTTGAGCAAAATAGCCTGTTTTCCAGCTCTACAAAAATTGCAGGGTAGATTGCTTAAAAACGTCAATGGATAGTTCAGAAATTATATGTGCAGTAGGACGCGTTCTCAATAAAACAACAAGAATAGTCCTACATTTTATTCTAGTTTGTCTGTTTGTTTGTTTTTTAAACCACTAATTACAAGTGCAATCTTCAGGCTCAGCAATGGGTGAGAGGGACAGGACAGGACACTAAACATTGCAAGCTGAGTATGGGGAGACAGAAAAACTGATCAAGCCAAGCAGTCTCTTTGAATGGCAAGAGATCAAAATAAATCCATGGTGATGGGTTCCCACTTGAAACCTCTATGTTGTAGAGTCATAAATTGGTGCCATTGTTTAAAACGTTTGCACGTGCAAAAAGTGAGGGGAAGACTATGGGCAGAAGATTATTAGGGATTTAATTTCTCATCAGAGTACTCCAGATTAAAATCTCTGGCAGTCAGATTGTTGGCAAGTGATCCTCAGCAGCTGGAAAAGGGGCTGGTGGAAAATACACTTCAAACAAACAGAAAACCACCAATTCAAAAATGTAATGTGGATAAGTTAATTTCAGCCTGGCACAAAATGAGTCACTTCAGTATCGGACTGATTTAACTCCTGTGAGGTCAATGAGAATCACTTCAGTGGTAGCTGGATTGGGTCCCAGTGGTCAGATTTTCAAGAGCTGGGTGCGTTGGCTGTCAGTGCCTCAGTGGTTGCTGCTGGCTATGGGGTATGTGAGAATCTGGCTCGGAGCTCTCTTGAAAACTTGGTCCTCCATGATTCCAAATGCAACATCTCAGCAATGGTATGATAAGCTACTCATATTACTGTTAAGTACTTCTATGCCACTGTTCATCCGCACAGCTCAAAACACTGTATAGAAATTTAGTAGTATTGTATCCATTCTACAGATGGGGAAATGGAGGTGCAGAAAAATTAAGTGACTCAACTCAAGGTCACATAATGAATTAGTGGCTGAGCTGGGAATAAAACCACAAACTTGTCCTAACCGTTCGAATGTGCTCCATGTTTATGGCTCCAATGTCAATCAATCTATTTTTATGTTCATATTATTATTAGCCATTAGTTTATAAAATCAAAACCTAGAATGCAGTCACAAGATAAACATCTCTCATGAGGAGAATGGAAACAAGCATCAAGCCATAATAAATCTCTAGCAGAGACCTTCCATCTGTCCCATTTCTGCTGTGAGTAACTCAGTGGCACTTTAATGCCCTTGTTTGAATTCTCCCTAATACAGCAAACCTGCAAACATAGGTGGATCTCCTGTGAGTTCGAACGGGTACCCAGATCACAATGCTCTTGTCATATGCAACATGATGCAGGCGTACCAACATTCTCTGATCCCCTCACATACCATCTATGGGCTTCAGGAGTCATTGCTAGTTCAAAAGCATCTAATGGTACTGGTGTGCCCAGGGCCGACGAGTGGAGGGGGAAGCCGGTACAAATTACCGGGGCCCGGCGGTCCGGAAGGGGGCCCGGCTTCCTCCCCCTCTCGTCGTCCCTGTTTAGCCGGTCTGCCCTTGCAGGGGGGCCCGAAATAATTTTTTTAACTGGGGCCCTAACTTGTTCTCGGCAGCCCTGAGTGTGCCTGAAACACAGAAGTAATTGTATACAGGTTAAGAACGTGTCAGTATCTATAGCTGTTCATGGTTCATCATTGTTTCCATTTGCTCACTGTGCGTAACCTGATGATGAAATTCTCGTCTCTCACGTGAGGCATATTAATCATCTTAGGGGGAACTCTTAGCTTCCCCCCATTTCTCCCCAAAAAAATCTTTGTCATATATGGCTTCTAAAATCCTGAATAAAAACAGCTGTTTCATTTAACGCATTCCCATTCCTTCTTTGCCTCCCAAAGGCTGAAGCATCAGGACCTGAAAGTGAAACTGGCTATAAACAGACTTTGCTGAGTTTCATTGTCCCACCTGAAGGAAATGCAGAAAGTAAGAAGCCAACTGGGTTTTTAATCAGCTAAGGTGTTGTTAGTAACATGGGCGAAGAAAACGGTTCACAATATGATTTTCTTTTTAAGCTGACAGAGCTCCTTTAACATACCACAGCTGTCCTCTCCAACTACTTAATCTTGAGGTAAATTCTCAACAGGAAACTGTTTAAAAAAAAAAAGTGAGTCCCTCTGTTTTCTAAGTAAGTTTCTTTCAGTGGCAGTTGCATTGTCTCTGCTTAATACTGTATGCTGTGGTCTGTTTGTTTTCTCCGTAGTAACATGCCAGTTGCTTGGTGTCATTGCTAAGAAATCTGGTCTTGCTCTTGGTAGAGTGCTCCCTGGATCAGACGGATGCAGTAGCTTCTTAGAACAATTTGTTCCTCTTAATTCTGCCTTTCTCTTCTGCAGTCACTTCCTCTAACAGCTTTAATGATCCTCTTTGAACTCCCCCCAGCCATCAAAGTTTAGGAATACTGTCCGATCTGCATTTCCTCTCTGGGCTGAGAGCTGGGGAATGATCTAGTGAGGAGAAAATAAAACCATTCCCTGGGAGTGGCTTCTACCTATTTTTAAGGAACTGTGCCAGTTTACCAAAGTTGGAGTCAGATTCACTGACAAAGTCTGGAGGTGTTACTCTGGATTTACGCCAGTGTAACTGGGATCAGAATTTGGCCCAAAGGCAGCAGCTCGTGCCAGCCCTACCCTTCAATGCATTGGGTGCACACAATGCTCTGTTGTGGACTGGAACATGCAGAAGCAAATGGCAGGGAAACATCAGAGACCACCTGCTTTCAGTCTCATCTATCTAGTATCTGAACATCTCCCACCTCTTTAACGTAGCACCCCTGTGAGGGAAGGAAGTACTAGTGTTCTCATTGCACAGACAGGGAACTGACACAGTGAGGCTAAATGACTTGCCTGAGGTTACGCAGGAAGCCTGTAGCAGAGCAGGGAAATGACCCCAGGTCTTCTGAGTCCCAGGCTAGCGCCCTACCCATTGGACCTTCCTTCCTTCCTTCGTGGCCTCATGCTTCTCACGAAAGTCTCAAGCAGTAGTAGTGACTAACATCCTAAAGCCAGAGAGCCGTTTGAAAGTGGAGAGGGTGAGAAGCTGGCGAGACAGCACTCTTTTGTTACACACAAACTCCGTTTTGGCCGGCCGTCTGGCAGCGCTGAGTAAATTCCAATTTCACGGACTGCCCGGAAACAGTGAAGTTAGCCCAGTATCGTGATTTATTTTTCCTACAGCGTGAAGGCAGAAGTGGGAATGTCCACTTCCCCCTCCCTGCTGTTGGGAAAATCACAGCCCTGGGCTAATATGGCTGCTCGTGGCAGGCCGGGGTGGAGGGGAAGGGGACTCTAACCCCCTGGCACCAGCTGCTTCCTGTCTGGCTAGCCAGCGGGGAGACGGGGCCAGCACTGACAAGGTGAGGCAATTCGGATCCCCAGCCCGGCCCACCCCACAGCAGCCACTTGGAGCACGAGCAGGTGTGTGAAGGGGGCCCTTCCCGAGTGGGTGGATCAGGGTGTGTATGTGAAAGGGACCCTCCCCAGCGGGGGGGCAGGTGGGGGTGGATCCTGGTCTTGCCCAGATTCCTCCTGCCAGGGCAGGGCCTCCTCACACACTTGCTCGTGCTGCAAGTGGCAGATGCCAGTCTCAGCTCCTGCGATGTCTCCCCTAGGCCTGCTGGAGGCTGCTGCAGGGTGGTCTGCGGCTCCTAAATCCTGTGTGTTGTCGGTGCTGCCCCCACCCCATCCCATGCTGGCCAGACAGGAAGCAGCACCAGCAGCCTGGGCTGGAGCTGGGCCAGACGGACAGTGCCGTGTGGTAAGACACCCTCTACCCATTATACCACGTACGCTCTACCCCCTGGGAGGGGACCGGGCTGCCACCTATCCACCCCTCTCTGGGACAGGACCAGCCCACTACCCCCGCGGAGCAGCCGGGGCCTCAGCCAGGAGGAGGAAGTGGGGACGTCTGCTTCCATCTATCCACTGTTGGAAAAGTCACAGCAGTTTGTGGGGAGGGGGGACTCAGCGGCTGTCCCTCTCCTGTGAAATGCCAGCACTTACCCTGGTGCTGCCCTGATGACTTTATTTTAATAACCCGCGATTTACCCAAGGTCTTATCTCTAAGGGAAGGTGGAGCTGGATGGGCTTGTGATCTTAAGACCCAGAACAGATGCCATGTGTTCTCCTCTTGGTGGGGAAGGGTTAGCTGCTAAGTGACCACGTCAGGTTTGACTCAATGAAACTCTTGTATATTAAAAAAAAACAACCTAGTCACATGCGCTGAATGCACTTCCAGCCTGATTTTAAGAGGGGCCGAGCCCCACGACTCAATGAGGGCTGCAGCCGTTGAGCACCTCTGCAAGCAGCTCGCTAATGTGCTTAGCATGTATTAGCTCTACAGAGCGTTTCCTGAAGGGCTGGGCTCCATTTGTTTCGTTTTGTAAGACTAGGAACTAAATTCAGAGGAGGTGTGCAAAGGAGTGTAATGGTGCAACCCCCGCAGTGCCGACAAAGCCTTAGATTCCATTTTATTTGGTCAGACTCCCTTAGACCTACTGATACATCCGTGACTCGCATGCCAAGGAGCCAGAAAAAGCCGGGGGTGGGAGGGCTGCTTTACATCTCGTTATATCATCCTCTTAGTTGTGTTTCTTGCTTCACTCCTCTCTTCTGACCCCTCAGCTGCTTAGTTGCACTGACTCAGACGCCCTTAGTTCAGAGGGCCAAATTCAGGAGGTAACATGCGAAGGAAAGGCGTGTCGTCAAGTTGCACATGATCACGTTTATTGCAGTACTGCCTCGGGACCAGCCAGGGTGGGGGCACCCAAGCAGAGTACAGTAATACCACGCCTGCCCCCGGAGAGCTTAGGGCAGGGGTTCTCAAAGTGGGGGTCGGGACCCCTCAGAAGGTCGGGAGGTTATTACATGGGGGTTGTGAGCTGTCAGCCTCCAACCCAAACCCCGCTTTACCTCCAGCATTTATAATGGTGTTAAATATATAAAACAGTGATTTTCATTGATGGGGGGGGGGTCATACTCAGAGGCTTGCTGTGTGAAAAGGTTCACCAGTAAAAAAGTTTGAGAGCCGCTGGCTTAGGGCTTGTCTACACTACCCGCCGGATCAGCGGGCAGCGATCGATCCAGCGGGGGTCGATTTATCACATCTAGTATACTTAGTATACTCTCCCTTACTCCAGGGAGAGAGACAACAGGCTTCCTCCTTGCTGCCCCCACTCTTGCTGGCCTCCTGGTTTTATAGAATCCCCTGCCTGTTCCCTCACAGGTGAGCTTCTTTCTGATCAAAGCTCTCCAAACAGCCTAAATCTTCCTCGTTTTCCACATACTTGAGTGATTGGACCTGCCTGGCCTAATTCCGCTCTCTCAGGGCCGATGTGGGGCATACACCCCATCCCATAGAGCTGTCCTGGCAAAGAACCCATAGCGTAAGCATGGCCTTCGAGTCCCCTCTGAACTCCCCCCCCCCCCCCCCGTGCATCAGGCGATGAAAATAAACGCCTGAATTGACTTGGTAGCAAGCTTAGCCACCTTGTTCTGATCTCCCCCATCCCGGGTGACCATTACTTTTCTGTCCTGTGGAAAGGGAGTGATTCCTGCTGTGGCATATCTGTGTAAGAGAGGACCAAAGTGGACCTTGCACAGGTAGGGAAGTCAGGGATTCAACCTCTCAGCTGGCCAAGGGGGAAACTTAACTGTGAGCTGGGATGGCACCAAAGAGAATCCCGCTTCATTTTTCAGTCACATTGGTTTGCAGCACTCACAACCCAAGAGTTTGTAACTGATCCCCAGTCTCCTACAGCGCTAGCAGAGCCCCATTAGGGGCAGGAGAGGTATGTGAAAATGACGTGGTGGTGATTCGGCAGAGTTAGTTCATTTAATCAAAGATTCAGGTTCCATTTCATTTCTAGGTGAAAGTTCAAGAGTTCTGATTCTAAGTTCTTATTCTGTCTTATCTGAATCATTCACCCCACTGCACAATGTGAGTCATTTAAACCAGTACTCTGAAAGGAATGGAGCTTTTGCTGTGTGTGTCTGGAGGGGAAAACCGAGAAATAGATGCATGTATTTCTTCTCATGCGGTGACATTCTTTTTGGGGGTACCTGACAAAGCAGTAAACTCTCAAGGTACTAGCACGAGACAGCAATGCAAGAGGAAACTGTCCTGATGCAAAGACTAGATGTGCTAAATACGCTTTCTTCATACCAAACCAACAGAGTTCATAAAGGAGCAGAGCCCTTTGATCTGATAGCTAGTCCGTGAACGGCAGTTTGTCACGTATCTGCTCATCAGATTTCTGAGATGCACGTTCTCCCGCTCCTCTGCCCCGCCTCTCGTCCCTTCTGAAATGGTTTAGCTCATGGAAGAAGCTGATTTCTCAACTCACTAAGTGTCTGACCACAGCTTGTGGGGATGGCTGAGCAGATATGTTGCTAGAATCTAGGTTTTGTGGTGGGAGGCCAAAGCCCTTGACTGTCTTGTGTGGAAAGTCTTGGTTTACCTGGCTGTAACTGACTTTTGCTGATGACTGATTGCAAAGGTGAGGCGCTGCTCAGCTTGCCTGACTCAAGTTCAGGATTCATTAGCTATGGAGATTGCTTCTCCCCCTTTGACTCCACCCTCCCTCGGCACTGCAGCAAGGCCAGGAGCCTGACGGAGAGGAGAAGGTGGTCCAGTCTCTTAGCTTTCTTCTGTCCTGCAGGGACTACTTTGACAGGGCGACTTCTTTTGGGACAAGGAGATGCTACTCCTGCATCTGTTCTGCAAGGCTCAATTGTAGCCCTTAGATTGGCTCCTAAGCATGATCCCTGCTCCAGGATGTCACCAACTCCTCTCCTAGGAGCTATGAAGCTATTCAGAGCTCACTTATGTGATGCAGCTTGAATCTCAGTAGCGCATTTTGACTTTGCCTGCACTAGGTGTTTCCCTCATTAGTTACCAGGTGTTCACTAACGTGGTGAGAACACACCTCTTTTCCTAGTGATCCCGAGGCCTGAGATTGTGCTCCTAGTTTGTCTTGAAATGAGACATGCGTCAGATGAAGGAGCCAGGATCCCCAGAGTGGGGGAACTGACTCCTCACCCTATCAGCTAGCGGTTTGTTTGTGCCCAGATGCAAGAGGGTTTATATCCCTGACATGGTCATCCTGCGCCTAACGTACCTGCCAATGTTGCACCTCTCCCTGCCCACCCTGCTTGGTTCATTTCAAATTTATCATCTCTTTGCCATAGGCAAGTTTCTGGAACCATCCGGAACTGGCTGGAATGTGTGCTCGGGAAACTTGCCTGATAAGTTTCACTGGGGAGTCTAAGGTCTTGGTCTTAAAAATTCCTGCTGGTGCCAGGAATGCACTGATTCAACATTAACGTTAACACAGCATTAGCACCGGTGGAAATCCTTTGTAAATTCCCCCGATAGACTGCACCTCTGTCAAGCAATAGCAACCGGGAGGGACCCAGATGCTGAGGCCATGTCTTACATGTAAAACGTAGAGATACTTCATTACACATGGCAAACTCAGTCAACCGCCACGTCTGCGTCCTAAAAAGCCCACTACGGCTATTCACTTTTCTGCTGCACCTTCCAGCTGATCTCGGATCAGTTAACTGAATGGCTCCCTCCCACATTCCCAAAGTCAACGGGTTTCAATCCATTCTGTTTCTCATAGGCAAAGCTTTACAACATGGCATGAAAAGTCATCTGATGTCACTCAGTCTCTTACTCAGCCACGGTCACTGCTGCAGGGGAATCCTGGACTGTGAATCGCAGGCATCTGACTGGAGGTGAGAGGGCTCCAGGAAGCTTTTGTCCATATAACTCCATCTCTCCGGGTTTGGGCTGGATGGGGAGGGAAAATTGGAGCCCTGGGAGATGGGAAAACAAGAAAGAATCAAGGAAGAGAATCCAGACCCTGGCTCGAAATGTCTGTGCTTTGCCCCATTCGCTCAGAAAGGGCCCTGGACGAAAGTAGCATGTGCTGGTGGTGGTCTTTATAGACTGTTTGTATTTTCCATACTCCTGGTGTGTCCCAAAGGGGGTGAGTTAGGTAGTGGGCGCCCAGTGACCCTGTAAGCTAATGCAAAAGCTATTAAGGCGGTTGTTCTCAAGTTGTTCTTGCAGCCCATCTTGCTATGAATTGATGCATCTTTCCTGTGCCCTTCAACCGCCCTGCCCTGTACATTCACCCTTCCCTCTCCTCATTGCACACACAACAGAGTGAGGGAGGAGGAATGTTTCTCTCTTCTGTTCTGTAGTGTTTAGATCAGGGGTAGGCAACCTATGGCCCGCGTGCCGAAGGCGGCACATGAGCTGATTTTCAGTGGCACACCACTTCTGAAAGGTTGCCGACCCCTGGTTTAGATCTCTTCCTCCTTTTGCTCCTCTTCTGCTCAGGACGACGGCTGGGGGTGCCCATTTTGGGCCCCATCAGGCTGGGCTGCACATGGAACAGAGGAACAGAGGAAAAGCCTGGGGCAGCAGGAGGTTGCAGACCTGTATATATGAGCCGCTCCCAAGGCTTGCTGGGTTAGGAGCCACCACTGGGTGAGGGAGAGAAGAGGCGAGCACACGTTTGGTGAGGGTGGCATGGATCAGACCTGTTTCTGCCATTCGTTTGCTAGTCCTTTTTGTAAGAAGCCTAATTCGAAAGTCTCACGCTGGATTTTGACTCTTAAGTTCTCAAACACCATTTTTCTTCCTTTGCCAATCTGTAGATTTCAGTTATTATCGGTGGAAATATTTGATGGTCGGTTTTGTGTGTGTGTGAAATTGACCTTTACCGATGAAATATCTAAGCCTCCCAAACCTACCTATGGGGTTGAGGGGATGCTCCCTTTAAATCTAACATTTCATCTCTGGTCGTTCTCCTAAATTAGCTCCTCTCCCAGGTCCAGTTCTCTGCAGGAACGCACGCGGTAGGATATTATATACATTGTAGGATATATAGCACTGTGGTGGCTTCTTGATAGTGCATGTACGGGGGCAGCCTTCCATTCCTGACTGAGTTCAACAGGCCTGTTGTGCCAAAGTATCTCAAGACCCTGGGCTTGGCTCCGAGGCGTCCTGTGCATTCCAGCTGGACTCCCCTCCTTGGTTTGCAGACAGCCAAGTTCCCCTGCAGTAAAGCTGTAACAGCCGGAGCTGCCTTCCTGGGCTAGAGGAGGGGATGGGTCCTGGAACCCGGCAATGGCTCTGTCTCCCTGATTGGTTTGTGAATTCCCTGTTACAGCGGAATTGTAACTTCCCTGGCTGCCCCCATGTTCTTTGCAGGCTCGGGGGATCTTGGCCTTTTTCTGATGTCTCTCCCCCACCCGCCCACCTTGACACCAGGAGGCTCTGCGTGGGGGTGTTGTGGCCTTAGTGAAGTTCCTATTTATTTTTTTCAGTCAGGCAGCTTATAAAACACACCTCGGCTGGACAACTTTCTGACTAGTCCTGTGCAGGGGGACGGAAGCCCTTAAGTAGAGTCCCTGGGGCTGGATGAAGAACAGATTCCCACGGTGATAAATCATTATTAGAGTGACGTTTCTGTGCAGAATATGGAGGAGCTGGCAGAAACGCCACTGGGAGTAGGGAGGCCTGCTAGCAGGGCACTAACCTGGGCCTCGGAATTTCCTGCTCCACCAAAGGCTTCCTGTGTGAATCTTGGGACAGTCACTTTGTCTCCCGGTGCCTCAGTTTCCCTATCAGTACAACGGGGATAATGGCTCTGCTCTGCCTCACAAGGGTGTTGTGAGGCTAAATACACTGAAGACTGTGAGGTGCTCTGGTACTGTAGTGACTGGGGGTGGGCAGATAGATTCCAAGAGGTGGGTTACAAAGACCTTCATGCTGTCCCTGACAGGCTGATCCCCTCAGGGTGTGGATAACGTGACCTGCACCTTCTCACACCTGCCCGTAGCTGCTGATCTTGTTACACACCTTCCTTGTGGCTGCACACCGTGTGAGTTACACCAGCTCAGCCTGTCAAGCACCGTGGGCCAAACTCGGAGGTGATGTGTGTTTGTCTAAGGCACAGCTTCTCAACCTGCCAGTTGTGACTTGTGGGGGCGGGGAGGGTTCATGACCACTTTGCCCTTCCCATATTCCTGGATGGTAGGAGGTGGGGAGTGTCCCAGTACCGAAGAGGTTGGGAACACTGTCCTGGAATCTCTGCTGGTGTGACATGCGAGCTGAAGGGGAGGAAAGTGGTGTTCATACCAGCTCAGACTCTCTCCTGAATTTGGCCCAGAAAGGGACTGAGAATCCAGAGTGTTTGAATAAATGCAAAGTAACAAAGGTGCAGAGTTACTGGTCTCCTGCTGTCTGTCTGTGTGTCTCTCTCCCCTTCCCCTCCTTCTCCCGCCCCCCTCGCCATGTACCTCATCAGTCAGCATTCCCGATTTGATCTCTTCCAGGTTTTAGCACCTGAATGTACAAAAGTGTTAAGCAAAATCCTGGGATCGAAGGGAAAGCCCATGTGAGACAATAACTGGCCTTCCAGGGCTGCCCGGCTGGCGATCCCTGGTGTTCCCTGGAACACAGCAGCCTTTTGCTCCATCCCCCACCCTGGTGCTGCCTGCTCTATTGTTTTCCCTGCTTGGAGGCTTCCTGGTATTGATACTGCCCAGAACAGCCCTCATTGTTCAGAGGGTGAGAGCAGGAGGCATTGCCCTGCCGGCTAGCGGGCTGGCAAAGCTTAGTCCAGGTTAGCCCACTCGTGCCAGTCACATGCTGATGGCGTCCTGTTGGTGGGCATGTCTCTTGGGATGGTTGGCAAGGGGTGTCTACTGCTTTCTAGTGTCTGGGTCCCGCTTCTCACTAGGGAACTCTCACCTCATCCGGCCTAACGTCCGCCTACCCCGCATGGCTTTATGCTCACCCACCCCAGAATGTCTCCTGATTGGTGATGAGGCATTCTCTGCCCTCTGATGAGCTGATCCATTATTCCATAGGGTGAGCTCTTTCCCATGCCCAGATGTGGGGGGGGAAGGCAGTTAACGTCTTTCCTGGTGCTGCCTGCTGCAGTCCGTCCATTGAAATCCTGCTACGGTGTCCTGCTGAACCTGCTACATCCAGTGGTCCTGGGGTGAATTGGGCCCAGTGGACTTGGCACTTTGAGCAGCAGCGAAGCTAAGTTGCTGCCACCCTTTGGCAGCTGGTGCCAACCTTCCCCCCTCCCCCCCCCCGCTTCTGATACCTCTGTCAGCCCCACCAGACTGAATGAACAAGAGCTACAGTTGCACCCTGGCAACACCCAATCCATGTGCAAACTGGAGCTACCTTCCTCTGGGTCTGCTGGGGATCTGCCCCATTAGGTGCTGCCCCCGAAGACCTTGGCAGTTTTCTAGGCGTGTCTGTGGGAGCTGGTTTAAAGCCTAAGTTTGCCACCTTGCTTCCACCGCTGCATAAGGGCCTGTTCTGATCATAAGCTGTTGGGTGTGGTGGGTGGCAAGCAATAGGGGTCGGGGGCTTGTGCTGTAGGTCTACATGGTCCAGGGGGCTGGAGATTGGTTCTCTGAAGCCTGTGTAGTCGTGGGTTTTATGCAAATTAATCTCCACGCTTCCTGAAGAGAACAGAAACCAGGGACATACGCTGTTCACGTCGCTTTGTGCCTTCCCTAAACTGGGGTAGAAGGGTTTATGCTCTACTCCCTCAGCTATATAATCTGCATTGCATGCGCTCTTCTGGTTGCAATCAGCCCATGTGACGGTCCATCCTCTGTCCAAGGCTCCTTTGGGGAGAAGAGACCTCCCGGCGTGCTCTGATCAAACACCATTAGTGCGGCATTAAATCCTCCCCAAGACAGACAGACTCTCGGTGTTGCTAACACGTGGGACCGCTGGTGAGAGAGCCCCCTTGCAGATGGCCAGTTATTCAGGCTGGCTGAACTTCCTGGTGTCTTGGAGTCCAGTTGCTTCAGGTGATGCCACCTTTCTTGCCATTGTGGAGTGGGGAAGGAGCTTCTGTCATAACCTCTCAGAATCATTTTTCATTCTGTAGTGTCCGGGCTGGGGGCTTTTTCAGCAACTCTCCTCCCACTGCTCTTGGCACGGGTACGGTGCCGCTACTTCTGACAGTGGTGGGAGCGCTGTGAAGATCAGGTGTGGGTGTCTTGTTACCACCCTGTCCTCTGAATTCTTACAAACGAGATTGTCCCTTCCTCTCCTGCCTCTGGAGCTCTATCGCCATTGGGCTGCAACCGGCACAGGTAGCATCGGACTGGGAGTGTCGTGACTGGAACAAAGGAGGCGCCTGGATTCTAATACTGGCTGAGCCCCTGAGTCGCTGTGTGACCTCAGGAAAGTTGCCTGACCTCCCTCTGCCTCATCCATGGAGCTGAAAAATCATGTATGGTAAAAAAACACAGGGGGAGAAAGAGAGAGAGGAGAAAAAAGGGGGAAGAAGAGGCAGGAACCCCACTGAAAACCAGATGCTGCATCGGAGATTAAGTGAAGAAAAATCCCGTCTCATTTCCCAGCATCATCAGTGGCACTTCCATGCTATGTAAAGCTTTCATTTGAACAACTAAGACCTCTCTGTAAGTCTCTCTCCCAAGAGACTGGGGGGGGAGGGGATAGGTAATGGCAGACTGGCAAGATGCAAGTGCTTATTGCTGTGGGTGGAATGAATATGGAAAAATCATCTCTTCGATGTTTCCTTCCAGCTGAAAAATGCAGTTCATGTTCTGGCCTGTGGCTGTGTCAGATTCAGTCGCACAGGGAACACATGGCAATAATAATAACCAATTCATGCATCTACCCACATCCCTGTGCTACGTGCAAGAAGCGGGGTTGGTGCAATGTTAAGGTTGCAAAGCGGAAATCGCACACGCACAAAAAGCCAAGAAGGATGAAAGAGAAGGCCCCAACAGCCACGCGAATAGGATTGTATTGCACATTCCGATTCAGTTTCTTTATGCTGTGTGTTCAATGACACAGGTGGTGATCTGCAAAGGGTCATAAGCACACGTCCCGCTGATTTCAATGGGACTTTGCGAAGGACAAACCGTACAGCTGCTGGGGATACCCATTGCTGGATTCAGGGTCTTATGCAGTACCATATTAATCTATTATAAGCGTTTGGCCTTGATTAAACAAAGCACTGAAGCATGTGCTTAAATTCCATTGACTTTAATGGAGCTTGAGATGTTCTGCCGACTCAAGAAAATGTGACATTACAAGCGGGGCTGGTAGTAATGCCTATTGTTAAGGTTGCTTGACACTTCCCATTATAAGACTGTTGTCAGTTGCTTATAACTTTGCCAAACTTTACCCATTTGGACTGAAACTTTCCATGTTGGTTTTCTGCCTCTGGAAGAGTTTAAATAAATAAATAAATAAAATCAGCCAAAACGACTCTGCCTTTTCCAAGAACGAGGCTAGGGGAAAATATATTGCTTTGCCATCTAAAAAAAATCCTGGCAACCTTTGCTTTGAAAAGCTCTAATGCCTCCATGCCACTGAGAAGTGCCTTGAAATTTGGTAGCAGGGTGGTCTTTGTGTCAGGGATGTGCCTTTTGCCATCCCCAGGAAAATCTGCTCAAATCTGGCCAAGTTATCAGCCTTTGAAAAACTTCAATTTACACATGCCCAGCAGAGGCTCGTTAGAGTTTAATGCCTACGTTCACGAAGATTCCGCCCTCAGTGAGTGTGCTCGAGCCTCTCGTAGTCCCTAGTGTTGACCGAACTGTGCATGTGCCCTCCCATCAGAGCGACTGAGCACGCTTCTCCGCAGGGCTGCAGTGGGCACGGATGGGGCTGGCAACCATAACTAAGAGTAGATAGTCTCTCTCTCCACATGCGTCTGACCAGGGGCGGCTCTAGCTTTTTTGCCGCCCCAAGCACGGCAGGCAGGCAGCCTTTGGCGGCATGCCTGCGGGAGGTCCCCGGTCCCGTGGATTCGGCGGCTTGCCTGCAGGAGGTCTGCCGGTCCCGCAGATTCGGCGGCATGCCTGCGAGAGGTCCCCGGTCCCGCGCATTCGGCGGGAGGTCCCCGGTCCCGCGGACCTAGTGGGCAAAGCAGGTGTCCAGGTTGGGGAACAAAGCCAAGGGTCAGCACCAGAATCAACTGCCAGTCACCAGAGCCCCCTAGGGGTCAAGCCAGAGTCGGAACCAGAAATCGACGCTGAGGGGCAGAGCCAAGGTCAGATGCCAAATGCCAGAGCCAAGGGATAAGCTGAAGTCAAGGTCAGAAGTCGGAGTTGGAGCCAGGGCTGGTCACTGAGGCTTGGAGGCAAGGTGTAAGGGCAGGAGAAGAGGCAAGGATGAAGCATGGAGCAGGAGCATGGTGGGAACGGGGGTAAAGGAGGAGCAGAGCACGAATCAGGAACAGGATTGGGTGCAGGAGGCAGGCACGAGCAGGGTCCAACACAGCCACAACCGGAAACCACTTTGTTGGTCAGACAAACTTCCTCCTGGCTTAAATAGTGTAGTTGGACCAATCGGTGGAGCCGTGCAGTCCTCCAATCAGAGCTCCCATGGATGGTGCCTTGGCTGGGGCTATAGTCCTAGTAGCTTCTCGGCCCACCAGGTTTCAGTAGACATTGGGTGGAGGCCAGTATGTGGTGGTGGCGGCTGTCTGGGGACTCCCAAACCTGGGTCCGAGACCCAGGACATCATACTGTGTTCTCAATGACACCTCCAGTCCATCTTCCCCCCCCCCCACACACCATCCCCCGCAGCTGGCACCCAGCCAGCATGGAGGACAAAGCTGCCTGATTCAAATTCATAGGGATAAAAGCCCTGGACTGGGGTGGGGTTTGAGGAGACTCAGATTGGAAGTGGAGAGGAGGAAACTGGGAAGGCAGGGGAATATAACCATGACTAGAAGGGGAGAGATGGCTCAGACAGAGAGCCAGGAGGGAGGAGTTGGGACTGGATGGGCAAGAAGACTGGAAGTAGGGGAAAGATGGGACTTTGAGGGGGAGACTAAACATATCTGGGCAAGGAGGCCAGGACTGGGATAAAGAGACATGACTGGGCCAGGTACAAGATGGAGGAGGTGGGTAGAAAGGATGAAGCTTTGGGAGAAAAAATGGTCTGTGTCCACTTCCAGAGCCTGGAATGGAGCTCAAGATTGCAGAGTCTCACCTTTCCTCTGCTGTCAGCAAATACCGGTGAAACCCACTGGGGCAAAGTGTGTGTCTCATTCCCTTCTCGTGCTGGTCCACATCGAGGATGACAACCTACTACTGCTATCAGTGACTCCATTAGCTCAAGTGGTAGAGGTCTGTGCAGTGGAGCTAAAGCTTGCAAACCTGCTGATGATCCATGTGGCTGTCAATATGATGCTGCATGACGCAATGTGTATTTTCAGTTTGCGTTTTTCCCCTAGGAAATTACACACACGGAGAAACAGGTAAAAGAACGTTAAGGTTGCAACGTCGTGCACTCAGAAGTTGGGCAAAGCCAGAATAATTCTGTGCAACCGTAATTCAGCCCCCTTCTGTTCTGCAAGTGCATTATGATACAGTCTTTAATGACATGATCACATACTATTTTTTTCCCCAAGTAATTTTGTTAGCTCTTCAATCACCATAAAATTGTATCTACTTTGGACGATTCTAAATCGATCACATGAAGGGGAGGAAAAAGCAAGACAAAAGCTTTTACTCTGACCAAAAAAAAACCCCATCCAGGCATTCTTTATCCACCAATTCAAAACAAAACAAAACACAAGATCAACTATTTCCTTTGTGGGCCACTTGTGACCTTGCTCTTGGAACCTTAATTTCTTAATTTCCTGATTTTACGTAACACTTAACTGTGCATCCCTCACACAGTTCTTTGCATTTAATTTTCTCCCTGTCTAAAAAGGATGATAAAGCAAGAAAAGGAAAAACGAGAACAATCCAGCTATTCAGGTACCAAAGCTTCCGAATCCTGCCAGTGACGCTTGTAAGGCCCTTGCTCCAAAGTTGTTCTGCTGTGGGAGGGACCAAGTTCCCGTGCCTTTCCCCAGTTTATAAATTGCTTTAAACAATAAAGCAACTTCATGCACAGGTGGACGCCTGCACCCCTATGCACTTCAGTGGGGCTCTTCGTGGACTTTCCAAGCAGGACCAGTGCCTATGAACACTGAACTAGCCATGTACCCATGCAGAGTACGCCTATGTCTACCTGAGCGCCAGTGAACAACTCTATTTTCTACTACATACTTGGAGCATAATTTTCAACAAGTCAGACAACTGATGAAACATTCATTTAAAAAGTGTGAGTAAAAGCCCTAACACTTCCTGAGAAGAGAGATGGCCTTGCAATTAAGGAGCTGGACTGAAACTTGGGCATCTTGGTTCAATTGCTGTCTCTGCAAATCCCTTACGATCTGATTCTCCGATGTGCTTAAAGTTAAACATGTGTTCGCATGCTTGGCTGAATAAGGATGGTTTGCTAATCCGGGCCTCAGTTCCCCATCTCTAAAATGGGGATAATAGGTTCTTTCTCTGTGTATTCAGATTGGAAATCCTTCAAGGGTAGGATTGTCTCTTGTTAGGTGTGTGTACAGCCCAAAATGGGGCACCAATCTTGGCTGGAGTGTCTAGTTGTTACTGTGATAACAAGTAAAAATATTCAATAAAGATGCTGTCCAGGGCATGGTTTCATATTTTAAGACATCTTTTGCTGCAGTACTCTGTGCACGCATGCATACATGCACATATACATAATATGTTTTTATAGAATGAGAAAAGTAACTCCCCCCCCCCCCCACCACAGCTCAGTAAAAACATCTGAAAGGATTTTGCTTAAACTTTTTCCAAAAAATCAGCCAGAGACCAGGGAAATTTTCAACCCCGAAGACGAGTGTGGTGGAAAATTAGGAGCGTGTGAAAAGAGCTGTTATAACAAACTGTTTAAAGCCTTTAAATATAGCCGGTGCTACTGGTGACTGCTATAATTAGGGCCCTACCAAATTCACGGCCACAAAAAACGCATCATGGACCATGAAATCTGGTCTCCCCCCTTGAAACCTGGTGTTTTGTGTGCTTTAACCCTATACTATACAGATTGCACAGGGGAAACCAACGTTTCTCAAATTGGGGGTCCTGACCCAAAAGGGAGTTGCAAGGGGGGTCACAAGGTTATTTTAGGGGGTCGTAATATTGCCACTCTTACTTCTGCGCTGTTTTCAGAGCTGCGTGGCTGGAGAGCGGTGGCTGTTGGCCAGGCGCCCAGCTCTAAAGGCAGCAGCACAGAAGGGCAGCAGTACCACAACCCCCCCCTACAATAACCTTGGGACCCCCCCCACACACACACACAACTCCATTTTGGGTCAGGACCCCTACAATTACAACACCGTGAAATTTCAGATTTAAATAGCTGAAATCATGAAATTTATGAATTTTTAAATCCTAGGACCATGAAATTGACCCAAATGGACCATGAATTTGGTAGGGCACTAGCTATAATAAATACAGCTTCCGCTGAACGCTTTGCTTCCTGTGCTCAGTGCGATGTGGAAACCACATGAGGGTGGTGGAACTTGCTCTAATTCCCTGAGATTAAGGCTGTCGATCTCCTGGGGGAAGATAGGTTTCTCTAGGTGCTTTTAGTTGTAATAGTTCCTTCTTCGGAGGATGGATTTGTGTCACTGTTACAGGGCTAGCTCACCTCTCTCCCCTTTCTGGGCTTCCAGAGTGCACCCTCTCAGCACTGCTCTCCTTGGCTACAGTACCGTTCTTACCCAGTAGATCCGACTGCGTTTGGAAGCTTGCCGTTCTTCCCTTCGGGAGTCTATGACCGGCAGTGAATACAGTGATCAAATGGCCGCCTTTAACCAAAGTATTGTTTCTCTTAACAGTAGAAACAAAGCATTTTAAAGGAAAAGAATTTTAAAACAGCGAACAATCTATATGCATGTCTGTCTTACCTAAAGGCTTACCCAGGCAGGCCCAGTTTCTCCAGACACTGCCAGCATGGGGTCCTCCTGTCTCCAGCTGCTTCCCCCAAAACAACTACAGACTTCTCTTGAGAGAGGGTCCCTCTTCAAACCCTGCTGTAGCTCCTTTGCTTGCTTGTGTTCATGGACCTTTTTCTGTCCTGACGTTGTCTCTTAACAACACTCAACTGAGTGCAGACAAGTGGCATTTCCTCAAGACATTCTTTCCTTTCCTGTTTGTTTTTCCTGACAGCCCCCGTATTAAACTAAACCAATCTCATCATACCTTAAACATCCCAATGTTCATAAATTATCACAGGGCAGCTCCAAATGCATGACAGTTTGTTTCCTCCAATGTGGGAGAATTGGGTATAATTTCCCATCCCTGTTTTGCAGGTAGAGCTGGTAGAATTCTTTACTGTGAACAGTGGGCCTGATTCTCCATGTGGGTCATTCCACCAGCGCAGAACAAGTGTGCAGTGTTAATACTCTGATCTCGTAGGCTCTTATTTCCCACTTGCACCTCAGAAGATGCAGGGCAGTGGAGGACCAGGCGCGGGATTCTCTATAAACTTAGTTCCCTTTCAGTCCATTTCCCAAGCCTGATTTCCTCCAGTGTAAAGATTTGGCAAGAAACTGGAAACGGTTGGCTTATTTAGCCTAGCAAGATGCAGGCTGAGCAGGGATACGATTGGTCTCTGTGAAAACACCAGTGGGTAAACACCAGGGAGGGAAAAGAGCTATTTGAGTTAAAGGACAAAGTTGGCACAAGAACAATTGGGGTTAAACTGGCTATGAATAAATTTAGGCTGGAAATCAGAAGAAATTTTCTAACCATTGGAGTGAGGTCCTAGAACAGCCTTGCAGCAGGAGTGGTGGGGATCAGGAACCTAACTAGTTTAAGATGAAGCTTGATACGTTTATGAATGGGTTGATAAGACTGGATTGCCTGTGATAGCAGGAGACTAGACACAGTGACCTCAGTGACTCCAGTCCTGTGTTCCTAAATAGCCAAGAATTTTCCATCTATCTGTTGTTTGCAAGCTCTTTGCTCCAGCTATTCATGGCTTGTGATTGGTCACTCAGATCACATGGTATTGTTACTCTCTAATTGGATGGGTAAAACTTTCTAAACTTGCAAATGACATGGGGTAAACAACAGTCACTCTGGTGTGATTTTTGTGAATGAATTTTCATTTGTACTAAAACATGCATAGCTTGAGGTATGGTAAACGCTTTCACCAATAACCAGTGGCTGACCACATACTCACAAATGTGACTTCACGTAGAACAGCCAATTGCAACCGGCTGGTGAGGGAGATAGTATTTTGTGATCCATCAGCTCTGTTTGTGGGTTTCAGAAACTTTCTTATGCACAGATGTCGAAATTCTGTCTAAATTACTATCAAATTGCTGTGCGTGAGCTGTTGCTGAGAAAATAATGGTGCTGCCTTTACTTGCCCCCTGTACACCTCAGTATCTAATTTGGGTGTGCAAAATTCTACACGTTTGATGTGGGGGATTTTTTTTTTTTTTTGACAGTTGCGCAAAATATCAATCACTAACTTTTCTTCATCGTAGTAAGAATGGGTGAGTACCTGGGCCAGATCCTGCATTATCCAGCCCAGTTTGTAATCACACTCGCACAACGTGGGTGTGAAATGCTACCATTCTGATCTCGTAGTGTGTTATACGGATTTCTTACACCAGTGCAATGACCCTCTGTGTTTGGACTGGTGAACATTCAGGACCATTCGGCAAGGCTGATCTAAATCCTTGGCACAAATCTCTTTGAGAAACTTTAAGCATAACCAGTCCTGTGGAAATGCAGAATTCAAATGATTTCTCTTCTAATAATGGTCAGATTTCAGGATCTTTGAAATGTATCACACACCACTTTCCACGTACTGAGACCTTTTCCCCTGTATTTGAATTACGAAGAGAAACTAACAGTTTTGTAACATATATAATGTCATGCATGTTTGTGTGCCACATTTGATGATGATTAGAGATGGAAACGTAATTTTTCCTAATGTGTGTGTTTGTGTATGTGTGTTTTTGTGTCTGTTTTCATTCACAGAAGAATTTTTATCTTCTCTACTAGATCCAAAGCATTTGAAATGCCAGTTCTGCCTGCCATGTCAGAAAATGCTAGCAGATTTTATATGCCGCAGGGAAAAAAATAATATATATAGTAGAGAGGAAAGATCTGTTTGTTAGGTCACCTAGATGACCCATTTTCCCCCTCCCCCACAACCTTTAGTCGGCACAGGATTTTACAATATTTGTTCATATTACAAATCAATTCATCATAATATAGTAATTCAAGGCCTGGGGTGTGTGTGGTGGGGAAACCTCACAGCTATCCCAATAGGCCAGATCCTGCCCTCGGTTACACCTCATTTACACGAAATGGGGAATCAGAATATAACTAGGAGCAAAATCTGAGCCAATACGTTCCAATGTGCTAGACTGTGGTGGCCTCCTTCTGTTCTAATAAAGAGATGTTGCAAGCTCCTTCAGCAGAGACGATCCCTAGATGCCAGGAGTTACGATAGACACCTGTGCTAGCTTAGCGTCATTGTGAGCTGCATTCACCCCGAGCAGAGGGTTCTCTTCCCCAAGGCATTTCCGTAGCTAAACTCCTGCCTTGCGTTCCGTAGGTTGCCATGACAGGGCAGTGTTGCTCTACGAGTACGTGGGGAAGAGGATAGTGGACTTGCAGCACACGGAGGTACCAGACGCCTACCGAGGAAGAGGAATAGCCAAGCACCTGGCTAAGGTATGACCCGACCAGCCTCTAGCAACATTTTGCCTTCCTTTACGGACTAATATTACTTATCTCACAATAGCATTTAGACGCCCCAACTGAGATCAGGGCGCCATTGCGCTAGGTGCTGTACGTACGCAGAGTGAGCAGCAGTCCCTGCCCCGGAGACCTCACAGGCTAAAGGGACACGATGGACAAAGGGTGGGAAAAGAAGCAGAGGCATAGAGATGTGAAGTGAGCTACCAAAGGTCAGGCAGCAGGTCGGTGGCAGAGCCAGGACAAGAAACCAGATCCAGTGCCCTAACCCCTGCACCACGCTGCCTCTCTAAAATGGCTAAGAGCAGTGGGATGCTTCCGCAGACTGTTTAGAACTCACGCAAGTGACCCATTTGACACAAACTGTGAAACATGACCAGTTTAGAGCAAAAACCTTGGCATTTGTCCAAATCTTGGGGGGGGGAACCATGCCCCCTCCTGGCTCTCTACCCCTCCCTCCCCAAAAATCCCCTCCATCTTGAGGTTTGGATGCAAAACAGAACATTTTGCAAAAGAAAAGTTGCGAAAGTTGACATTTCTGAGTCACAAAATGAATCTGGGAACATCCATTTTAATGAAATTTTGCAAAAGAAAAAAAAAGGCTTTTTGCCGGGGTCTGTTCCAGCACAGGCCTGTGACTCCAGGGATTGGCACCACGTGCCTTCCAGAAGGGTGGCACGCAGGAACACCAGAGAAAGGGGAGAGACCATCTCGACGGGGGGTGGTTTGCACCAGCGTTGCCCAGAAACACTCAGTGAAAGGAAGCTGCAGAAGGAGCAAGGGGAGGTGTGGAGAGATGCAGCAAAGCTCAGAGCGAGGTGAGACCAGATGGCCAATTAGGGCCTGCTCTAATAAATCCTGATGAACGGCCATGTTCCTTCCGCTCTCCTTTCCCAGCAGTTTGCCCAGCTGCCTCCGCGCGTAGTGCGTCTGCTGACTTTTGGCAGTTTGCAATTTCAACCACCCCATGCTATGAAGGAATTTCTGCTTCTGGGCTGGTGCTTTTCCGCTGTTCCTGAACGCATGACTCTCTGAAATGGCTTCTTTGCGTTGCTCCATCCCTCGTCCTCTCGCTGGATTCTCTTTCTCGGCAGGAACTGTTCCTTTTCCTTTTCCTGCTCCGTAGGCTGAATCGGCCTCGTATTGCTTCATAACTCACGTGTCGTGATGCATACATCACTCGGATTGCTCTCTGCTGTGCTCTTTCCATCTCTTTCCTGTAGTATGGAGACCAGAGTTGAGTTCCACAGTGCAAACGTGCGCTGGCTCCTGGCTTCTCTGGTGAGAGAATAACTTCCCTTGATTTATGTTCCTTCCCTTAGTGTAGACTCCTCAAGACCTTCTTTGTTTGCACGCTGCAGCGTTCTGCTGCGGGGATGGGGGTCTCTCTCTCACACACAACCTTTTATTTCCACCCCAAATTACAGGCGCTGCGACCCTCACGTTAACCTCTCCTCCTTGCCCCTAAGCTTGGCTTTCTTTGTTCATTTCTCTGATTCTCCTTCATGGTACCAAGAAGAAAAAAACACAATCAAATCAGTCAGCCACTGCCCCAACGAGCTTGCAATGGAAGGTTCCCATGGAGGGTGGGAGGCGCTGGGAAATGCACAGGCCTGGGGAATGAATGATAAACTCCTTTCTTGTGGGCCTTCTGAGGGATGGAGTCTCTAGAGGCCCGGCTAGTGGATCAGCTGCTCCTCCTGTTGCCTGATGCAATAATGTAGCTGAGGGCATGTTCCGTTCTCATTGGTGTCCTTCCCGGGTCATCACGGACTCTTCAAAAGTGGCTGGCAAGTGTTTTGCCTCTTGCCTGTGTGTGTTGTGGGAAGGAGGATGGGGAGCTTTGTGTCGGCAGCAAGCTGGGGAGATGATAGCTTTGGGGGGATTGGGTGTTCTTGTGGGATTTGGAGGGGGGGCTTTCCAGAATTGCTGGGGGTTGGAGAAGTCCAGAGCCTGTCACCCCGTGCTTATCAGAAGAAAAGCTTTGCGAAGGTGGCTCTTCCCCCCATGTCTGATTTGAATGAGACTGTGATTGCTGCTCTGCAGAGCGTCCCCCTGTCTGCCTCATTCTCTCCAGGCTGCAATGCTAGGGACGTTCTGCCCGGCTGCCTCCACGCCCTGGGTTCCCCCGGCACAAATCCAGGTGGTGTTCCTCACTTCCTCCTTGGCTGATGCCCAAGCTGAGTTTGATTTGAGTGTGATCTGCAAGTGCACCTCCAAGCCTACCCCCCCCCCCATGTCACATTCTCCTCCCTCTTCCTCCAGACTGTCTGTGTGCATTTGCCCAGTCGGTTCATGCTCCATGTTCTAGGCCGGGGCATGTTCTCTCACAACAGTGACCTTGGAAATGATTGTGACGGGTTGGATCACATGATCCCATGTCACTGCAAGACTTCATTGCCCACTTGCCAGCACACACATATACAGGAAGACTCACAGGTAAACACAGCCATCTGCAGACAATGGTCCTTGTTAATGGGAGTCATCAAGATTCCAAACCATCATTAATGGCCCACACTTTACATAATGACAATAGGCCCTCAGAGTTATGTTTTATATTTCTAGTTTTAGATACTAGAGTGGTACATTTCTACAAATCGGATGATCACACTCAGTAGATTATGAGCTTTGTAATGATACCTTACAAGAGACCTTTTGCACGAAGCATATCCCAGTTGCATTATATTCACTTATAATCAAATCTTTATAAAACTATCCCAGTTACCTTATATTCACTTATTATCATGTTTTTTATAAAACTATATAGACTGCACAACGTCACAATGATCTCTTACCATTTTCTCCTACTTGTTTCCTCCTCCTGCCGCCCAGGGGTTACCAGCTCCTCTGTCACGAGCAGGGCTGTACATTCAGTGGCACGGGCCTGCCTCTCTATTAGAAATACTCTCACCCCATCCTCTTGTAAGCCACACACCTTCTGCGGGTGGTGCTCTGTCCCATCTAATGGCACCGAGACCACTTAGAGAGAGAGATTAATGAGTCTGCTCTACAGCCTTAGCTAACAACCAGCTGGCTTTTAGCTCATGGAGTAGAGGCTCATGCACTGAGGTCCCAGGTTCGATCCCGACCGCCGCCGACTGGGGTCTGTTGGTGTTACACTCTCCTGTCTCCACCCATTCTGGATTTATACTCATGATTTACTTTCTCCTTTGATGGCTTCAAGCAGCTTGATGGACATTCTCTGCTAAACTCCCCATCTTCAGCTATTTCAGGAATGCTCTGCCCTCAAACTAAATTCCCTGGATATTAAATTCCCTGCACCCCAGCCTGCCTGCTTCTGTGCTGGTTTCTTGACTTGAGGCCTCACTCAATCACTCATACACCTCTCTGCTTATTGTCCTACCCTACGTTCTCCTCCACCCGGCAGCCTCTGCTTTCCCACTCCTTATTGCTGCATTGATTCTCCCTCCAAGCCCACCGGTGACTTGTCTTTTATCCAGATTGCCTGCTGCAGGAGTAACGAGCCACGTCACCAGCACTGCTCAAGGAGTCCCACTAGCCCTGCTCCAACCAGGCCTCCAGGCGTTGAACCTTTTTCTTCCAGGCAATGCACCAATACTGCAGCATCCCAGTTAGGAACATAATCCCTAGAGGTTCTGCGCCTGGCCTTTCCTACCAGGCCTTCCAGCCTGCAGTGCAGGGCAGGGTTAAGTGGCTCCTCCTTATCACATTGGCCCTAATAACGAGTTGCTTTCCATACTGCCATGATCTATATGATGAAGCACTGAAGAAAGTCTGTCCCTGTTCCAACTAGCACTTGGTGTGTAAAGGCACAAGTATAGACAAATGGCCCGTCTGCCGCAGCGTGGCCGCCAGCGCTCGAGCGCTCCATGGAAGCGAGGTGGGGTACGTTCTCTAAGTTAGCTCCAGAGTGAGCAAGAAACATTGGGCCCTTCTAGATCTCACTGCTTGGCTCTGTCCCTGGTGGGTACCAGCCAGCCCCGTTACAAACCCAGGATCATCCTAGCTACAGACTTCCCTTTGGGGCGGGTCCCTCACTGCTTCCACCTGCTCTTCCCAGTCCTAGAGCACACTCCCCTCTGCGAGCAGGGAGTGTTAGCCTGATTCTGGGGCCTGCTCCCTGCTTCCCCTGACCCATCCAGTCACATTCTTCTGATGTATTCACCCACGAAAGCTTATGCTCCAATATGTCTGTTAGTCTATAGGGTGCCACAGGACTCTTTGTCGCTTTTTACAGATCCAGACTAACACAGCTACCCCACTGATACTTAAGTGACACTGCACCACTGCTCCATCAGCAGAGAGTTGCCCCTTTGGGAATTGTACCCTCCTTGGCACTGTTGGAAGCCCTGTTTTGTTCCTGGCATCTGACAGCTTGGCTTGACTGTCCCCTAGCCAGGCCGGGTAGAGGGTCTCTACAGAATCGTAGCCATGTCATGAAGCAGGGACTTAGCTCTTGCTCTGTTGGCTGGGAGACCGTTCACTCCACCTGCTCCATTTCAGGCACAGGGTGCTCTGGGCAGCTGGTTTCTGTGATGAGTGACTGATAACGCTGTGACCAGCCAGCAGAGTTCTCGTCCTTTCCCCTTCTCGGGCACTGGCTGTAGGTATGGAAATCTGCACTCAGAGGTTCCTATTTCTGGCCTGCAAATGCTGCTGGGCAAGTCCCATCACAGCCAGCTACTAATCCAACCGCCTCCTCTTTCCATCTGAAAATAAAAATACCCTGCTTCTATCCCAGCAGCCCAGATCGGCCCCGGAGAGCGGACCAGGGAGGGATGGTATGAGTATGGGACTAGCAGCCAGGCACTGAGGGCTCCATTCTCCCGCTGCAGCATACAAGTTACTCCCTTTAACCTTCAGGAGCCATAACTCCTATCCTGAGCCCTAATTCTGGCTTTGACCTGATGGGGTGAGTGGCCTTGACCAAGGCCCTTTACTTCTGTGCCTCAGTTTCCCCCGTAAGACAGGCCTAACGATATACAGGACGACGTCGGGGTGAATTACGTAAATGCCTATAAAGTGTGTTGCAGATGAAAGCCCCATATCCTTGCAAAGGGCCTGATTCTGATCTCCCGTAAAGCAGGAGTCGTGCCCTGGAAGCCAAGAGAGTTATAGAGGCACAAGAATAGAATCAGGCCCCCTGCACTAGCCAAGCCACGCCTGCAGAGGTTGCTAGATAGGGAGGGTAGATCCTTCTTTATGCTCTAGTTCACACACGTCTCTTACAGCTGCCAGCGCTCGGCTGTGGGTGTTTGGGGGGGTGATCCCACATCCTGGGTCAGATGAAGCCCTTTTTCCTGCCTACCTCGGAACTTGTGCCCTTTCTACTCCAGCTGGACACGTTTAATCGCATCATCTGGGAATCAATGTCCAAAAATAAAATGGGGGGGCGGAGCAACTGCCAGCTTTCTCTCCCCTCCCCCCACCTGCCCACAACCCAGCACAGAGAGGATTAGGAGAACACGGGAAGGGCTGTCGGCTGCCCTGGCCCTGTGGGATTTCGCTCGCCTACTCCAGCACCGCTTCATGGCAGGGGCAATGGGGCAGGGGATGGGGATTTCTCTCTGTATATGTCTTTGATGGAGGGAGCATGGGGGGTGGGTAGCTTTGAACCCAGGACGTGGGACCAGCTGCGTTAAACGGACTGTCCAGGCACAGAGTTGACAGCTAGCTTGCTGCTTCTGGGGAATTCCCTTGACAGGTCCGCTGGAGACCCCCCGGCATGTGGCGGAGAGGCAACATTCAAGATGCTTTTCCTCCCATCCTAGAATCAGTCCAGTGGCTGCAGATTAGCATCCCGTGCCCCTTTCGCCCGAGGTGCTCGGCCATTAATTAGTTAATGAGCAGGGAACACGCTGACACATTTTTAAAGTGCTTAGTCTCCTATTTATCATTCAAAGGGGAAGCAGGGGAAAAGCTCTCTCCTGTCCGCACACACTGTGGCAAGTAGCACCAGTTTATACCAGGGAGCTTAGTTCCCTACTGCTTTTCTGCTCGCACCCTCCTGTGACTACAGGCACAGCCACCGCTTTCCTTTCCAGAGCAGTAATCCCGCTGCCTCCCGCCCCTCTGCATCACACAGAGGGGAGATGAGGACAATTGGCAGCTTCCTTTGTCTGCATGAGGCCATGGAAGCGGGAAAGGGATGCTGCTAGCTTTGAAAGGGGCAGGGACTTTCCCAGCCTGATGGGAAGCAGCAGCAGGCGGGTTCCTCGCTCTGTGGGGGAGTTTGCCCATTCCTGACCCCATTCTCAGCTAAAACCACATTCGTTTTTTTCTCCCGTACGTGCAGCGGAGGGTCCATCTGCCACCGCAGCAACTTCACTGCTACCCCTGGAGGGGGCTCGAATGCTGAGGGGCTCCAGCACCACCCCTTCTTTCCTCACCATCAGTGCTTCATGTGTGGGAAAGGGGGAGAAGGATGGGGCAGTGAGAAACACAGGCCAACTTCATACAGGCACCTAGCAGCACAACTGCTGGGGCAGCAGGCTCAGAGAGTCAATGGGCTGTTTGTTCCCGCCACGGGCGCCCCCGACCCCAAACGTGGGGGCAGGGGGGAAACTCTGTGAGTTACCAGCGAATCGTCCCTCGTAAGGGGCCTTTGCAGCGTCATGCAAGTGCCAGGCTGTCCCCCAATGGCCGTCCATTCCGGGCAGCGGCTACCTGGGCCCCCCTGTGCAAGGAGTGGCCTGCGCAGGAGGGAGTGGCTGCTGGTTCGGCTGATTTCCACACAGTCCCGAGGAAGCATATATTATGGCTGCTCCACCTCCAAAGCTCAATCTCTGCTGCGCCCCACCCCTTGCCCCGAGGGGCGGTTGCTGGGGGCAGAGTTCAGCTTTTCTGCCCCAGGTTGCTCCCCCTGCTCCTCACCCCAGAGGGGAGCATGTGGCCTACTGCCTGGCACTGGGGGCTGTCACTGAAACGGCCATTGAGAGATGGCCAGATCAAGGCAGGTTTCCCTTCATGGCACCAGCCCAAGGGGCCCCAGCTCTCAAGGAGGCCTGAGGTAACTTCCCTGGTGCTCGGGCCGCTCCCCCCTGCATGGTCACAGCCAGTCAGGTATAAGCCAGGATCCTGTCGTAGCTCGCTCCAAGGGGAGTGTGGCGTTTGTAAACCCATCTGTCCTCTCTTGTGGTTCTAGGCAGCCCTGGACTTTGTGGTCGAAGAGGACCTACGAGCTCACCTGACGTGCTGGTACATTCAGAAATACGTCAAGGAGAACCCCCTGCCGCAGTACCTGGAACACTTACAGCCTTAACATAGGAGGCTGCGGAGCCCGGACTGCTCTGGCAGCAGCACGCCCTGCCCCTGACTGTCCGATGCGGCCTTCGCTTCTGCGCGGTCTCAGGAAGCCCCACGCGCTCTCAGAATCCTTATTTTTGTAAGTGCGGACGTGGGGACTGTGACCCTCCCAAATAGCGCCGGGGCCCTGGTAATGCACAGCAGCCGGGCCCTTCCACGGTTGGGCTGGCTCAAGGTTCTGTTGACAGCAGCCTCCCCTGTCACTGCGCCATGGGGTGGAAGGCGATGGCTTCTGTCGGCCTCCTTCAGCAGCGTCCTCACCCCTGCGGCTCGTCGAAAGCAAGAAGCCGGCGGGCGGATGTCGGCTTGGGGTAGCCATCGGGCTCCACCTCTCCTCCAGGAACGTGTGGGGCTGCTGCAGATTAACTCATCCTGAGCTGAAGGGGGATTGTGGAGAGGGGCAGGGTCTTACCCACCTTTCGTCACGGCGGGGATGGAAGAGTCCGATGATAAAGCCTGACAAGCCCAGCCGGTGCCATTTGCTGTGTGGGCGGGAGCTGGAGAGGAGTGAGTTCCGGCCGGTTAGCTCCCTTCGGGCAAAGCAAGGAGCATTAGCATCAAGTCCCAGAGGGTGGATGATTGGGTCTTAGGGGACTCTCTTTGCATGCTCCAGAGCCATTGGGGCCTTGATGCCGTCTGTCCCTGAAAGGGGACCTATGTGAGATGGTCTGTCGTCAGCCTCTGTCAGGGGCGGGCAGCATCGCGGAGGGGTGCTCGAGAGCAGTGGCTCAGCCCAGACCTCCTTTCAGTAGCCCAGTAGCTTGAGGTGTGGGCAAGGGAAGGGAGGTTATAAACTTTTCAACTCCATCATGGACAAGAGTGTTTTGAGCCAGTCTCTCGTTTTGCTGGATCCTCAACTCCGCCCTGAAGGGGGGGACGTTTCCCTTCTGGGGCTGGAGCAGTAACGGACAGGAATGCCTGCCATGGCCACGGGCTTTGCTTCTCTGCCTCTTTCGGAGTCCGAGGGGAGGTGAGTGACAAGGAAGGGACAGAGGCGCCGTCAGCAAGGGGAACACAAGGGTCCCGTGGATGAGCTAAGCAGGTGCCACCATCCCAGCCAAGCGCACAAACGTACACGCCACGCTGAGCCAAGCAGGACGTGATCCTTGAGGTGTTCAGGCCAAGCCCGAGGGAGGGAGAAGAGAATGCGTCCAATCCCCGTGGAGAAGCAGGGGTGAGGCTGTCTCCCCTGCCCAAGCTCTGCTCTTCCACTGACTTACTGAGCCCCCTTCCCCACACCCCTGCCCTTTGGGAGGCTGGGGCCAGGAGCAGAACGTCACTGCAGGGCGGGGGTCAGGGATACAGATGCAGCACGTGAGTCGAGAGATGCTGCTGCCACCGCCGTTCAGTCAATAGCATAGGCCTGGGGTTTGCACAGGGATCACTCACTAGTCACGTCCTTCTCCGCTCCCCTACCCGGCATTGTCTGCTAACCTCTACTGCTAGGGAACCTGGGCCCCCTGGCGGCTGAATCCAAGAGCTGCCCGCCCAAGGGGGAGGTGTCAGACTTTTGTCCTCCCCTTTTCGTACAGCAGCGGAGGGCTGACGTGCCAGGTGGGGAGCGAGGGGTGTGTTCTGCTCCATCCCAGTCTCTCACACTGATCATTTAGACTTGGGGGGAAGGGGGAGGGAGGGGGGTTACCCTTCAGGAACCTCTCGGTGCTTGGGATGTGGAGGGCCGCGCTCTGCTCCAAGTCACACGGGGCAACGTCAGGAACGTCACTGGGTTTGCATGGGTGAAACTTGTAGCCGAATCTCCCCCAGCACCCTCAGTTAGCTCATCCTGCTGATTTAGAAGGGCTGCAGTGAACTAACGGGAACTGCAAGGAGCTCCTGTATTTATAATAGGCTAAATCCTGAGAGGTGCTGAGTATTGCCAACACCCATTGACTCCAACAGAAATGGCAACACCACTTTGGAGTTGACCCTATCATCTCTGGGCCAGATCTTGAAGGCCGTAGTCCGAAACTCCTAATGGGAGCCTGGCCTATGTGATCTGATTTGCTTTTGTTGGACATTACATACGTCTTCCGGCATTCATTCGAGTGGCTATTTTTTTCAGTTACTATATTTTTAAATTAACCCTTCTGGTGCTGGCTTCTGCTGCAGCGACAAACCAGGCAGCAGAGTGTCTCTAAACTGCTATTCTTCCCTCCCTCACAAGTCATGAAATGCCGTACCTCGGAAGCAAGGGAGGTCTGTTTTGTCCCGTGCACAGGCATGTGAGGCAGTGAGGAAGCAGATTAAGAGTTCCTGCTAACCAGCCCCTCACTGCTGCTCCCAGGCTGTTCTGCCACGGCCGGGGCACCACCTGTTTCTATTTGGCACGTGGGGAAGAAATAACCCAGTTCAGATACTGAACCATGGCTATGCACAGCTTGCATCCTCCCAGCCTGATGCTGCATCAGTGGTTGGTGACTGCATCTGTGTGCCATGGCTCAGCGTTGTCATAGCTTCCCCTAGTGACAAGGTGTTGTCCCATTGTCACTCAGCATCATGGCACTGAGAGGCCCAAAATATAGCCAGGGCTCATTAAACGTCTTTCAGGACACTAGATAGACTCCAGAGAACCAGGGAATGGCACTCAGGAGGGGTGTCGATGCTGTTCTCTGCGTGACGGAGCGCCCAGGGGGTGGGTGTCTCAGGCAATTGATAGTGAGATACGGAGCCTTTCACTGCTGGGCCATATTCAAATCCACCCTACTGAAAGTTACAATCTGATCACTGCTCAGGGGTCTAAGTGAAACGAGTTGGGTGTAGAGAGGATTCCTGGAACCTAAGCTCAAGCCCACTGCAGTCAATGGATAGACTCTTGTTGACTTCACTAGACCTTAGCTCAGCGGTACAGAACAGGTGTCCTCATCGCTGGCTGCTCAGCTGGTCTCTTTGGTGGCAATCTCAGCAGAGCATCCAGTGACTGAATCAGCATGAAGACTGAACTATCCTCCTTAGACTCCAGGCCAAGATTGAGGCTCAGTGTGGGCTACTTTGCAGTTAGTCTGCCTTGCTACAAACTAGACAGTATCAGTTCTGCAGACCTAGGACTTCAGACACCAGGGCTGTCACCAGCAGTTCCTTCACTCATCTTAAAATGACAGGCTGAAATCTAACTGGCGTGGTTTAACTGACAATGCTCTGATATAATCCTTCCTTGTTGCTCTCAGCTTCATACCCCTTCTCCCACCCGCAACATCGTTGGCTGGAAAAAACCCTCAGACCTGTCACAACACCAGCTTCCCAAGTGAATGGACCTTTGTCCTGTCTAACAAGGCCGATGAAAGTGACAGAAATGCCTCAGATTCGTGCTGTCCGTGGTAGTATATTGTTGGAGAGACTGCCCTGAACTTCTCCGTGCTTCGGATGCACTGGGGCTTGACTGCTGCGTCTAGGAAATCCTAGGGGGAATCTGCAAAGCACCATGGGTATAGAGTTAAAGGCCCAGTGCTCAAGAGGAATCTAAGGTGCTACACACTAGAGTTGTGTTTGGCAAAATACAGATAAGGCCTAGTTAAGATGGGCGCAGGGACAGATCTGGCTGCACCAAAACTGAAGAATGGTAGAATTGCCCTGCTCATCACCATCTCCTTCTCCTGTTGCTTGAGATGAGAAGACACTATTGTAACTGTGGTCCAGCAGAGTTGCTTGAGAATTGCCCGCATGGCTGCCTTGTAGAAGCAAAGTGCTGGACCAAGCCCATCACTGAGAACCTCATCCCACTTTTGGTATTAACTTCTCTTGGGTGTACAGCTTCCAGACATGCAAAGTTATGTCTCCTGCTGGAATGCCCACTGGAGGACTATGGTGTTATCATTTCACATGTGACGCTATTGTGCTATTTCCATGGGAACCTTGGGCCTCCTAGATCAGATCGAGATTGGCCACCCCTGCCTTAAAACAAGCGCAGTACAGGGACTTGCTGCTGCTTCACTCTGAGGTGCTGTCACCATTTCTGTTTCTGATACCATGGAGACATTTGATAGTGTTTGTGCTCACAGTTCTACTGCTGTATCCATCCACCACCTTTCATTTCCGGTATTATTTGATGTTTGGGAATAGCAATACCTACTAGCCAAGGCAAGTCATTGGTGCTGCTGCAGTCCTCCATGCTACAATAATCCATCATTGGCAGCTGGATGTGACCTGCAGGTCCCTGGTGATGGAAGACTCTCCCTACACCACTTCCATCACCCATCCTTTCCTAGCTCATCCCTGTGGGAAGGAGTCCCCTCAATACCTTGTGTGCTCGACGGTGCTGATTGAACTTGGGGGATCTCGGACTCCTAGACGCTCTTGGAACAGGAATGGGAAAGAGATTTCAGGGGTGTGTTGAGATCACAAAGCTCACTTGAACTAAAGACCTAAGGAATATATAGGACATTGTCAAACTGACTTCCATGTCAACCAATTTGAAGCTCCCTCTTTCTCGTATGGCCTCCAGTGTTGTGTTTCCCGCTGTCTAGGTTTTTTTTTTTTTCCCTGTTGAATTCAGTGGTAACTATGTGCCTTTCCTACTCAGGACCTGACACAAATGTCCTTTCTGCTTTCATTTGTGTCTAACATTTTCCCTCCCTATCTGTCATACTATTAAACATGAACATATTGCATGGAATACAATACAATAAAAGGTGTGGCTTAACCAATCTGCATTGATGGGGGCTGCTCCTGCTTTGGGGAAAGGGATGGCTAATTTTGTAATTAAGGCATGATACTGGGACTTGGAAAATCTGGGTTTAATTCCTGACACTGCCACAAAATCCTGGTGTGACTTTGGGCTGGTCACTGTTTGTGCCTCCATTTTCCCATCTGCAAAATGGGGATGCTAGTTCCCTATCCAACAGGGGCTGTTGGGAGGATAAATCCACGATGGGGGGTACTCAGAAACTATGGCATCGAAGGACATATAAGTACATAGCTGGATTCTTATTCAGAAAGACACTTCCTTATAAGAGGTGAGGCTTGGTCCCAGTGCTGAGCTGCTGACCTGAACATGGTGTGGTACATTCCCAGATGCTCTGTGACTGCTCTTGTCGTTTCCTTTCCTGTAACAAGGGCTACCCAAGCTCTTTGGTAAACCACCCTACCTGAAGACAGGGACCCAAGCCCAACTAATGGGGAGGAAGGAGAGGCTCCCCTTTGCAAAGAACCCATCCAGTTTCAAGGAGTTGTGGACTGAAGCTGTGGAATATTATTTCGAGGTCATAGTTAAGGCTGGCTGTACGCACCCAGGCCCAGAATCTGAAAAGTATTTAGAAGCCTAACTCTCATTGATTTCAGTGGAAATGAGGCTTCTAAATACCTTTGAGGAACTGGGCCATAATGACTGCTTCAAGCTCAGTGCTTCCGGAGTCACAGCCTGACCCTCCTGCCATCCAGCAGCAGGACCATAACAAAGAAGGACCCCAAGACCAATTCTCTCCATCGGGGGTTCCTACAAGGGCCTGGTAAGTTGTAAGCCTGTCCCTTGACCTGGGGGTCTGTGTTCTTGTGTTCAGTGGTTAGAATGCATGAATAATATTTCAATAGCTTGGAGAAAAAGATTTACTCCCTGTAGATTTTGTACACAGCAAGGATAAGAAGCAGGCTCCACACAAGGAAATTCCATCACAAGCCCCGGGAACACAGCTCAAGTACTTGGTCTCCCGGCCCCCGGAACAGAAGTTGTTTTTATGATATTGTTTCAAAAAGAGCCGGGTGCAAGCCACAGAATCTGAAGCCGGATCTCCACCCCCCCAGGCTGGGGAAGCGGGGTTGTGTCTGGGCGTAGGGTTTTGATTATATCCATTGTAAAACCGGTGGTCATTTGCAAAACTCAGGTCTGGTTCCAGGCTTGGATTTCAAACGCACGCACCGGAGGTTTTGGTTGATGCAGCTCTTGAGCTGCGTATTTGTCGGGTTGGTTTATAACACAAAAGCTGGAATGTTGCTAGTTACACTCTTTCTATTTACATTCCACATTCCAGAAAGTCTTATTTCCACTGACCCTACATCACACAAAGGGTAATGTTGCTGTTTGACAGTACAATCTATAGCAGTGGTTCTCAAACTTTTGTACTGGTGACCCCTTTCACATAGCAAGCCTCGGAGTGCGACCCCTCTTTATCAATTAAACAACTTTGTTATATATTTAACACCATTATAAACGCTGGAGGCAAAGCAGGGTTTGGGGTGGAGGCTGACAGCTTGTGACCCCCACCCCCATGTAATAACCTCGTGACCCCTGAGGGATCCCGACCCCCAGTTTGAGAACCCCTGGTCTATAGCGAATGGACTTCTGCAGTGTTATAGGCATGTTCTAAATCTAAACACATGTTGTTTGTAATGACATGGCTAGAGTGTATATGCACCACTGCCCTCGGCTGGAAGGAATCAGAACTTATCCTATGTATGTCATAACTAAGCCCTATGTGCCAACACCTGTAAAGTTGTGGGTTGTTACATTATCTTTATTTACATTCTGTTGCTCATCAATGCCATTATTGATAACCACCGGTATTTTTCTAGCAGGGAGATATACAGACATCTTTACAATATTCTGAAATGCACTTTCAGTCACTTCACACATGTACCAAAAGCCAATGCCTGACCTCTTGTAGTCTCTAAAGGTCTCACTGCACGTTTTGTAGGAGTTAGGTGCAGCTGGGGGAAAGATTCTTCCTGCAGATAGACTGAAACAGCAGGAGAAAGGAATTTTAAAAGTCCCTTTAAGATGGTGGATCATTAGAACAGAAGGTGCTATGGCTGTTAAACAGGATAGTTGGTGGGTGCGGAGGGAGCAGAAGCTGATGTGGTCGCTCTCTTTGATGCTGTGATGGAAGCAGCAAAGGCTGCGAACTGCTGCTGCCAGGCAAGTAAAAATGAACTTCTGGGAAGGGCTCTGCTGTTATTCCTGAACCTTGGCCAAACTGCTCCAAGGCGGCATGTCCTGGGGAGCACTGTCAGATCCATGGAGAAGAGGTGCAACATCAGGGAAGCTGAGAGCAGATCCCTTTGAGCCATCTGTAAATGGACTGGAGAAGTGCTGGGCCATCTCTGAAGGGACCCCAGGGACCAGGAGGAGTTTTGCTGCTCCTGCTGCTGAGGGGAAGGGGAGCGTGAGGACAGGGCAGGGCAGGGATCGCCCCACTGAAGGTCTTTAGCTGGGATTGGCTGCCCTATCTGCAGATGTTGTGAACTCAGCTGCAGTTGGGGAAAAGGACGTTGTTTCATTGGAAAATCTTGTTTAAGATGACTTTTGTGTTGCTGTAATGTGAGATGGGGAAGCGTCAATGACAGAAAAAATCCTCTTTAGCACAGTGGACTAGATTCACCCCCTGCAAACTGCAGCTTGCCAAACCTACAAGGCTACTGTTCTCAGAGGGCCTATACCCCAGAGAGGATGGGTGCTGTTCCTAATACTGCCCTCTCCTTAGTGCCTACACCAGGGGATGGATGGCAGCTCTCACTTCCATGGGAGTTCTGCTAGGGGAGGCTGCTGAGAGGATATGCTGAATCTAACCCATCCCCTAATTGCTCTGATCCCACCCCCTTCCACACCAGCACTACCGACTTCCTGAGTGGTACTGGCCCGTGATGGAGGGTAGGTAGGGTGTGGCCAAGCACTGGTACTCCTTCCACCTACTTTCTATTACAGTTGGCCTCCTGTTCTATTCTGTTTCTATTCCACGTGATCTGCGCTAAGTACGTGCTGGAAGGTCTGAGGTGAGTTTGGTTTCTGTAGGTGCATCCTGGCCAAATTCCATCTCAGGTAATTTACAGCTAGCAACCTAAACAAAACAAAACAAAAAAATCTGTAGATCCTGTAGTCTCCTAATCTGTTATGTGGTGGTGTTTCTCCGGTTTGACCCTGTGGGAGGCTGCATTTCAGTGGGTGGGTGAGGTCATCCTTTTGCCAAGTTTATATGTCAGCTTATTAAATCTGCAAAAGGTTTTGGGATCATAAGAAACTGGAGATGGAAATGTGCTAAACCAGCTAGTCCACTTCCTTTTGTAAGGGCAGGCTTATTCCCAGAGATTCCATGCTCATGCCAAAAGATGGGATGAAGCTTTAGTTCAGGCACAAATATTATCATCTCAACAGTATCCATACACAGTACAGCTAGCTCTGGTCACCCACTCGTCCTCCCGTGCCAGGGCCCCAGCTCCCTGCTTGCCCTCCATCCTTCTCCCTCACACTGTCTCATCTGCATGTGTCAACCATACCTGCCTGCAAGTGAAAACCCCAAGACTCGCATCTTGGGTGCTGTCACCTCTCCCCTCCCTAACGTTTTCCTTGTTGTTTGATCCAGAAAAATAGACATAAAAAGGAATTTCTTTAAATAAAATCAGAAAAATAATTTATTCCCTGGGTTTAAGTGATAGCACAATGGAGGGTGTTGAGCTCAGGAACGGTCTTTTCTGTAGCCCTCTGTTGCTCTTTTCAGTGCCATTTTCACAGCTGCAGCACTGAACTGAAGCCCCAAAAATTCCAACAAAACCTGGTTCCCAGCAGTGTAGCGTCAATCCTGCCTCTACTGCAGAGTTCCTCAGATGGTATCCACTGACTCCTGGGGGTCCTTCATGAAGCAGGGGATGGTGTTCAGAGTTCTCTGCTCAGTGTCCCTCTCTGCAGCCTTTGCTTTGACCTCCATGCCTCTCCCTGTTTTGTCATTCATTGTCCCCCAGAATTAGTTGCTTTCTGGGCTCTGCGGCAGCTCCCCCTCACTTGATGGAGCAGGTCTTTAGTTTTGGGTGGGTTTAAACTCACTCTTCCCAGGATAGACCTGCCTCTACTGCATGGAATCTCAGACCTGCCCAACTGAGAGTGATAGGTCACCCCTTCTTGGTTACCAGCCTACAGCGGACATAAACCCAATACCACAATCCTATGGCTGAAGGAGATTGCTCTTTAGTTCAGTAGTAGAAGCCCAGGCTTGCTGGAGCTAAAGAAATCTAGCACCTGTGCGATGTACAGGTTACTTGGGGGTTCGTAATCTACAGCATGCATTACACTGCTGTGCCCTCCTGCTCCTTCCTCGCAGGACACGGAGGGTACCATGCTAGAGCTGTAGTCAGGAGCGTCCCTACCCCTTCTCTGTCGGTCAGCGGGGATCAATGGGGTTGGGTGGGTATTTATTTTGAAATAGGTAGCTGCATGTGAGCCCAGCTCTTCCCCAGGACTGTCTTTGTTCACCCCCTCTGCCAGGTCAGCCTGTCCCCACTAGTCCACCCAACGCTCGACCCTGCCGGGGGGGGGGGGGGGTGTCAGGCCTATTTGAGGCCAAGGCAGTCTCCCCCAGGGTGACCTCTCCCTGACCCTAGAGACTATAGAAGTGGGGGAGGGAAGCCCAGGGAAGGAGGCTTTTACAGGGGCTCTGCCCCTGCCCCCAGCTCTGAGAGCACATACCCAGCCCCTCCTGGAGCCCCACGTGGCCCGCTCCCACGAGGCTGCCCCGGTGCTTTGTGGGAGTTGTAGTCCATTTCCCCAACCACTCCCCTGGGTGTTTCCCTGCGAAGACAAGCTGGCTATAGGGAGGGCATGGGGTTGAGCTCAGGGCCTGGGCCTCTCTAGCGCCGTCCGGCGCGTCCCCGCCTTGCCGCCCGCAGGACTACACATCCCATGGGCCCCAGCGCGGCGCAGAGCATGGTGGGGGTTGTAGGCCGCTCTGGCGGCGGCCGCGCTCCCCCACTGGCTCCGGCCCCGCGACCTGGACTCCATTTCCCGGCAGGCTCGGGCGCGGGCCCGGGCCCCCTTGGCGGAGAGACATTTGCGACTCGAGCCGAGAGTCTCCAAGATGGCGGCGTGGGGAAGGAGGCGCGCTGGCCCCGGCAGCACCAGCAGTGGCAGCGGCGGTAGGGAGAGGTGAGGCCTGGCCGAGCGGGCAGCAGGCAGGGCGGGACTCTGGGGCGCCGCCGGACGGGGCCCCAAAGGGGCCTGAGCAGGGACGACGGGGAGTGGACCCGGGATCCTGCTTGGTCCGGGCTGGGCGGAGGCTGGGCCCCCTCCCCGCCGTGAGCGGGACGGGGGAGGGGGGAGAGACACTGAGGGGGAGGCCGGTGGAGTTGGGGGGTGCAGGTCAGCGGGGAAGGGGAGGCCAGTGATGGGGAGGCTGGTGGAGGGGGGG